>NC_044987.1:0-300000 GCF_008728515.1 Papio anubis
GGGAGAGTCCGTGTGAGGTTCTAGTCCAGGTGGAGGGAGGGGCCCCGGGCCGGGGATGGGAGAGAGGCTGTAAAGGATGACGCAGTCACTGAAAATCTGAGACTTCATCAGAAACTTTCCATTCAGCTCAGATCTTTGCTGAGACTCCCCTTCCAACCGGATTTAACTCCTGCATTTTTTGCCACCAGGTTTCCAGCTGCAGAGGTCTGATACCCACTCGGTGTTTATCGCTCTCTCTGATCTGGTTGTACAAGACAGAAGCGTCACAATTCACAATGAGCCTTGGGTTTCGCCTGATGCCGTCTCCAGATCTTAGGTAGAGGGTGTCCTGTGGCCCTGAGGCCCTCGTCCTGCTCACATTTTCGGGGGCACTGAGTGTTCTCACAGCTCAACAGAACCTGCTCTCCCCACTCTCAGCCCATGAGTGGGTGGGCGGGGCTGACCTTAGCACCTGGTGGTGTCACTTGAGAACCTAGTTGGCTGAGCCCAGACCTATTAGGTGGCCAAGTCGATAAATGCCCATGATCATGTTTAAGCTGCTTGTGGTTGGGTTTTCCTGCTTGGCACCAAGAGGCCTGAGTCATTCGTTTCCTAGGGACTGGCCCCTACCCCATCGCCAGCGTACGCCTCATCCCATTCCCACCCCTAAACTGCAGTAAGGTCAAGGTGCCGACAGGCTGCCCCGTGCCACGCCACTGCTGCCCCTCAGTAGATCCCTGCCCTCCTGGCACTTCTTGGTGTCATGGTTTTCTGAGCCACAGTGCCGTTCTAATCGTGAGGCAGTGGCATCTGTCTGGCTTCCTCCCCAGCCCCAGCCCGTGCCCCTGCCATGGGAACTCTGCCTGAGCTCTGAGGGCAGACGGGGCACCCTGCCCCTGGCACAGGCACTATTTCCAACTCTCTTCTTCATGCTGTCTGGCTTCCCCTTGCTTTTATCCCCTCCCCTTCTCCTGTTTCCTGTTGGTCAACTCGCCTCCCAGGGCCTCCCAGGGCCCAGGTCTGAGCAGTGGAGACCTCCATGAGCAGGCAGAGGGCAGCCAGGCAGGCTCCATCCAGGAGCGAACAGGCCTGGACCAGATGCAGATTCTCCCAGGCTCTGCAGGGCCTGGCAGGGAAACTGCTGCTCCTGAGATGCCTTCAGGGGAGTCCTCAGAATAAGGGGAGCGATCACCAGGCAGAGCAGTGTTTTACGAAGACAGTCATGATCTTGACACTGTCCTCAAGGAGCTTCGGGTCCAGAAAGAAAAAACGAGCCGCCTGCGAAGCAGGACTGTGTGACCACCTGGTGAGCAGGGAGGAGCCCACCCAGACGCCACAAAGACAGGGAGCCCTGGGAGGGAGAAGCCCTGGGAGGGAGAAGCACGGGAGGGAGAAGCCCTGGGAGGGAGAAGCGCGGGAGGGAGAAGCGCGGGAGGGAGAAGCTGGGAGGGAGAAGCCCGGGAGGGAGAAGCCCTGGGAGGGAGAAGCCCGGGAGGGAGAAGCACTGGGAGGGAGAAGCACTGGAGGGAGAAGCTGGGAGGGAGAAGCCCTGGGAGGGAGAAGCCCCAGGAGGGAGAAGCCCTGGGAGGGAGAAGCGCGGGAGGGAGAAGCCCTGGGAGGGAGAAGCGCGGGAGGGAGAAGCCCTGGGAGGGAGAAGCGCGGGAGGGAGAATGGGAGGAGAAGCCCGAGGGAGGAAGGGAATGGAGGAAGGAGGGAATGGAATGGAGGAAGGGAGGGGAGGAAGTTCTGGGAGGGAGGGAAATGGAGGGGAGGGAGGAAGGAGGGAGGAAGGAGGGAAGGAATGGGAGGGAGAATGGAGGGAGAACCCGGAGGGGAGTAGTCTTGGGAGGGAGAAGGAGGAAGCCCTGGGAGGGAGAAGGGAGGAAGGAGGGAGAAGCTGGGAGGGAGGAATGGGAGGAGGGAAGTGGAAGGAGGGGAAGGAGGAAGTGGAGGAATGGAAGGTGGAGGGGAGGGAAGGGAAGGGAGGGAGGGAGGGAGGAATGGAGGAAGGAAGGAGGGAGAAGCTGGGAGGGAGAAGGGCAGGAGGGAGAAGCCCGGGAGGGAGAAGTGCGGCCAGGCTGGGGAGACCTGCAGGATGGGGTGGGGCTTCTGGTTTCAATGCTCACTCCCTGAGTGGCCTTGGACAAGTTATTTCAGCTGCCTGAGCCTTGCTTTCCTCATCTGTAACATGAAAATGCCACATACACCTGCACCCGGATTGCCACGGGGATGAGATGATCACAACGCGTGTGGTCCTGAAACAGTGGGGTCCCCCTCCCTGCTCCCCCGTTACCCAACCTCTGGTCTTCAAATCGACCTATAATGTAGGTATTTTTATGTTTGTTTCGCAGATGAGAAAACCGAAGCTCTGTGTGATGACGCGTCTGGGAAATGTGAGGCCAGGTTTGAAATTCAGGTGTGTGTGGGTCAAACCCGAACGTTCCCTCCAGCCCCGCTGCCCCCCGATGCATGTGATCTCGGCTGGGGTCGGTGTCTGGCAAGCACATTGTGTGGCTGGCTCAGGCCTTTTGCCCCAGCTGTGGCCTTCGTCCCCAGCGAATTAACTAACCGACAAGCTGTTTGTGAAGCTGCATCCCTGGTTACGTTGTTGGTGGCCGTGATAATCACCCTGTGTTTTCACTTATTCAGCCACCTTCTGAGGGTATTTTTATGACTCTTTCATGGATTATCATTGTTCCGGGCAGTTTATTATGCAAATGAAGCCTCAAAGTGCTCGATGCTGTCTGCTGAAATGTGTTTTATAAGATAGGATAATACTTTTTTTCCCCACAAACCAAAATAAACTAGTGTAAATGACAATGGAGCTAGAAAAGCTGTGCTCTTTATAAAAAAGGACACGTGAGATTCTTTGAGACTGAACGCTGGGAGGAGTCTGTGCTCTGCGACCCTGGACGGAGAGACGCTGGGAGGAGTCTGTGCTCTGCGACCCTGGACGGAGAGACGCTGTCCTTTTCAGTGACGGTTTTCTCTTCGGAAGAGGCTTTGTGAGGGTGGCACAGCGACGCCCGGGGTGGGAACTGAGGAAGGTCAAGGAAACGGAGCCACCCTGGCCTCCGTCTCTGCAGCTCCAAAAGGCTCGGTCAGTTGTTGGAATGTCTTTCCACACGAAGAAATCGACATTCTGTGTAAATAAACCACTTTAAAAATGGATGTTTGTCTTAGTTACACAGACATTTCTATAAAAGTACTTGTAATTGTGTCTAAAGCACAGAAACCATTTTAAAAAACACCTTGAAAAATATTTTTCTCTGCCTGGTTCAGTGAACAGTGCCTACAAGCCCCTTTTGTCTCTCTACTGGAAAATAGTAATTCCGGATTCTGTGCCAATCCGTCCACTAATCCAACCCACGACTCTCCTGTGAGCCGCGCACTCACGCCCTTCCTCCCTTTAATCACAGGCCCCTGCTGGGAGGGCCACGCTCCCCTGCCCGGTGGTTGCAGCCCTGCCTGTGGGTCATTCTTCTGTCTCCGCTGCGCCCAGGCTGGTGGTTTACACTAAACAGCTCCATTCTCAGAGGCCAGGGAGGCAATGGGAGGAGAAGGGGCTCCGCACAAAGCAGCCAGGCGAGAGGCTCACACGCGTGTGTGTGATTCGATGAGAAACACACCCCGAGCTGGGTGTGCAACGAGTCTGAACACACACCGCTCCCTGTGCACACACGGAGAGTATCCTCAGCTTGCCAGAGCCCTGACCCTCGCCACAGGCCCCACGGTCCCCACCAGCTCCTCCCTCGAGCTTCCCCTCCCCACGCTCCTGTCAGACGCCACCAGGGTTCCCTGTGAATCGCTGACGTTTCCGTAGCACTAATTACAGGGTCTCCTGGATGGAGAAGGAACGGGTTTAGGGAGGTGCGACTTTAAACATGTTCAGGGTAGAAGTCCAGGCTGGAGACATCCATAAAGGGGTCACCAGTGACATAAGCAGAAGCAGCACTGGGATTCCCTGAACCGACGCCCTCTGGTTTTCAGCAGGTGCTGGCCGGGGTGCTGACAGGCAGCCGCGACACGAGCGCTCGGCCCTCCTCCCCAGGCCTGAAGCCCCCAAGACCACTTCCAGCCCCCACCTGGTCGTTACACAGGGACCTTCTCCTAAGCGACGTGCAGGGTGAGGGCGGTGGCATCGCTGCCCGGGTTCTTCAGCTGACCTGTCCGGGTTGGGAGGACGGGGATGGAGGCGAGGAGGCGCTCAGGCAGTGGTGCTTCTCTTTGCACTTGGCATCGGGTGGGTTTGGTCCAGGAGAGGCGAACGTGGCCAGAGCGGAAACAGACCGAATCCGCAGCATTACACGGCGCTGGCTGACACGCGCCACCATCCGGGAAACAGGCAGGCTCTGGTCATCGGGGTGGACACAGCTGCAGAGGGCAGTGAAGGGCGATTCTCAGGGTTGCAGTGAAGGGCGATTCTCAGGCTTTTGCAATCAGGGCAGCAGAGCAGCCTCCCCTTTACCACATGCCTGGCATCATCTCCAGGAAGCAGCAGAGAGAGACCGACACGGGGCCGACACATCCCCTCCCGTAAGTGCTGGGACATCGGGGCAGGGGCCTGAGATGCACATTTTCCTTTTAACACTTCTCTCTGTTTGAATACCTCAGGAAGTGACACTATTTTCTCAGCTGAAGGATTGCTCAGAAGTCTAGGACTCCCCTTCACCTCACCTGTGCCACCAAACCCCTGCTGAGATCAAGTTCCAGGCTGGCTTGGCGCTGCCTGTGGCCAGCTGCGTCCCTGGTCCCCCCCCCCACTCCGGGAGGCCTGTCTCCCCCTGCATTTGCGTTTCCTGCATCCCTGTCAGTCAAAGGGGCCTCCCTGGTGGGGGCCATGGAGGTGTCGGGCGGACACAGAGCTGGGGACGGCTGAGAGGAGGGACCAGCGGGGCTGCCCCACGGCTCTGTGCAGGTTCTGCCACCTCCTGCCCTGGGCGAGGAGTGCGAGCCGCCTTCCCTTCGACGTTATTGGAGACGGCAGAATGGAGGTGGGTTTCTAACATGGAATAAATAAGAGAAAGAGAGGCAAAGAGTTTGGGGTAAGTTAAAAACTTCCTTGGTGAATGACTGACTGTAACACATATCCCCACCAGTCAGCTAGCGGGAAATAGTCCCAGGAGGTGCATGAGGCTCCCGGGGGCTCTGCCGCCACCCACAGCACAGCAGTGTCGCCGGACTTTGCTTCAGACGAACAGGTGTCCAAACACCACCTCCCCTCACAGGTGCTGCCCGTCTGAATTTAGGCTCCAGGCTTCCCATCCTTTCAAAGGAAGGGATAATAACATTCACTGCACAGTGTTCTTTGGAACAAGAAACAAGATCACCCATGCAAGTATCTTAAGTGCCATTACTTTTAAACAAATGGAGTTTGTTAATTTTATTATTTCCACTTTTATCATTCCCCAAGTCATTATTTGAACACCTAGAATGGTGCTTGGCAAATAGTAGTAGTCACACAATACGTATTTGTGGAACAGATATTTGAACAAATACACGGTAAAATGAACGAATTAATGAATACCAAATTACTGTGAGAAACGTTCAGACCAAAGAAAAATTTGCTGAAAAGGCACCAACTTCCCGTTCATGTCTCCCCCAGCCCAGGCAAGCAGCCCGCCGGGGGGTGTCCCCCGAGCCTCCCAGAGGCAGAGCGGCCCGTTGGGAAAGGCCTGAGTGTGTCCATGGGAACCGCCTGCTTTGCGGAGGCATCTCTGGCAGCAAAGGCCTGTGTGGAAGGAAGATCACAGCTGGTCCCCAGCCTCCAACAGCAAGAAGCAGGACAGGAGGAGCCCTCGGTGCTCCCTGCAGCGCCCAGCCGGGGAGAAGCAGCAGGAGCGAGAGCGACTTCCTCTAACCAGCGGCGGTTCCTAACTCCAACACATCCTGGACGTCGGTTCTGAACAGTAATAATTGGAATCTGCTCTTTTCTGGAGCCGTGAAACTACTCGAATAAAGTAATCAGAGTGGCCCCATGACGTGCTGGGGCAAACTAAAGATTTCTCTTCAAAACAACGGTCAGTTTCCTACTGAATGCTCCATAAAAAGTGCGGTACGTTTGACTGTGACGGCAGTGAGTTTGCTCCTTACGGGATATCTACGGGTGATACATTGAAATTTAACATTGACCGTTTGTTTTGGCAGAAGGAGTCTCTCCAATGTCCAGAATTTGGATAATCCACATTAAAACTAATTTTACTGTGGCTAATTTTTATTAAGTGTTATTAAAAATAATAATCACATTGCATTTATTAAATATTTATTAAATTTTATAGAAATTTATTAAATTTTATTGATCACCACTAAAAGATACACATATATTTAATGTATATTAATATACGGCTGCTCATCTTCCTCCTGAGAAATCTAAAGTTGGTGGCCTCAATTATGATTTTTGTTTT
Organism: Papio anubis; assembly: GCF_008728515.1. Classification (NCBI taxonomy): domain Eukaryota; kingdom Metazoa; phylum Chordata; class Mammalia; order Primates; family Cercopithecidae; genus Papio; species Papio anubis. The sequence goes on from NC_044987.1 coordinate 6,384, forward strand.
GTTTGTGGTGGTTGTGTTGTTATTACTAATATCACTCATTATCACCTTCTGAAGCGTGCAGTCCTGGGCAAATGGGAAAGGCCCAATGCCAGGTCACTGAGGGCTTGCCACTGTGAGGGAAGAAAAGAAGAAACAGCGGGAAGGGCCACTCTGCTCTCCCGCGCCACACACAGCGTGGCTGACACTACAGGACTTTGCCAGAAGCAGCATCGTCTCTGCACTAAACCAAAGATGTATCTTGTACCCCATTGCTCAGAAAACCACCAGGATTTTAGGATTTCTGTGCCAGGAACTAGGGACAGAGATCAAATGCATATTTCTTATTGTATCATGATATCACACACCCTCTTGGAAATATGGGAATATTCTACGGTGAAACAGAAAAGGAAGTTTATAAAAGTTGATGTGAGGGAGAGGGCCAGTTTCCATGGGACCGGAGAAAGTTTTCAGGCCCAGACACAGGAGATGTGAAGGATAAATAAGGCCAATGTGCGGGCCCCGTGAGCTCCTGCACAAACGTTTCAGTTATTTCTGGAGGAGACGCCCATCTCCTGAGAGCCTGTTCTCACCCTTCTATAAAGAAATACCTGACACTGGGTCATTTTAAAGAAAAGAGGTTGAATTGGCTCACAGCTTCACAGTCTGGACAGGAAGCATGGCTGGGGAGGCCTCATGGCTGGGGAGGCTCATGGCTGGGGAGGCTCATGGCTGGCGGAGGCTTCCATGGCTGGGAGGGCCTATGGCTGGGGAGGGCCTCATGGCTGGGAGGCTTCATGGCTGGGGAGGCTTCATGGCTGGGGAGGGCTCATGGCTGGGGAGGCCTCATGGCTGGGGAGGGCTCATGGCTGGGGAGGCTTCATGGCTGGGGAGGCCTCATGGCTGGGGAGGCTTCATGGCTGGGAGGGCTCATGGCTGGGGAGGCTTCATGGCTGCAGGCCTCGGCCGGAGGCTTCATGGCTGGGGAGGCCTCATGGCTGGGGAGGGCTCATGGCTGGGGAGGGCTCAGCGACCACCAGCAGTGAGGAAAGGGACGCTGTAGCGAATCATCTTAACGTGACCTGATACCTGACGTCCTGGTGCCTGTGCTAAAAAACAATCCCAATTTTATGAGGGTTGTCTTCTCTCCGATGTTCTAATTCCTTATGATTATATGAGGGTCGTCTTGTCTCCGATGTTCTAATTCCTTATGATTTTATGTATAAAGCTAATAAAAACATATTTACTCCCGGAAGAAGACATTGCAGATGAATCCCATGGCTGAGACGTCTTTGCCTTCCTGTCTCTGACATAGCGCTACTCAATTTAGACACCATGAAAGCCACCAACTCGGCCGCCCACTCTGGGCTTTTATAGCTGCACGAATTATTTCTCCTTGTGCTTAATTCAAAACTTGGCCTGACGATTCTCTGCAGTGATTCCCAGATAAGCAACTCAGACACCTCCTCCAGCACAAGTGTCACCACCCCTCCCAGACTCCCCTGTTTGCCTCTGTCCTTTCCTTCACTGGGAATCCTGCTCTGAGCTGCTCTGTCCTTCCCGTGGTTCACTGACTGTCCTGGTGTCGATGCCGGAGCAGCCTTCCTGGGGCAGATCTCTGATATGACCACATCCTGTTCATACGTTTGTATACTTGCCCATTGCCTCTACAATAAATCCTGTCATTCAAACACTGCATGGTGTAATCCAGGTCAATCTGCAGTGTAGGGTGGGGCCAAGGGTGCAGTCGCTGGCACGAGACCGTGCAGGCTTGAATCTCAGATCTACCAAACCTGCAGCTCACCAGCCACGCATCCCTGTGCGTGACACGGTCCACACCTTAGTTTCTCCATCTGTTTAGGGAAACGATGATGAGTTCTGAGGATTAAGTGGGGTGAGTAGTGCCTGGTCCATAATAAGCACAAAATGAACACTCTGTAATATTATTACTTTCCCAGAGCAACTTTCCACCCCTACATTTGCCCCTAATTCTGGCCTGTCCTCCACAGGCTTCTCCCATAGCCAGCCTGTTACGGGTTTGACCCTTGCTGTTTCCTCCACCTAAATGCCTTCAAACCACATCAAACTCAGAGGAGAAAAATTAGTTTCCTTAAGAGGAGCAGAAGCATATGCACAATTATTCACCAGGCCAGGCCTAAGGTCTGTGTCATATGCGGCATCTCCTGTCTCCCATCTCAGGTATTAAACTGTAACCACGTCTGCAGAGTCCGTTTGTCACAAGGCAACATATTCATAGATTCTAGGGATCGGGACAGGGAATGTCCTTTGGAAGCATTGTGCTGCTGACCACACTCCCATAAAAACATAGGCAATATGAACAGTTTATGTAGTTAGTGCTTGTTATATATTAGATAGTCTTTTAAATGTCTTTTGTATACAATTTAATTAATTCTCTCAGTAGCTCTAATGAAGGGAGTACTATTGCTACAATCCTTCTCATTATTTAGGACGCTAAGGCACAGGTGGGTTAAGGAATCTGCCCAGAGAACCAGAATGAGTTAGTAAAGTCAGGATTTGAGCTGGGTGCTCTGGCTCCAGAGTCATGTTCTTAACCCCCATGTTAAATTCGCTGTTAAATAATTAATATTAGGTGAGTTGAGACTTCACAGCAAAATTACTTTTAGGGGATTTGAAATTCATAGGAGTTTCTTACCATCTTTGGATAACCCCCACCCAGTGTTCACATGCATATTTGTAACTTCCAAATGCATAGAAACACACGTGTCCCAGTTTATTCCAGGTTCCTGAGTGACGTGTGCGTTATGTCTGGGAGTCTTACTGATTTCTGTAATTGAGGACTTTTCATTAATATGACTTATTGAGGATTTATTGTTCTTACTGTCAACCAAGAGCCATGCTTTACATATTTTATGTGCTATTGATTGGAAGGGCCTGAAGCCCAAAGATCAAAGACTTCCTTTATCCCTTTAACACAGAACAATTAGGATAAATAGTCTATGCCCCAAAGGTTTTCTTGTGACCTTGGTGCTGAAGTTGTCGTCTGGGCTGTGTAGGATCCATTGTGGTGGGATCTACACGAGGGTTCATGTCAGCCTTTACTTGTTTCACAGACAGCATGGAAAATGTTTAGCTTGATCCTCACACTAACGAGAAGCCATGGAATAATGTTGACTAATGTGGTCAGCGTCACCACAGTTAAGTATCAAACAGGTCACTTTTGGTGCAGGTGGGGATGGTGGACACCAGGCCACACAGAAGAGGCCATTTCAGCAGCTCAGGCAGAAAACGATTGTAGCTTGGACTAAAATCATGGTTGAGGCATAGAGAAACGGGTATGTTTAATAAATATTTAGTTAGTAGATGACTTGGTAAGGAATTGAATGTGCAGCTAAAGGAGAAGAGGTCGAGGGTGACTGCCGTGCCTCACGTCTTGCCATTGGGTGTGCGGCATTATGGGCCCAGAAGAGGATGAGCAGGTTGGGGAGCGGTCAGCGAGGGGTCACTGATCTAGCTTTTGACATGATCAGTTTGATGTGCTTTGGAAACATCCAAGGAGAGAAATCAGAGGGGCACTTGAATATATAGGTCTGGAGCTCAGAAGACAAGTAGGTGCTGAAGATACACGTGTGTCATTCACACTCACTCTAATCGCATATGATGACTTGAATGATTCTCCATAGAAGAGTTTGGACAAACGAGGAAAAGAGGGGCTAGAACCCAGCCTTGAAGAACCTCCGTTGTGCAGGTTTAAATAGAAGACAACGAGCTTGCAAAGTCAGAGTGGCTGTGTCTTCAATTGGTGAATTACTTAATGTTCCTGTTCCTCTGATTCACCCAACATCAGTACCCACAGGGACTGAGCCTCAGTGATTACAAAGCGTAAACAGAAAAGGGATGATAAACCAGGAAATCCTAGTTGGGGTGGCCTGACGTTAAAAGGCAACTATTCTCATTGGATTCGCTTCCAAAAATCACTGCATTGTCGTAATCAATATGTTTTGCTTTGCCTATCCAAGAAAATACGTATCTTCTCCCCCAAGCTACTGGAAGGCCCTTGAAAACCCTTGCTTAAAAAAAAAACTTTATTATTATTTTTTAACTTGAGATGTAAGAGAGCTGGTGTCAGTCCCTCACTGGTGATGAAGTTCGCACTGTGTGCCACTCTCAGTACACACGTGGGCCCATGTGGGGTTCAGCCACGTGGAAGTTCTCTGGGAGACCGAAGTTCTCTGCAGGAAACGCAAATGGAAGACGGGAATATTCCTGGTGGCCTCAGCGTCCTCCAGAAAGTCATTCATGAGACATAGCTGCACCCAGCCCTGATTATAATTTGCTTTCTTAAGACAATAAATGACAGTTTTTGCAAAGGTATCTCATTTTGGGTTCAGGCGCTCAACCTGCAACTAGGTCCTCATGCTCGGAGGCTGAGAGAGCGGCCGTGTCTGCCCATGCTTGGGACGTGTCGGGGAGGGATGTGCACGGCTCTGCTGGGCTGGGGGTGCCCTCTGGAAGCAAAGTCGTCGGCACCAAGGGCGGGTGGCAGGGATTCAGCTCAGGGAGGGGCGGATGTGTGGTTAGCTCATGAATGATGTGTTATAGTTTGGTAATTGCCCTCTGGGATCTGGAGGTGCTATTATCTCCTGCGAGGTAATGAAGCTGTGGGATGACACCAATTTTCTTAATCTGTTGAATTCTACTGATTCAATTTTAGTCACTCAAGTGGAGGGGGAGGGGGAGAATGAGCTCTCCTGCCATTGCGGAAGAGGCTTATGCATGGCCAAGGGCTTCTCCTTGACTGCAGAGATCCCTGAGGACCCACCTCCTGCATTCCGAGTCGCAGAGTATGAGCAAACGTGGGCGGGGCGGGGTGGAGGAGCGCACAGATGCAGCGTGACCCAGAACAGTGTTTCTTAGTGAAAGGCGTGTTTCCTCCTGGTTATCAAATGGACTGAAATATGGTTTATATGACTGGCTGTTCAGGTCATCAGGTTCTTTACTCACAGCAATGGTTGAAAGTTTCCGTGTATCAGCACAGATTACGTTCCAGAAGGTTGTTGGTAGATACTAGCCCTACGTTGTCCTCATTCTCCACAATGAGTTTGCAGTGTGCACACCATCAACAACACTTTATAGGAGAAGAAAGTGAGGCTCAGAGAGACTGGGCAATTTAATGAAATTGATCCCATTGGTAAAAGACACAGCTTGGGCTCAAACATGGGTTTTCTAATTACAAACCGAGGGATAACAGACCTGTAGTTATAACCAAGACTGTTATTTTATGGGGACGAATGACTTGGTGGGATGCAGCAGAGGGCATCTCCTTCCTGGTAGCTCCACCCTCCTGTCCCTCCCAGCCCAGGGGCATGGGGTCAAGCCAGAGCAGTGGGCTGGGCCTGATGACCTCCGCAGTCCCCGCCTTCAACCTGAGATCCTCTGTTCACTTGGGGGCTGGTTCCCATCCGCCTGCATTACCTGGCTGCTGTTCCCCCCTCAGAAGCCTGGAGACAGTGAGAGCAAGCTCCGGGAGAAGCGTGCCTCCTGAAGGAGATGAGCTCACGCCTCCTCAGTGTCCATGGGCCGTGCTGCCTGCACACTGGTGCCTAGTGCTGAGTCTCAGTTTCTCTGTGGATCAAGACTTGCTGCTGTGCTCACCTGTTCAGGACACTTCACCTCACCTCATTTTCCCTCCAGACTCCTTCCTGGAGCCCTTCTCCTTCCTCAGGACCTGGCTCTGGGAGCAATGCTAGGGGCACCCAGCACCTCCCTTCAAGGCTGAGCACTTAGCCCTAAAGGTGGGCTAAGAGTGGTACTACAGGGAGCCCCTGTGGAGCAAACGGCAGCCTTGCTCATTAAGGTGTACTTTTTTTTAGATGGAGTCTTGCTCTGTCATCAGGCTGGAGTGCAGTGGTGCGATGTCCGCTCACTGCAACCTCTGCCTCCTGGGTTCAGGCTGTCCTCCTGCCTCAGCCTGCCAAGTAGCTGGGACTATAGACGCATGCCACTATGCCCGGCTAATTTTTTTGTATTTTAGTAGAGACGGGGTTTCACCGTGTTGCCCCGGCTGGTCGTGAACTCCTGAACTCAGGCAATCCCCCTGCCTCGGCCTCCCAAAGTGCTGGGGTTACAGGCGTGAGCCCCTGCTCCCGACCGTTCAGGTGCACTTCTGAGCCAGCATGCAGGGGCTTAGAGCCTGCCAGCCCACAAGGGGGGCATGTCCACCTCAACAGGTGCTCCTGGGCCGTCAGAGGATGGAGCCTCAGGTCACCCGCAGGAAGAGGCTGCGTTCCGGTCTCTGGAAGGTCTCTGTGCCAGAGGCTGTCAAAGTTGGAGAAGGAGCCTCTCTCTGGGTTCGCTACTGACACAGCAGCCTGGCCACCCCGAGGAAGCCTGGGGATGGGTGGGAGGAGTTCCGCCCGTCTTCACCTGGTCATCTACCTCAGCTGCGGAGTTTCTCAGACGAGCAAAATGTGGGCAGCACGGCAGGGGCATCATCCAGCCCCCACATCCCCTCCTTCCCCCGCCAGGAGCACACTTGTGTGAGGGGCTCTTCCTTCTGTTTTATATGCATTCCTTTCACATTTCAGGATCTGCCGTCAGTTCTTTTCATCTCATCTCTTGGGCAGAGCTTTCCCCTTGCATTCTCCCTGACTTTCCCTCGTGTCCTCCACACAGTACACTTTCTGGTCCTTTCTTGCCCTCCCTTTTCCCTTTTAGTTCCCTTTTTTTTTTTGCTCTTCCTCTTGTCTGCCCCGTTCTCATCCCTGTCTTCCCCTTGCTTTCCTTATCGCCTCCTATTCTGTCTGTTCCACCTCCTGCTCCGTCTCTCCGCCTGCTCCCTGCTCCCTCCCGAGCACCCACACGTGCTGCTCACTGCCAGTCAGAACCCATCCTGAATACCAGCTTCCCCAAAACTCTTAGAAACAAGATCAGACAGACATGAGAGTCAGAGATTTACTCATACTCCAGACGTGAGCTGTGCTTTTCCCCTGAACTGTTCCCCCCTCACCCAGCCCACTCGGTGCCTGGGGAGTGCTGATTTCCTGCCAGAAAATAAAACCAGCACCGCTGGAGCCCCCGATCACACGCTCCCCGGGGAGAAACGTGGCCCTGGTAGGAGGTGCTGGGGCAACCCTCATGAAGTAAGTGAGGTCACTGCCGGGACACCACAAACAGGGAAGACACCTGTGCCCTGCAGGGACTCCCACTGCGGGCTGACAAGCTTATTGAACGTTTATTTGGACCCACCCCAGGATCACCTCCCTAAGCTCAGCAGTGAGCATCTGCTCCGGCTCCCGTAGGAAGTTCAGCCTTTCCCCACCAGCTTACTTTGCTGCATAGACCCCCAAGGACTGGGTGAAGCTTGAAGGCTATTTTTATGTCAACGTCTAGAATCACAGATATTTTGGTACTTAACTCTCAGCAAGTAGGAATGAAGATTCGGGGTGAACAAGGTTACAAGAAAGGCTCATTTTCCCAGGTCTGTCCTGAGAATGTGGCCGCTGTTGGCAGATGACATTGGCTCGGCTCCAGCCGCCTTCCCTGGGGTGCCTCCTGCACCTGGAATCCTCAGCTCTTTGTTTTCAAAGCTCTCTTGCTCCTAGTCCAGGATAGATTTGCTATTTCCTGAGACACTCTGGAACTTGTCAGAGTCCAGCTCTGTTCTCTGTTAGAAATGAAGTTTCTTCAATAGATAACTGCTTCATTCCAAAGGCATATTTTTGGGTCGTAAATGTCATTACTAGATCTCGGATTAATATAGGAGATGAGATAATGTCTTCTAGAAATAAAAGGCCTTCCATTCTGTTCCCACAGAAAACAAAGCAATTCTCTGTGTGGACATAGTGGGCTTGGATAGCCCAGCCCCATCATCCTGCATGGTCTTGGCCCGAGGAGACAAGGAAGAGGAGAAACCTCACCGTCCAGGCACACAGAGGCCCAGACTGGACATGGCCTTGCCCATCCAGATGTGCAGGTCTCGGCAGGCGGCTTCCCCTCCACCGCAGTAGGAGGAGACCTGAGCAGGTGCAGGTCCACATCCACCGTTGTTGCCTGGAGTTGGCTGTGCTGGGGCACAGATGAGGCGGCTGTGTTAGGAGAGCGCACCGAGGAAGAGCAGAATGCAAAGCACATTCAAAGTGGGTTCCATGACTAGGCTTCCCCGAGGCCCAGGAGAGCAGGACGGGCCGAAGACAGGGATTCGAAACACAGCTTTTCCAGCTGAAATGAAGGCGAATCACTTGAAGAACTTGATTTTGGCCTGAATTCAACCACGTATTATTTCCTGAAAAAAATTTAGCTGTTATATATCCATCTGCTACCTAGGTTGTAAGAATATTTAAGGCAAGATTTCGTCAAGAAACCTCACCCAAGAATAAGTTTCAGTGACTCACTGCACAGCAAAGAACGATAGTTAATAATAATTATCATACATTTCACAGTTGCTAAAAGAGTACATTTTAAACGTTCCCACTACAAAAAAATTTTATTTGTGTGAGGTGACGGATATGTCAGCTGCCTTGATTCAAACATTCCACAATGCATGTGCATGCCAAAAAATCCCATTGTACCCCCAAAATATATACAATCATTATTTGTCAGTTAATTTAAAAAAAAAAAAAAACTCACCAGAACTTTGCCCATAGCAATGGCCTAAAAATGTTCCTTGATTTTTACACTATAAAATATCAGAAGCATGGTTCTATTCCTCTCTCCACCATGGCCCGGACCCCAGCTGCTGTCTGGAGAGGAAGGAGCGGCCCCTCGACTGCTTCTCCAGAGGCAGGAGCCTCTGAGCCCCGCAGCTCCCTCTGTCCTGGCTGCTCTCGGACGCCTCTGCCACATCCCGGGTGAGGACGGCGAGCTGTGCTGAGGCGTCTTGGATGGAACCACAAATCACAGCCAGCAGCCGGAGGGATGCACGTCCCGTGGACACACTAATTGGCAGCACCAGGTCTTTCCCTGGTGTATGCCGTAAGCGGCTGGGCCTGGCCTGGTTCAGTGGGGGACACGAACCCCACCTTCTGTGGCGAAGGAGAGACAGCCACAGGCCTCTGTACCCCTGGGTTGGGCAAGGCCACGTTCGATCTGGGTAGTGGGCCTTTTTGCTGTCCTAAGGCACAGTAATGATTGAAAGGCTGTGGAAGAAAGTGCACATTCTTTTTTTCGTTGTTTTGTTTTTTTGAGACGGAGTCTTGCTCTGTCGCCAGGCTGGAGCGCTGTGGCGCGGTCTCGGTTCACTGCAAGCTCCACCTCCCTGGTTCAAGGGATTCTCCTGCCTCCGCCTCCCGAGTAGCTGGGATTACAGGCGCACAACCACGCCCGGCTAAGTTTTGTATTTTTAATAGAGATGGGGTTTCACTATGTTGACCAGGATGGTCTCAATATCCTGACCTCATGATCCGCCCGCCTCGGCCTCCTAAAGTGCTGGGATCACAGATGTGAGCCACCACGCCCGGCCAAAAGTGTACGTTCCTATCAACATCGAGCAAAAAAGGAGTTTTGCATTTTGCATTTCTTTTACTCTCAGAGGAAGAGTCCACAGTTGCTGGAAATGTCTCTGCCCACGGTGCCCTCTGCCCTGGTGTTTGAGCCTCCTGGTGTTTGAACCTCCTGGTGTTTGAGCCTCCTGGTGTTTGAGCCTCCTGGTGTTTGAACCTCCTGGTGTTTGAACCTCCTGTAACCATTTCTGTGGACGAGATGCTGACAGCTCCTGAACCACCCTCCACGTTCAGAAATATCTTCTATCTGGCTGGGGCTCAGCCAGAGCCAGAAAAACAGGCTGAGGGGAACAGGCTCCAGGGCTGAGAATCCAGGCTCTTGTATTAAAGCTTGCTGGAGAAAAAAGAAATGTATTCCTCAGTGGACTTACGAATGGAGATCGAGTGGTTCGGCTTCAGTTGACCTAAACGGGTTGTTCTCTTGGGGACTGTCAACCAGGAATCTAGGGAGTTGCTGGACAGATTTGGCCAATCCATTCGGTCCCCAAGCTCCGCGGTCCCCGTTGCCAGCACGAGTGTCTGATGGTTCCGACCCCGTGCCCTGCTCCCCAGGCTTGGGCAGAGACTTCACAGGAACAACGTACCTTTTCCCCACATCTTCCCTTGCTCCCTCATTCACTCCTGCCTCCGTTCATCCATCTAAACATCTACCAGCAGCCAGGCATTCGCAAGGCCTGAGGCAATTAAACATAGTTCTGACCTCCCTAACTGTAGAAAGGACTTAAACCACCTAACTCGTATTTAAGGTTGTGTGATAACTAAATGAGATAATAGATGTAAAGCACTTATACCTGGATGATAAGTAATACAAAACAATAACAACCATCGTGACTCAAGGTGCGGCGCTTAATCTCAGAGAGCTCCCGGCTTCTGGGGTCTCTGACAACAAGGAACAAGTAAATGGCAACAGCCAAGGTCCCGGACATGCTAGTGGAACAGACCCTGTTTCTTAAACTCCAGCCTCTGCCCGTGCCTGTTCCAGGTGCTTAGGGGCTATATTTGCAGTGGTGTGAGTTCACATGGGATTCGAGCCCCTATTTTACATCTTTCTCTTGTGCAGAACAAGCTGCTTTTCCGAAGCACGATAACACATTTCCATGGAAACCACTTCATCCACTGGGACTCATCTCACGGATGCCGCTGCAGTGAGATTTTGTTGATGATATTCTTTGAAAAGATGACCAGTGGGTGTGCACGGACACTTAGTGTGTTTGTTTTCAGGTACACACACACACACACACAATCCTTTTTAACGGCTTTCTTCCGCGGAGTTTTAGCAGATTGATTGTTACTTAGGAAACCGTGACATCACCAACACCATGTACATCGGCAAAGCTGTCGTTGCAGCAAAGGCTTGGTTTGCATTCAAGCAGGTTAAAAGAAAGAGAAAAGGGTGGATCCAGTGGTGAGTTAAAAATAGAGATGGGCTGGCCGGGTGCTGTAGCTCACGCCTGTAATCCCAGCACTTTGGGAGGCTGAGGCGGGCGGATCACAAGGTCAGGAGATCGAGACCGTCCTGGCGAACACGGTGAAACCCCGTCTGTACTAAAAAATACAAAAAACTAGCCGGGCGAGGTGGCGGCGCCTGTAGTCCCAGCTACTCGGGAGGCTGAGGCAGGAGAATGGCGTGAACCCGGGAGGCGGAGCTTGCAGTGAAGGGAGATCCGGCCACTGCACTCCAGCCTGGGCGACAGAGCGAGACTCCGTCTCAAAAAAAAAAAAAAAAAAAAAAGGGGGGGGGGGACCGGTGGGTGTACGTCATCATCATCAATGAGGAAATTAAAGGTAAAAAATGCGTTTGAAGGAAACCAGCTCTGGATTTCAATTCCAAATACCAACGCCTGTTGTGAAGGAACAATGAGACTCTGTTACCTGAAATGCACACACACACGCACACTTGTTCAGCATAAACTCCATTCAGCCCTCAGACATCCACTGATCGTCTACAGTGTGTGCCAAACACTGTGAAAAGTGCTGTGATAGTACAAACATTGGACAAGGGCCACGGAGAGTTTAAAACCAATAGGGAAGGTACACAGTTTCGAGTGTGCAGGTCCTAGTAGAGAAAAGCCATGTCTCAAAACGCAGCCTTGGTCAACTCACTTGGCTTTCAATGTCTTAGTTGCCTCAAGTGTAAACTGGTGGTGCAGGTACAGAAAGTGGCTCTGAGCGTGAAAATGAATAGCCTCCTGGGGCTGTGCAAACAGAAGGGAAAGGTTCACCTGCCCCTGCAGGAGTCCACAGAAAAGGCCTCGTTGTGGAGCGTGCAGCTGAGGCAGCACAGGAGTCCAGCCTGCGGAGCCTGCAGCCGGCCAGCGGATCCACACGTTCAGGTTACCCGTCTAGTGGAGCAGGCCAGAGGGTGACACGCGCAGCTTCAGGCTCAGGGACAGCTCACAGTGGAGGTGGACAGGAGTGTCAGAGGGTGTGTCGGGGAGCAGAGGGGAGAAGAAGCTGGGAAATTGGGCTGGGGCCAGACTTTGGAGCAGCCTGTGTGACCAGCTGAGAAATCCGGATGTGTCCGTGTAGCAGGGTGGAGCACGCGGCAAACGGCTGAGCAAAGATGTGGCAAAGCCGCAGTCAGGGGACGTGGTCCAGACCCTGGGGTAGCTCGGTGCGGAGACGTTTTATTTGCTAGGAAGGTGGGGTGATTTCAGCATTTAAAAATTCATTTATTACCTGTACATAGGGCCTTCTCAGCTCTGCTTTGCTGCAGGAATCACCTACCCTATTGTTTTTTGACCACAGATTTATACATTCATGTTACCTATCTAGTCCTAGAAAACACATGAAGTTTTAATCCCTGAAAAATAATCTGCTGCCAGATAAAAGACGCAACGAAGATTGGAAGAGGATAAACAAACTAGGAAGGGCAAATTCCACACCCACACCTAGACTGTCCGGCAGCATCTTTCTCGACAGAAGCTGGGCTGTGGTACGGCAGCCTTGAGTTTAAGGGGTCCAGGTGGGAGGACTTCAGAAGCTGACATTCTGCTGGATGAATCATTCGTTGCTTTAACAAGGTTTGGTCACTTACCACAAGACAAATTCTGTGTGACACATGAGGTACGGAGATACTTAATGAGAATTGTTTACTGGTTTTCAGCACCAGATCAATTTTCCTGCAGAGAATTATATCAAATTATTTACTGCACTGTGTAGAATACATTTGAGGCTTTGGGGAAATCACGAAAATATACGGTTTACGGCTCTGACCTTCAAGAAGCTCCCCATCTCTTGAAGAAGCAGGATATAAACACACAGACTTTTCGTGTTTGCTTGTTTTCCTTTTTTAAAGGAGGAGTTAAGCTACAGTAGAAAGCTCCATATAATAACGTATTTCTCAGAATAAAGTAAAAAGCCAAACAACTTTGAGCCCAAGCCTTTTTACTAGTTAGCTATGCGATCTTAAACCGATTGCTTAATCTTTTTGAAAAATGTTTTTCTCACTTACAATCTGAAAATTAAGATGATTATCTTTCTTTCTTAGCAGATAATTGTGAAAATCAAGGAAAATCAGAGAAACAATTTTAGAGTATAAAGAACCTTAATGATATTCGCTCATCTCTTTGATTTCCAGATAAGGGAAACTCTGACATAAAAGTTTCATGAGATATTTTCCAAGGCTACTAAAATGGTAATATTAATTGATAATACATTTATTTCTTATGTATACATATGTATTTCATAAATATTTGTTCCAAGTCTAAGCACAAGGCCATGTTTTGGGCTCCGCAGGGAGAGCGGGACACAGACTGATACAACATCTTCTGCTCTCTCAGAGCTCACAGTCTCTTAGGGAGACAGACGCCCAGCACATTAGTACAAGCGGGATACAGATAGCAAACATGAGATCCAGAGTGTAAGAAAGTATACGGCAGAGAGGCAGGCCCAGCCTATGATACCAGAAAAGGCCTCCTGAGGATGGGACACATAAGTCCACAACTGGGATGTTGATGTTTAGAAACCCATATTTTAGAAATAGATCTGTGATTATGGATAGATAGAGACTGAACACATGGGTTTTGAATTGGAGTTCAATGTCCTTTATTTAAAAGTGTCTTGTAGACTTCAAAGTTAATCTCATCATAAATAGCTACAGAACTGCATGAAATGTATAAAACAATAAATTTTATATACTGGACAGCAAGCAATGGGTGACTAATCCCCAAGACAAGAAAGCATAGGACGTGAGCACTACGAGTACCGGGGCTTTATATCTGGAGGTGATTTTAGGGCCACAGCAGAAGACAAAGCCGAACAGCCCAGGAGAATCGCTGTGCTGAGGGGGTGGAGATCAGAGTTTTGAGAGACCAGAGTAACCAGAATTTGTAGAACAGAGTACGGAAGAAGCAATGCCAAGAAATCTGTGTAGCTTCCCCTGTTGTATTTGGATACGCCAATCTGCACACCCACAGGGAGAAACATCAAGAGTCTAAACAAAAACTAACTTCTGAGGAAGGAAAATGTATTAGCTATAAAACACCCACAGCTTACAGAGGACTGAGGAAGGTTCAAGTGCCTGTTAGCCACAGTGAAGGGACTTACTGAACACAGGTGACATTCAGAAGAGCAAGGCCTCCCTGAAACGCATTCTGGACATTTTAAAGACAGGTATACACACATTCATCAGTTTGAGAAATAAAACTGATGAACCAGTAACCTAGGTTTACAAGAACTAAGTCCACCACTGTTTCCAGGAATACAACAAAATGCTCAACCAATAAAAACAAGTGGTCAGGCAAAAAACAGCACATGGGATCCGCAACCAAATGAAAATTCAGTCAACAGAAAGACTCAGAAATGAGACGGGCATGATGAAATTAGCAGACAAAGATAGGAAAACAGCTGCAATACACACACTGAATATGTGCAACAGTTTAAAGGCAAACATCAATATTATAAGGGAAAAGCAAAACATAAAAATGAACCACGTGGAGCATCTAGAGACAGAAACAAAAATTCTGCTGTATAGGAATAACTGCAGATTAAACAGTGCAGAAGAAAAGATTGTAAACTTAAACTTGTAACAATATAAACTATCCCAAATAAATTGCAAGGAAAATTAAAAGAGTAGGAAAAATAGCAGAATGACAGGAATTTAGGAAACAGTACAAAAGGTCTCGTGTGTACATATTAGGAAACCCAAATAAGAGGAGGTCGAAAACAAAATACAGGAAGAAATAACCACAGAGAGTGTTTAAAATTTGATAAAAACAATTGGACTACACAACCAAGGATTCCAAGCAGAAAAACAAAATGAAAGAAACAAACCAAAAGACCAAATCGAAGCAAGTTACATAATAAACCAATGATAAAGAGAAATCTTTAAAATATCAAGAAATAAAATCATATTACTTACAACAGAACAAACACAAGAATGGCCACAGCTATGTGGTTAGAAACTAGGTAAAGGCAAAATACAACGGGACAACATAATAAAAGAGTTAAAAGAAACATACACATACTTCTGAAATTCTCTATCCAGTAAAAGATCCCTAAGAAGGTAAATAATACAATTTTCAAATGCATTAAAGTTGAAGAAATATGTTGCCAGCAAGGCTACACTACAGTAAAGGTAAATAAAGTTAATTAGGTAGAACCAGGGTAACTACAGAAAAAAAAACCAAAAAAGTCCCTGAAATCATGGCTTACATTATGAAAGTGCTTCTCATTTTAAAATGTTTAAATATATGTCAATATTTAAAGCCAAAACACTAACAATGTCTTGTGGGGGTGAATATTAAATGTATACTTTGAACATAGACAGACTAAATACATTAATAAACAGGCAAAAATTGGCAGAATAAATGAAAAAAAGACTCAACTATCTTGTGTCTACAAGTTGAATACTTTAGAGTCAATGACACCCAAAGATTAAAAGCGAAAGATATCATCAAAAAGAGCTGGAACGGTTATACTAATATCAGACAAAATAGAATCTGACACAAAAATTCTTAGGGAAAGACAAGATATTTTATAATGATAAAAGATTTAATCACCAGGTAGACATAACCGTCTTAAACATATACACGTAATAACAGAATGCCAAAATACATGAATCAAAAACTGATGAGAAAAGGAGAAATAGACAACTCAACAACAGTAGCTGTGAGCTTCAATACTCAGCTTTCAAAATGTGTAGAAAAACTCAACAAGATCAATAAAGAAATATTGATCATAAACCAACTAGCCCTAACAGACATATATGGAACATTCTACCCGGTAGACCACCTGTTCTTCTCCAGTGCAGCTGGAATATTCTCTACAGTGGACCAAATGGTGTGCTACAAAGCAAGCCTCAACAATTTTACAAATAGCAAAATCATGCTAAGTATCTTCTCTGACCATAATGAAATAAAACTAGAATTCAATAACAGAAGAAAAACAAATATTTGCAAATTTGTGGAAATTAAACAACACAGTGTTAAACAACCAATGAATCAAAGAAAAAAAATCACAAGAAAAATTAGAAAACAGTTTGAGGTGAATAAAAATGAATACGCAACGTAATAGAACTTATGGAGTACAGCTGGAGCAATGTTTAGATAGAAAATAATAGCTGTTAATCTACTCTATTTGAAAAACAAGAATTATCTCAAACCAATAACCTAACCATATACCTTAATACATTAGTTAACAAAAAAAAAAGAAAAAGAAAACAGAAGTAAATAGTGAAGTTTAGATGGCAAATAAATGAACTAGAGAATAGAAAAACACTACAGAACATTAATGAAACCAGAGTTACTTCCTGAAAAAGATGAACAAAAATTGGCAAATCTTTAGCTAAACAGATTAAGAAAATAAGGAAGAAGACTCAAATATTAAAATCATTAACAAAATAGGGGACAGTCAATCCCAACCTTACAGACTTCTCTATGAATGATAAATACCATAAAAAATTGTGTGCAACGAAGTAAATAACTTAGATGGAAAATATTTCTAGAAAGTGATAAACTGTCAAAACAACATCAAAAGAAATAGAAAATTGGATTATATCTATAACAAGGAGGTAGTGAATTAGTAATAAAAAAAACTTCCCACAAAGAAAAGCACAGGTACACATGTAATTCCTAAAGTACTTTTAAATAATTACAGCAAGATGATGTAGCTAATAAGCCAACAGTGAAATACAGTGGAATTATTAACAAATATTAAATACTCAATGGATATTTACTTTTTATAATAAAAATAAAACAAAGAATAAAAAGAAATAGAGCTAGACAATGGTTTTAAGACTGAAAAATATTAATAACGTTAGATCAAAATAGTCTAAATATTTCCATTAAAAAAGTGTTTATCAGAATTGATTATAAAGAGAAACCAAGCCACTAGCATGGGGTGTCTTTAAGAAAATCATATTAAACATAAACACATAGAAACGTTAAAAGTCAGTGAGCAGAAAATGGTATACCATGGGAACATCACACACGAGAGCTCCGAGTGGCAGTGACAACACCAGAAAAGCTAGAAAGAGAAAAGGATTACATCAGGGCCCAGAAACATTTTAGAATAATAAAGGGATAAATAAATCAAGGAGACATAACGATTCTAAATGTGTGTGCAACCAAGTAACAGAGATTCAAAATACATGAGGCAAAATTTGACAAAGTGGAAGGAGAGATAGCCAAATTTACAATTATATTTGGAGATTGAAGTACCCCTTTCCCAGTAATTGGTAGAACATTAGACAGAGAATCCATAGGGGTATTGAAGAATTTAGTAAGTCTATCGAACAACATGACCTAATCAACATTGATAGACCGCTCTGTCCTGCAAGTACAGGATGCATTTTATTTTCAAATATGTGTAAACCTTCACCAAGAAAGACTACGTGGGCTGGGCGCCGTGGCTCATGCTTGTAATCCTGGCACTTTGGGAGGCCGTGGCAGGCGGATCACCTGAGGTCAGGAGTTCGAGACCAACCTGGCCAACATGGTGAAACCCTGTCTCTACTAAAAATATAAAAAAATTAGCTGGCAGGTGCCTGTAATCCCAGCTACTTGGGAGACTGAGGCAGGAGAATCGCTTGAATCTGGGAAGCAGAGATTGCAGTGAGCCGAGATCGCACCATTACACTCCAGTCTGGGCGACAAGAGCAAAACTCTGTCTCAAAAAAAAACAAAAACAAAAACAAAAAACAAAAACAAAGGCTATGTGTTGGTTTTGAAATAAGTTTTAATAAATTTAACAGCACCAAAGTCTTGTGGAGTATGTTCTCTGAGCACAGTAGAATTAGGTTAAAAACCAACAACAATATATTTCAAAAATCACCAATTACTTGGAACTTCAATAACATCCTTATAAATAACCTGTGAGTTGAAGGACAAATCAGGGGAAATCAGAGAACATTTTGAACTATATGAAAATAATAACATGACACTTCACGACTTGTCGTGTGCAGCTGAAGCATTGCTAAGATAGACGTTTATATGCTGACTGAAAAACAAGATGGTCTAAAATGAACTATCTAAGCTTCTGTATGAAGGATCCAGAGAAGGAAAAGTAGATTAAACCTAAAACAAGTTCAATAAGGTGCAAAAAATATAAGTTTTAATTCCTGTACTTCCCAGACCAAACAGATGAGAGAATGAAAAACGTGAGAGGTCTCAACAAATCCGAGACAAGAACAGTCTCAGTTTTATCGTCTCGCACCAGCTGTTTGCAGGGTGAGTCCAGCCAGTAGAGAACGTAGTTATTCTACTGACAACAGTGTCCGATGCACCTTCAGGTGGGACGAGGGAGAAGAGGTAACCCAGAAAACGTTTTATGAATTCTGATCTCCGGGAGAAGACCTCATGAGGACTTCCGGTGGTAAAGAACCAACCTCCTGAGTGAGTTCTGACCCCATCCATCCGAAGTTCTCAGCACCAGCATGCGTGTGGACCAAAATACAATCTCGGCAGAATGAAAAACATCACACTTCCTACCAACACATGCCTACATGACCAAGACTCAGAAATAACATGTACGATTAACATTTGGATAGCATTTCATAGGCACAAAACTTCTCTCAAAAGCTTACATTCTTATATTTTAAAATTCAGTGTGTAACATCGAAGACTATAAAATGCAC
The DNA here is from genome assembly GCF_008728515.1 of Papio anubis. Lineage (NCBI taxonomy): Eukaryota > Metazoa > Chordata > Mammalia > Primates > Cercopithecidae > Papio > Papio anubis. Next base: position 24,915 of record NC_044987.1, read on the forward strand.
GAGAATAATAACATGACACAGGCACACCACACAGCTTCGAAAACAAAACATTGTCACCAGGCGGAAATCCCTGAATGATCCATTTCCCAAGGTAACTAGCACTGGTCATTTTATAACATCGTTTTACCACATATCAGTTCTGTTTTTATTGTAAAACTTTTTGTGAATGCTATTATACTAAAACTTGCTTTTGTATATAATATTGTGTTTGGGGTATTTGTTCATGCAGACACATGTAACTATATTTCATTTATTTTTCACCAATTTCCAGTGTTCCATGTTATGACACTATGATAGTTTATTTCTCTAATGTTAACAGAATTTTTGGTCAGTTTTTGATGTATAGCAAATTACATTAGCATCTCCCGCCCCCTTATTTATAGGTGATGTGTTCCAAAACCCCTGTGGGCTGCCTGAAGCTGCAGGTAGTACTGCTCTCTGTAGACTGTTTTTTTCCTGTACACACACACGTCTATGATAAAGTTTAATTTATAAATTAGGCACAGTTAGAGATCAACAACTGATAATGTAAGAGAACAATTAAACAATTGTAACAATAAAATGTAATACAAATCATGTGAGTGTGGACTCTCTCTCTCTCTCTCTCTCTCTCAAAATACCTTAATATTTTCATACCACAGTAACTGAAGCTGTGGAAAGCGAAACTATGGATGCAGGGAGACCCTGTATCTCAAAATCACAATTGTTTCCAGTATTTATATTCACTCTCAACAGTCTGCAAGCCGATTATGATTCAACTCGTCTGGGCTGAGCCTGGACTCCAGGCTAACCTCACGGGTCCGTTCCGCCCCCAGGCCGAAGGGGCAGTAGCAGCATCGTTGTGCTTCTCGGGGGGACCAGCAGAGCACACTGGCTAAACCGAGCCAGGCAAGCAGATTGAAGGCTCTCGCCCACAAGACGCCTGCTGCCACGCCACGGTTCAAACCCAGCATCAACCGGGTGCAGACATGTGCTGTGCCTGCTCCAGAGGCAGATATCACAAGGTCACGTAACAAAGGGCGGATGTATCGTCCTAATACAAGATGTGAGCCAAGCAAAGCAAGCATCTCAGCCATCCAGCGCTGTCAGGAGCATCTGCTGCTGGTGGAAGTGTAAATTAATAGGACCACTTTAGGGAACAATCGGCATTAATTACCCAGTAATGACAAAGATGTTTAGCCCATAACCAGCCCGCTGCAGTCTGAAGTATACGACTTAAAGACACTCTCACATTTACAGTAACATTGTATAACACAAAAGTGCAGATATATTCATTATTTCAAGTAGTTCTCTGAAAAACACCTCAGGGCAAACATTTACATTCCCAGTTTGTAGACAACAAAATTGCACATCTGGGGTCCCTTGCGAAGGAGAACCTCATGAGGGCCACAGTCTGCTTCCAGTGTGAGGCTTCGTCCCTGGCAGAAAGTTCTGTGTGATTCTCATGCCAGGTGGGTGCGTCTCCCCAGAACTCAGGGCCCAGGGCAAAGACATGAGTGACAGAAACACTGGAAGCAGGGGTGCTGTCTTCATCCTTCTCTAACAGCTGTTCACACTAAACCAGGCAGTATCTCAGAGCAGACGGCCCGGACGGGTGAGTCTGTAAACCCTGCAATGTTGCCAACAAACGCTGGGCAAAGGCTCACACACTGCACGCCGGCAGAGGCCTTTGAGAAATGTGGGGAGGGAGGGGCGAGGCACGGTAGGATGGGGAATATTCTGGAAGGTCGAGCGGGTTGGGTTTGGTGCGGACCGTGCTGTGGTCCATCTTCTCCAGGCATTTCTGTGGCCCTCCCGACAGTGCCGCTCACTCCCTGAACTTCAGTCAGCACCTTCCTCTGTTAAAAGCAGTTACTCCTGATTGGAAAATGTGAGGCTCTCCTGAGACAAGACTGGCCAGGGCCACCCATTCTTCTGAGTTTAGGAAGCGGGTCATGACTTCTTGTGGATTACGTCCTTCTTTGAATTCCTAGATCGTTTTTCTGTAAATCATTTATTTTAATGTAAACTGTGGTCTGCTTTGGATTATTGACATGCCTGGTGAACGTATCTAATTTCAGTCTCTGGGCTACGAGCTCCCAGGTTTGGCAGGCAGCCTATGCTACTGTCACTCAGCAGCCCTCTGCCCCCACGCGTGTACTCTCAGCGCAGTGATCACGGTTGAGGGGTGTTTGGTAAGTACGTGCTGACTTACGTTACGGTGGGTGACCAACTGACCATTGTGATCATGGAGAGGAGGGAACAGAAGGCATCCTCCTGAGGAAAGTAGGTTAACCCCGTGCGACACACCTCAACAAAGATACTCCAGCCGCCCTGCTTCCCCGTTTGGAGTAAAAGGCGTCCAGAACAAAACCTACAATGAAAACTTTATTAAAGGTGAAAGACGAAACGATTTTCCTCGAAGATCAGAAGTGAGGCTCTCATTCCTATTCAGCATCACACTGGGGCAAGAATACAAGAAAAGGAAATTAAGGGCATACAAATTGGAAAGGATATCTTTGTTTTCAGATATCATAATAGTCAATGTAGAAGCTCCAATGAAATCTACCAAAACAAAAGAAAAACTACAAGTATTAAAAGGTTATAGAATACCATGTGTTACAGACTGAATGTTTGTGTCCTCTAAAATTCATATGCTGACATCCTAACCCACAATGTGATGTGACAGGTGGTGAAGCCTTTGGGAGGTAACCAGGTCACGTGGATGGAACCCTCATAAAAGGGGTTGGAGTCCCTAAAAAAGGGACCACAGAGAGCTCTTCTGAGGATACAACAGGAAGGGGCAGCCTAGCACCCAGGAGCAGGCGCTCAAAGTTCTATTCCTCATTTTAAAGGCGGCCAGGCTCACACTTCAAACCAATATTTGAGCTAGACCTGGGATTCAGGACTCTGAATTTTATCAGACAGACATTCCTGAAATGCAACTAAATTCTCCTCAGGTAAAAAGAAAGAAGAATTTTGAGACTAGCATGGATTTGTGGTCAAATAATATGTGCTCACCGACTGTATTACCCAGGCACTAGTCATGCACGATAAGAAACTTGGAATACGAGGAAGGCACATTTCCCTGGGCACACGAATGAGGAGGAGATGACCTCAATCTTAGTCTAGAGATGGGTTGGATATGTTTTACTTGTAATGTAGGAGACGGAGAAGACATAAAAATGTGTTTGTGGAAATTATGGTCTGGGGAAAATGGGTGTTGAGCAATGCTTATGCTTCAGTGCTCCTTTTTCAGAGATGTACAGAGATTCCATGGCTTGTCTTAGAGGTAAAGGTAAGGACTGAAATGACAGCTGGGCGCGGTGGCTCACGCCTGTAATCCCAGCACTTTGGGAGGCCGAGGCGGGTGGATCACGAGGTCAGGAGATGGAGACCATCCTGCCTAACACGGTGAAACCCCATCTCTACTAAAAATGCAAAAAATTAGCCGGGCGTGGTGGCGGGCGCCTGTAGTCCCAGCTACTAGGGAGACTGAGGCAGGAGAATGGTGTGAACCCGGGAGGCGGAGCCTGCAGTGAGCTGAGATCCGGCCACTGCCCTCCAGCCTGGGCGACAGAGCGAGACTCCATCAAAAAAAAAAAAAAGAACTCAAATGACTTACAAGGTATCAGGACATCAGAGATGCTGAGCAATGATTTATTGACAGAAGCATCAAGGAGAGGTGGAATCAAGACCTGGCGTGCTCGCCCTCCGGCAGCGGCTCTGGAACGGCCTTCTGCAGGTGACCACCGCCTGCCGTGACTAATGCCTCCTTGTTCTGTGGAGGAGGCTGCAGGGAGCGAAGCCATGATGTCTGTGAAGGCAACTGTAGCTGGCCTCTCTGAGTGCCCACGTGTTATTGCCACTTACAACCCAGAGGCACAGAATGAATTAAAGGGAACCTATTTCTGAGAAGGATAAGCCAGGACATAGACAAGTGGGGAAGTTCTTCAGAGGTTCAGAGGGGCAGCATTTACTACTTTTTTGTTTGTTTAGTAACTGAACCAAGATTAGAATAATTAATAGGAGAAAAATATACCAGTACTTTTCAGTTTTACAATCACCAAAGAGCTTCTGTTAAACTCCTGATTGCATGTGACCTACTTAGAAGGACTGATAAAGGCCAGTTTCTCAAGTAGAGATTGCAATGTGCCACCCACAATCTCGTGCCGTCAGGGCACCGCAGACTTCCAGTAAGACAATGTGGAAGTGGGCACAAGAATGCCAGCATTAGATTATTTATAGAATCTTAATCTCTATGCCATGGAGATAGAAGCCAAAACAATACTTCCCGGTTTGGAGAGAGTGGGGCTTGTGAAGGGCAATACCTGGTAACCAAGATGTCTCTATGAAGTCAGCAGGTCCGCTTAATATTTTAATAACGTTTCTTCCGTCTTCTGTCTCCATTGCCGGGCGAAGTTCAGTGCTCAGTCCTCAACATGTTGGTGAGTTTCCAAAGACTATGTTCCCACGATTTCTTCTCTCTCGCATCTCCTCTTCCTGCAGAATTTTTCCTCCCCCAAGATGGTCTTTCATTCAAATGTCTTCTCTTCTGTCTGTCCTCTGACATCCTAACCACGGACAACACCCTTTCCCTGCATTCTCCAAGATACCAATGCACAAGTCAATTATGTGCGGAGACCTTTACTGAGGATTTGAGAGTCTCAGAGGAGAGTCACTACACAGCTGAACTTTCGAATAGATGATCTTAACTAATTAATAGTGCAGTGTGTTGGACATCCCTGCTCTTAACAATCCCCTAGTCAAATCGGCCAAGAATTTCATGCTAGCTCTCTCACTTCAGACTCCAGCCTCCTCTCACAGCCTTGAACCTTCTCAAATGCTTCATTTTAAGCAACGACTGAACACAAGTGAATTACATTGCCAACTTAAAACCTAGAAACATAACAAAAGAGTAATTCACACACAAACTAAAGGAAAGGGGATACAGAAAACAGAGTCAAAATTAACATGAAAACAGAAGAAATATAGGCCTAATTAATAAACCAATAAACCACTGGTCACTAATAAAGAAAAATGGTAGCAGCACAAATATAATAATAACAACAAGTGTCCAAGGGTAAATAATTATTGACAAAGGAAAAATGTTTTCATTGGCTATTTGCACACATCTGTAAACATAAACGGTGAAACTATGTGAAATGGATAATTTCCTAGGGAAAAGCAGGTTCCCAAAACTGATGCCAGTAGAAACAGAAAATTTAAACAGACCAATTCTAATAAGAGAAATGGAAAAAATTATCAAGATTCTACCATTCCACACACACAAAAATGGTACCAGGTTCAAATAGTTTCTTTTTTTTTTCTTCCTTTTGAAATGGGGTCTCGCTCTGTCGCCCAGGCTAGAGCGCAGTGGTGCGATCTTGGCTCACTGCAACCTCCACTTCCCAGGTTCAAGCGATTCTCCTGCTTCAGCCTCCTGACTAGCTGGGATTGCAGGCACCCATCACCATGCCCAGCTCTTTTTGTATAGTAGAGATGGGGTTTCACCATGTTCACCAGGTTAGTCTCGAACTCTTGACCTCAGGCAGTCTGCCTGCCTCGGCCTCCCAAAGTGCTGGGATTATAGGCACGAGCCACTGCGCCCAGCCCCAGACAGTTTCACAGGTGAATTCCAACAAACACCCAAAGATTAAATAATTCAAATGATACACAAATTGCTGCAAGCCAACAAACATAAATAAAATATTCAAATTAGCTTTATAAACTATAAAATGGATATAACCTGATAAACATAGCACAGTGAAACTAAATTACAGACTAATACCACTTACAAATATTGATGTAAAAATTCTGAATACAATGTCGGTGAACAGAGTCCCAAAACAACACTTGTTTCAAAATCTAAACTAAAAGATATTTAAGAACACATTCCGTAAAAGAATATTATTTATTATTTTTAAAACATATTAGTGTTTATATTTCTAGATAACGTTCACAATGATATGCCTAAAGATGGTATTATTTAAAGATAGATTTTACTATAACAAATCTAACGCGTTTCCTCTCCGTTCCCTGTAGGTGTTTAGCTTAGTGTTTAATCAAATGTTCTCTGGGCTCCTCATTCATTCCTACCTTGCACTAGCTCTGTGACCTTAGAAATGTTGCTTAACCTCTGGATGACCCAGTTTTCTCATGTGCGGATGTGGGGGTAACAGCAGGACGTATGTCCCAGGGTTGTCCTAAAGAACCAGTGAATTAAGGCCACATATACACCATGGAATACGACGCAGCAATAAAAATGTACAAGATCATCTTCTCTGCAGGAACACAGATGGAGCTGGAGGTCATTATGCTTAGCAAACTAACACAGGAGCAGAAATCCAAATACCGCATGTTCTCACTTACAAGTGGGAGCTAAATAATAAGAACACATGGAGCCCTCAAGGGGAACATCACACGCTGGGTCCGGAGAACGGAAGAAGGGAGAGGATCAGGAAAAGTAATTAATGGGTACTAGGCTTAGTACCACAAAATAAACTGCAAACAAACCCTCATGACATACGTTTACCTGTATAACAAACCCACACGTGTACCCCTAACTTCAAATAAAAGTTAAAAATATAAACAAACAGAAAGGACACAGGAGAGAACCTGCCAGGTAGTTAGAGCTCAGAACGTGTTTGCTATTCTACCAGTCACCACTTTGTTTAGTCCAAACCTTCAAGCCCAGGCCAGGGCTGCAGTGCTCCCCTGTCCAGCTCCCCTTCCCCCGCCTTTTAAAAGAACTGTCATCAAGTCTATCAGGGTACAAAATCCCTCACGTAGCATCTGTCCCATGGCCCCAGAGCGCCTTGGCGGGAAGCACCTCAAAGCCGCTGGCTGTGGGGTCTGCCCTGAAGCGACAGTTGCTTTTGTGGCTGTGACTGCCTCCTCGCAGGTGATCACCCCAAGTTTTATTTCTCACGGGTTCTTCTCGCTTTCCTCCCACATGGAGAGAAAGAAAAGAAATATCCATGCAGGACACACTTATACTGATCATTGAAACTTCATCACTAAAGAAGAAAGAATAAATGTCCTTGAAAAGAGGGTATTTGATATTTCAGTGCAGTGACCCCTTTCCCTAGCAAGGGCTGAAGAATTTACAAGTCTCTGGCTCAATAATCCCCATTTAAAAAAGAAATCCAAGCTTTAATTTAAACAGTCCATTTTAAACAGTAATATTTGACAAGGAATCCTTCGAGACTAATTTAAGTTTGTTTCAAGACTTAGCTCTAGGAATACAAATACCTTATTTTCAAAACCAAATGAGGCAGGAGGAATCCCACCTTGCATTTTTCCATCATTTTTAAGCTGGGTCTCTGGCCCGTCCCTCCCCAGGCCTTGGAAGAGGCCCGACTTCCCTTCACGTCCCCTGTCTTGGAAATCCTGTAGCCCTGGAGTAAATCAGAGCCTTTCCCATCGTGCTCCCTGATGTGCTGTTTTAAACCCTGAGAGGAAGAACTGGTCCTTCCCCAGCATCGCTCTGTCCCGGGGAGAAGAATATTACTGAGATATGTGTTTGTTTGCTGCCGAGCTAAGACAGAAAACATTGACACCCGCGAGGCATCTGTTTACCCATCTGTGGCTCCTGCGGCGTCTTCTCTTTCCTGCTGGCCTCTCAGTCACCAGGAGTCCCGGGGACAGCACCTGCTTGGCTCCTTCTTGCTGCTCTCTCCACTCAGGGCTCCCAAACTGAAGGACCCGATTCTCCCCTGAGACACCCATCCACAGAGCTCACAGCCTCACAGAAGGGAAATCAGCGACCAGCTTTCCCTCTGCCTCAGTCTGTTCTGTGCTGCTGTAACAGAACACCCGAAACTGGGTAATTTGTGATGAACAGAAACGTGTTTTGCACAGTTCTGGAGTCTGGGAAGTTTGACACCAAGGTGCTGGCATCCGGTGAGGGCCTTCTGTGTGCGTCCTCCTGTTGTGGAAGGCGAGAGGGTGAGACAAGAACCCAGTCCCGAAAGCCCTTTGTAAAAGCACTAAACCTACCCACGAGGGCAGAAGCTTTATGGCCTAATCACCTCGTCACGGCCCCAGCTCTTAGTGCTGTTACGACTGGAGTGACTATCACACACGCCAGCGTGAGCTTTGGAGGGACAAGCGTTCCAGCCCCGGCGCACCCGTCAGCTGACGCTGCTGCTAAGAGGAAACGATGCTTCACGGACGGGCTCCTGCCTTTCGTGTTAGTCGGGGTTCTCCAGAGGATACAACAAAGGATCTAGACATGAATCTAGAACTAGAAATAGATCGTTGCCAAATACACGAGAAGAGACTGATCAGGGGATGGGCTTGCATGACTGTGGAGGCTGAGAAGCCCCAGCAGAGGCCGTCTGCACGCTGGGGACCCGGGGAAGCTGGCGTGGAACGCTCCAAGCAAATCGGAAGGCCTCAGAACCAGCAAGGCCGATGGCGTGACTCTGTCTGAGGCGAAACCTGAGGAACTGGGGCTGTGGCACGAGCCCTGGAGTCCCAAGACCAGAGAACCTGGAGTTCCGATACCCAAGGGCAGGAGAAAGACAGCCCAGCTCCAGGAGAAAGAGAACCAAAGAGAATCCACCTGTCCCCTGCCTTCGCTCTTCTCGAGACCTCAGTGGTTGGACAGCGCCCACCCACTGGGTGAGGAAACAGGTACTGGCTACTGGGGGTGACTGTGAACTGTATGATGAAAACATAAAAACACAGTATTTTTCAGTGAAAGCACCTGATTTTCTCCATGAACTGGTTAGCGTGTTGTCTTAGCATTCTGTGCAGCGTCTTGAAAAGACGTTTGTCTTTCCGGATCAAAGAAAGAGGCAGAGAGATGTGCTCGTTTCTCGAAAATAAACCTGAGTTCCTTCCCGTTTCTCTCTGCTGAATGGCTGCACTCTCTGCATTTGCGCCAAATTACTCAAAAGACAAAAACAAGACACTTTTATCCCAAGGTGATTGGATTTTTATCACTTTAGACCCATGGTGGGAGAAAAAGGATCTTCTCGACGCTGAAAATTAATGTTAGCTTCAAAGAACGCAGACGTTCTAGTCTCTACGTGTAACCGGTGACCGTGGATTGTGGTCAAAGGCTGCTCTTGGCAGCGGAGGACTTGGCAATGAACCGGGATGGCTGCGCTGTGCACGAGCCCTACAGAAATGGTCACGCACAGTGGAAGCTTCACGGACAGGACGCTTCCCTGGATACGGAGTGCTCCTTGGTGTCCAGATCTCCTCGGCACACGTCTGAGTCTGTGGTCCCCTCATGTTCCTGACCTAACGCTCTCATCTGTTTGTTTCCAGGGACGTGCCAGAGACACGCCGTAAAAAACAGTTATGTTTGTTCACGGTTGGGGTCTGTGTGAACACACATGGCCAAAATATTTTGGATCATTTTGAGAACTACACCCAATGTTATTCTAATATAGGACAAAATCACTTCTAAAGAGGAAAAATGACATTTACTAATCCAAACAAAGTACATTTTACTGACAAATAATATTAAAGTGGTTTTGCTTGAACTAGATTCTAAATTCCAAACTCTGCAGGATCAGAGGCCTCACTGGTTTTCTGCACCGGTGCACACCCAGCACCAGCTCTGAGCCTGCCCCAGCAGACCCTCTGTAAATGCCGATAATGACCTCCATCTGACAGGAAAATGACGACGAATGAACATAACTGTTTTATTACCGTGAGTATGAGCCTTCCCTTTCACTCATGCTGACCCTAGCGAAGCGTGCAGGACCTGCTGAGCCTTCTGCTGAAGGACGTGGCCAGCCAGGGCAAGGCCCAGCTTAGGTCCATGTCATTCTCAGTGCCGTGGGCTTGGCTGGGGATACGTGTTCTCATCAGAACTGAGGAAGGACCAGTGTCTGCTCAGGGGAGGGGTCCAGATGAGCAAACATGGGCCCGAGTGGAGAGGGGGCACGTGGAGGGACAGCGAGGGGCTCATCTGCTGGTGCCTGCAAGAAATGTAGTTACCGACGCGGCCCCAACAATGCAAAGGAAACTCAAGGGCATGGCAAGAGTTGCATTTTTATTTAAAACCAGTTTCCTTATACTAGAGAAACCTCGTCTGCTTTAGATACATATCACTTGGCAATAGTTATACAGTGGGAAGAGCCTTCTAAGTGCGCACTAGCAGGTCTAACGAATCCTTAGGGAGTGATTGAAAAGCCCCTGGTTGTGGCTCTAACAGAGACATTGGTACCAGACTTGCCCCGATGTGTGCACACTGAGAGAGCTGAACAAGATACATGAAGTAACGGTTCTCCCAAATCAGACAACACACAGCATAGCACTGCAACGCCTGAGAGAGGCCTCCCCCTCCGGAGTCCCCTTCCCGTTCTGGTTTCCGAGGAAAGGGAAACCAAGCGGGGTACAGCTGTCTCACTGAAGTGAGGAGACAGAGGTTGGAATCCAGAAATATGGAGGCTGCGGGAACTTGCAGGGCTGTGCCATGTGGGGCAATATCAAGAAAGGTGATAAAACCCAAGCAATATATATCCAATGGAAAACACGTGGTGCATTTTAATTAAGTTGCTACAAAACTGTGATAGAAAGAAAACCTTAGATGTCAGAAGGAAGAAAAACTTATTCTATAAAGGAGAAATATTGGAATGTTTGCAGATTACCAGCAAAAAAGATGCAAGCCTGAAGATGATGCAAGAGCATATTTAAAGTACCAAAAGAAAAAAAAAGTCAGCCTAAAATTCTCTATCTAGCAAAAATAGCCTTCAAAATTGAACATAGAGTAGAAACATTTTAAGACAAAATATTCTGAACAAATGTTGCTGCATACCTGTTGAAGTTCTTCGGACTAAATGACATTATACCAAACGTTAACTGTATTTATAGAAAGGAAAATATATGTTGGAAATGTTTTAAAAGGAAGGTATTTATTAAAGGCTTACTTTTAATTTTGACAAAAAACTCAGGTAACAGGCCGGGTGCGATGGCTCAACACCTATAATCCCAGCACTTTGGGAGGCCGAGGCAGGCAGATCACAAGGTCAGAAGTTCAAGGCCAGCCTGGCCAACATGGTGAAACCCCGTCTCTATTAAAAATACAAAAATTAGCTGGGCACGGTGGCACATACCTGTAATCCCAGTTACTTAGGAGGCTGAAGCAGGAAAATTGCTTGAACCTGGAGGGCAGAGGTTACAGTGAGCCGAGATCTCGCCACTGCACTCCAGCCTGGGTGACAGAGCAAGACTCTGTCTCAGGGGAAAAAAAAAAGATAATAAACTGTTTAAATGAAAAATAATAGCCACATATTTGGGATTTATAACATGTATAAAAATCATGAGAAACAGTGCAAAGGACACGAGGTGTAAATGGAAACGATTTCGTAAGTTTCCAACATTTTACGGGAAGTGGTTTACTTACAGACTGACTGCTAAGCTGTGCTAACTTGTGCATGCGTGTGTGTGTGTGTTTGTGTGTGTTTGTGTGTGTGCACACGTGTGTGTGCGTTTGCGTGTGCGTGTGCACGTGTGTGCGTGCGTGTGTGTGCATGTGTGTGCCTGTGTGCGTGTGTTGTGTGTCTGTGTGTGTGTTTCTGCGTGTGTGTATAAAGGAAACCACTAAATACGAAGAGTGAAGCGAATGAGACTATTTAGGAGCAAACAGTGATACCAAAGTACGCACAAGCGTGCGGAGGTTTTCCTATTTCTGCTTGGTGAGTTGAAAAGAGCATTGCTCCCAAACTTGCAATAAAAAAACAGATAAGCAGCAAGTTCACAACTTTCCTTGACCCCCTTGAGGAAGATTGGGAAATACTCTATACTGGTAGCCAATGAGTCGGAAGTGCGGGTGGCCTGGAGACCCCCAATGTGGCTGGTTTCTGGAGTGTGGAGAGTTTTCTGGGAATTTACACTTAAAGTGGTGGTGTTTAGTGTCAGAAAACATTCAAAAATCAATCGTTCATTGCAATTCACCATATGAACAAACTAAAATAGAGAAACTATGTGATTATCTCAATTGATGCAGAAAAAGCATTAGACAAAATCCAACGTCTATTCCTAACAAAATCTCTCAGCTATCAACCTGATAATAGGAATCTATTAAAAACCTGTAATTAATATCACATTTACTGACGAAATATTCTATATTTTCCCCTAAAATTAGTAACGGGAGAGGCTGTATGGTTCTTATCTCTAAAATTATTGTTGTTTTGGGAGTTCTAAACAGCTAAATTAGAAAAAAATAAGAAGACAATCAGATTGAGTAGAAATAAATAAATGAGTAAAACTGCCTATTTTCACAGGTTACATGCTTATTTAAATTTAAAAAAATAAAAACTACAAAACACACACACATAATAATGAATGCACGTTTGCAGGATACACACTCACTGTACAAAAGTCCATTGTGCCTGGCAGCCAGATCTTGGTTTTTAATGTCATTCTTCCACAAAAGAAATCAGGGCTTACTGCAGAAATGGTTGATTCTAAGACTAGGGTGAGAAATTGACAAGCCTGAAACATCTTATAGTCCCAGAAAGTTAAATTGTGTTAAAAAAAAAAAAAAAAAAAAAAAAAGGAAAAACCAGCCAATTTTTAAAACCACACGGATGATGATAAGAAACACAGGAGCCAGCTGAATGTATACCCAATGGCCAAAAGTAGAACACCGTTAAGCAACAAAATAAACAATTATTGGATTATAGCCCAAAGCATACAGTACACATCCATGAGTTCATACTGATACAAAGAAATGATTGAATAAGTGAGTAACGTGGAAAGACGAGACTAGGGTCCCACGCAGAAGAATTTCAAATCCCTGTAGATTCCCTGCCCTCAAGAAGGGGCAGCCTGGCCGCTCTGCTGAAGCACGGGCTGTGCACAGTAACTGCCTTCCAAAGAGCGCAACACGAGGGGCAGGGAAAGGAGCAGCTTGACCGTGGAGAAAGCTGGTGAGCACTGCCTCAGCCCAAGACCACGGTTAGGAACACTGGCGTTGAGTCCACACCTTCATACAGTGGGGTGAGAACGGCACATCTCACCTCTGTGATCCCCCTTCCTCCCAAAAATATATAACCGCTGTCTAGTCACAAGGAAAACATCAGACAAATCCCAGTTGAGGGATGCTCTACAGAACACCCGAGTAGTCCTCAAAACTGTCAAGATTGCCCAAGACAATGGAAGCCTGAGCCACTCACAGCCAAGCGAGGCCAGGACGACACGACGACTGAAAGTAACCTGGGATTCTGCATGGGATCCTGAAACAGGGGGGGCATTAGGGGAAAACTAAAGAAACTGGAATAGAGTATGGATTTTAGTTACTGATACTGTGCCAGCACAGGTCCATTAATTGTGACTGTCCATGCTAATGTAAGAACCTGGGTGCAGGTGCATGGGACTCTCTATATTACCCTCTTCATTGTTTGGTAAATGTAAAACTGTTCTAAAAAATAAAGCCTATTTGAAAGCATGTATTCATGACAGAAAATAAACTTTATTCTGTAATACTAACAAATAATATTTGGAACTTGAAATGCTTAGAATACTCTTAAGAATAAGATTAAAAAGTAGGAATATTTAGCATCAAGTCAGGCAAAGATGTGCAACACCCCACACTGAAAACTATAAAGCGATGCTGAGCGAAAATAAAAGGCCGAAGGAACAGAGCAAATGCACCACGTCCATAGGTCATTAGACCCAATCATCTTACCAAATCCGCCCAAACTGATCTAAATATTTGATGCAATTCCAAGTCCCAGAAATACTGTTTAAGAAATTCAGAAAATAATTTTTTTTAAGTTTGTTTATTTTTTCAGTTGATAAATATTGTAAATATTTGTGGTGTACAAGAAGATGTTTTGATAAATTTATATACATTGTGGAATGGCTAAATCAAACTACTTAACACATGCATAATAAAATCATTTTAAAATTTATCAGAAAGTACAACGGACAAAATTAAAGGCCTAACATCTGATTCAAAATGTACCATAAGACTGTAACACTCAAACCAGTGTGATATTGTCTTAAATGCAGATAAATAGATCCATGGGAAGAAACTAGGAGGCCCAGAAATAGACCCATGTATATATAGACAATTAATTTTCCACAAAAGTACAAAGGCATTTCAGCAGGAAAAAAAAAAAAAAAAAAAGTGTTTCTTAACAAAGGATGCTGAGACAATTGGTTATCTATTAAACGAACTTTATCACACCGTATACAAAACTTGATTCACAGCAGATCGTAGAAATAAACGTAAAATCAAAAATTATAAACCTTTGAGAAGAAAACAGGAAAAAATCTGTAAGACCTTGGGCTGGCCTTGGCTCCTGGCTGGGGAGCAGCAGCTCTGCCCCTTCGAGGCGTCCTGGGGAGCCACTTCCCGGGGCTGGGGGCAAACCCCCAACAGCACCAGCGACTCGGCCAGGCCAACCCCGCGTTAGCAGGGAGCGCAGCTGCAGAAGCGTGTGATGTGCTGATGCTTCCGGCTTTTCCTTTCTAAGCAAAAATCTTTTCTAAATCTTCCTCTAAACAAGTCAGACGTCAGCTCCTCTGGCGCCTCCTAATGCCCAGCTGGGTTAGAAGCACCTGTTTCCTCCTCTGCCGGGAAGATGGCGCGAGAGGTCTCAGGGCAGGTAAAGCCCTCGCACGCTTTGGGATGTCCGCTGAGACCACGTGCACACCTCACGCTGCGCACGCTTGTGTGTGAGGGAGAGAGAGACCCACACACAGGCCTGGGAAGGGGAGGTGACCTCGCTCCGCTCCTCTCGGGGTCTCCGGCGTTCAGCAGCTCCAGAAGAGGACGGGACACATGTCCTCGTGCTCTCCGGGGCTGGTCCTGCCTCTCCTGTCCCCACAGCTACCCATCCCCTGAGCCTTTCCTCTTGGATGATTCCCTTCGATCTTCTTCTGTCTCAGGCTGTGTGTCCCATTCCTCCACACCTACAAACTGTGCCCCTCTCCAAGGGCGAACCTAGAATCTGCTTATCTCAGTATTGTACTCACCTTGTTTTTAACCTCGAAACTCTAACTCCTGTCAAAGCAACTCAGAAGCTCCGGGCCGTGAGTCACACGGTTCAACCACAAATGGTCACAATCTGAAGGGACTTTATCCTCGCGGTCCAGCCCCCACTCCTGACCCTTTGTGGCAATCAGAAGGGACCCAGGACACGGGCACTGAGGGTTTGTAAGAGGCCACACCGCTTGACGGTGCAAAGGTGGAAAGGAACCCAGGCCCGTGGCTCTTCACTGACTGGGATGCGAGGTGCACTGGCTCCGTCCTGCAGCCTCAGGGCCACCGCGCTGCCACGCTCCCGATGTGGGCTCCGCACAGCCCTTGCCTGATTCGCGGCCGTCAGTGACAGATGCCAGGGGGAAAAGCGAGGACCACACTGCCCGTTACTGAGGACGGCACTGACGGGGGTGTAGGTGGGAGGAGGAACCAGCACCTCCCTGCTCAGGTGCCAAAGCTTGGAAGGGCAGAAGCCACTTTGCACCGTTGCTTTCACCCAGGTCTACCCGCATAGAGCTACACACACAGCTCTCAGAAAGCCACGTGATAAATAAGAACCATCTGTTCTGAGTACAGCCATGGCTTATATTTAATAATATCAAAACCTATTAAAAGAATACTTAGCATCCGACAGAAGGTTGGTGACTCCCAACGTCACCATGAACAGTAAGACGAGGGGACGCTGAGTCTCGAGTTGGATGAGGCCTGCAATGACGCCACCCTGAGCTGCCCTGGCTGGGTGGACCGTGCAGTCAGCCGGCCCCGGGCCCAGCGCTGTGAGGCCTGCAGCATCAACTGCTGCGTTCCTGGACTCACACTCGTCCTCTGTGCCTCGCTCGGATCCACTGATTTTCCTGCACAAGTCTTAAGCCACCCAACGGCAGGGATCTTTCTTTTTTTTTTTTTTTTTTTTTTTTTTTTTTTTTTTTTTTTTTTTTTTGAGACGGAGTCTCGCTCTGTAGCCCAGGCTGGAGTGCAGTGGCCGGATCTCAGCTCACTGCAAGCTCCGCCTCCCGGGTTCACGCCATTCTCCGGCCTCAGCCTCCCGAGTAGCTGGGACTACAGGCGCCCGCCATCTCGCCCGGCTATTTTTTTTATTTCTTAGTAGAGACGGGGTTTCACTGTGTTCGCCAGGATGGTCTCGATCTCCTGACCTCGTGATCCGCCCATCTCGGCCTCCCAAAGTGCTGGGATTACAGGCTTGAGCCACCGCGCCCGGCCTAGGGATCTTTCTTTTCTCCATTTCCTTTTCCTCACCCGGCTCCACACTCAGGTGGCACCAGCCTGTGCAGACCCCAGTGGTGCCCAATAAATGCCCCTGCCCAGCCGGCTCACGTCCAACCCTGCCTTCCTCTCAGTCCCCTCCTGCCTTTATCCCCACGACACTCAGCCCATCTGCACCCCCCTTGCGCCTGCGGGGTGTGTACCTCACCGGGAGGGAGCCCGGCCCACTGGGGGCTCACGGGGCGGCTGCCTTGGGTGGATGTCAGAGCCGGCACCACCTGGCAAAGGAGAACCTGTGGGAGAAAGAAGCGCACATTCACCAGGCAGAGGAGAAAGGATTCCAGAAGGAATGGGGTCAGTCTGCAGGGCTCCTCGTGCCATTTCCAATGCAGATTCTTCATTCCTCACGGCCTTTCCCCCAGGTGGCTCCGGGATCTGAACCTGGCGTCAGAGGAACACGGCTGCTCTCGTTAGCTCTCAAATTTTATGGGTTCATTCCCC
The DNA here is from genome assembly GCF_008728515.1 of Papio anubis. NCBI lineage: Eukaryota > Metazoa > Chordata > Mammalia > Primates > Cercopithecidae > Papio > Papio anubis. The sequence continues at coordinate 41,575 of NC_044987.1, forward strand.
AAAGAACAAGCCGAGTCACAGACTTTGCAAATCCAATCATTGCACAGGAGCACCGAGTAATATCACACAAACTCAACATTCCTCATTACATCTCCTCCGTTAATTTACCTTGGAACCAATTACTAATTCTCTCTCCCCTCGGGTCACACGTAGTCACCGTCACAGAAGCTGGAGAAAATGGCCTTAGCCACCAGGCGGTTCCCAGTCCACGCTGGCACCAGCTCTAGCCTCCGCTAATCTGATCTGGAAGAGGATTCCAGGGGCCCCCATGAATGCCTGGGGTGAGCACAGCATCCCTCCAGAGAGGCAGGATCGCAGGGGGCACCTGGAGGGCCCCTGGGCAGAGGCAGGGTCCAGATCCCTTCCCTAGGAGCACAGCCTAAGTGGAATTTCCAGGCATAAAATGCAGTTGTGCAATTGCTTCAAGAAATGTTTCCCCAGGTGTCAAGATCTGTTGGGTAAAGAGCTGCCTGGAGTTCACAGGGTCAGGAGCTCCTGGCAAGAGAGGGAAGCAGGGGGTGTTTGTGTCCACAGTCGATGGGGGGCCTCAGAGAAACCCACCCTCAGCGTGGGTGCTAAGAACGACTTTGGCCCCCTGCGTAGGTGACTCTCGCACATAAACAGCAGGAGGCCTCAGGCTGGCTCATGCTGACCTCCCTCCATCCAATCTGTAGCTTCTGGACGATGAACAAAGCTCAGACACTAATCAGTGCCTGAACCCACATGAGGTGTCCTCTGCTATCATATCTCGTTTAATCCTCACACAAGTCCTGTGAGTGCAGAAAGTCATCCCTATTTTATATTTTTAAAAAATGAAGTCCTAGAGGCACTTAATAACTTACTCAAGGTCACACAATGCCGGGATGCAAATTCAGATTTCTCTAAATCTAAGAGCCAGGCAGGTATTTGCTCTCATACCTCTGCCATGCATGATTCCTCCTTCGTTAAAGAAAAAGGGTAATTTATATTACTGTTAATTAATTCGTGTTTGTTCTGACATTTTCTCTTCCCCATCTCCATTTCAGGCAGGAAATTAAACTTTTTCGTGTTTTCATTTCCGTATCTCAGGGACATTTCCTAAGACATTTTTAAAAATGGGGGCATCCAGAACTCAAAATAATTCCAGTCTATTATAAACTTCTGGACCTATAAAAAATTATGCCAGCTGTCTGCCAAGATTGGCAAATGAGTGAAGGTTTTAGAGAAAAGGAAGGAGAAAGAGAATCCAGCCAATGACACCTGCCTGTCCGAGGAAATGTGTGCCTGGATAAAAATATATCAAATCAGAACGGAGGAACGAGAATGCACATGTGCTGGGAAAGGCAGTGGTATTTTACGTGTGCTGGGTGCGAATGAGGGAAGGGATTACCAGTAACTCCCTTTCCGCCACCGTAGCCCCACAGTTCCCCAGGAATCGTGACCTCATCCTTCGCCTCAAGGGCCATTTCTAGTGCATAAAACCCCATCATTTGGATTCTGTCTTAAGACTAACTTCAGTCACCCCTTTGAATCTGTAAGTCGTATATACAGCGATGTTAATTAAAGGTTGGTTCTGGTGGTTGCAGGAGTCAGCAGTGCAGTCACGGACAGATTACATACAGTCGATGCACATTAGAGTATATCATAGAAATCAAAGTCCTGCGCACGAGCAGCCGTGTAGATGGCCTCCTCTCGCTCGCTGAGACCCTCAGCCCAGCAGGCCCAGGCTTCTTTTCAGGGGCACCGATGGCTCATGGCCTGGCCTCACGGCACGGACTCTGTGACCTCCATGGCACTAGGTGCCAACCTCAGACCACTTTCCAGGTCAGGCAGGAAGGTTAGGAAAGTGCCCCTGGAACTCCTGAGAGGAGACTGGGTTTCTCTCCCCGGCTCCTCTGCACTCAAGGCTCTGCTCACCGAGGCTTGGTGTGCCTGGAGGGACGGGGGCACAAGTCACCCCACTTTACCTTCCTCTGCTCCTCTCCTGCCGCCCCCTGAGCTCAGGCACGTTTCCTGCATGAGCTCCTGCACTCAGAGCCCACCCCAGCCACCACAGGCCACTGGGATCTGAATCCCTTTCCCTTCTAAAGAGACAGGCTGGTCCAGGCCGTTGCACCTGCTCTCTGTGCTCCCTCATCACAGTGAGAATTATTCCAGGCGTTGATAAAGGAGTCGTGTGGCAGCACCTCAGGCTGCGGAGAGAAGCTTGCGGCGGCCCTGAGTCCCATTCCACGCCCAGGCCCCAGCCCCTGGAAGCCCCAGGTTTTCCTCTGGCTTCCCGCGAGGACAATGAGCAAAGGGAAAGTAAACGATAAACCTAAACCAAACAGCTGTGAAATAACCCTCTCCAGCTTCACCTTCTTTGTCCTACAGGGCAATATACCAATAAAATAAACAAAAGACAAACCTTTGACCAATCACACTTCAGCTGCCCTGCGACAAACAAGCCACTCTCATGCAATGCATGCTAACGTCTCATTAACAAAAGTCAAATGCATCCAAAGCATCGAAATTAAGACATTAGGTCCAATTATCTTGTCAGCGCTAGTTGGGGGAAGTTGTCAAGGGTTTATTTATTCATTAGCTTCCAGAGAACTTGTGGGCTCCCTAATTATGCACTGCTAAATTTTTTTACTCCCTCCTCCCCTGGTCCATTAAAAAAATCACTCGAGGTTTCATTTCTCCGCAGTGCAGCAGCCTGCAAGGGCAGCCGAGGTGGGCCCAGCGAGGCCTGGAAGGGCTGTCTCCTCTCTGGCCGCTGTAACTTCAGCCCCCAGCTGGGCCTGGCTGAGCAGCGGTTAGGAAGGCCTGGGGAACCCTGGGTGGTGTTGGCCACAGATCCCAGTGGACACCCAGGGAGGGCTCTTGACCACCCAGCACGCTCTGACTGCTCACCGCCTGTGCTGCTGCCGTGGGGCTGGGTCCGGCTGCATCTCAGGAACCCACTCCTCTCCCTTGGGAGGCAGCTGTGCCCACCGCAGATCTCAGGAACCCACTCCTCTCCCCTGGGAGGCAGCTGTGCCCGCCGCAGATCTCAGGAACCCACTCCTCTCCCCTGGGAGGCAGCTGTGCCCGCCGCAGATCTCAGGCTGGCCTGCTGGCCCATAGCAGGCATTTGAGGAATGCTTGTGAGGTGGTGAGTGAGAAGCATTTTCCTGCAGATGGGGGGGATCCATGGGGCCCCCACTGTGCCCAGGTGGGTGGGCTTGGGCTCAGGGTGGTGGGCGGAGGTTTCTCTGGAGCACTCTTTCTTCTGGAAGTCCTGCCCTTCCCTCTCGTGGACCCCGTGTGCCCAGCTCCCTGGTCTCTGCTTTCTCTCCTCTCTCTCCTCTTGGGTCTCTGTGCTGTCCACGCTCAGCTTCCCCCATCCCCTCTGGCTTCAAGGGAAACCTGAGCACCGCTGGATACTCAAGGTGCCCACAGGTCACGGCCAGGCATGACCCAGGCCCTGCACAACCAGCACCCTCTAAAAGCACAGCAGCCCGCTGGTCCCCTAGAGCGCTGCAGGTCACACGGGGTGGTGGAGGGAGCCCTGCGTCCTACGAGACGTGGGTTCCGGCTCTGTCACTACTAACACCTTCATCGCTCTGACTCTCCGTTTCTCTGTACAATGGGTCAAGGAGCTGCTGCAGCTGCTTCCCCCTCTGGTCACGATGGAGCTCGGATGAGCCCACGCCCTGGAAAGACGATGCTCACGGTGAGCTTCTCGGGAGACACCTGGACACCGGGAACTGCTGAGCACACAAGCCATGGACAAGTACCTTTCTTCACGGCAGAGACCAGCCCTGAACACACAGGCACAGTGGCCCTCGGCTCTTCCTTTTCTTTGGAATTGAGAGAAAACTCAAGGGCTGCCACAGCAGTGAGCCACGGGCTTTCCTAGCACGTCTTCTTACTCCAGGCCAAATCATTCATGTTAAATTACTGTAGATGTCCCGTATTTGTATTATTTGTGCTAAACTCCTGGAGGGTCTCGCCCACTTCCTCATTCACGAACATACATCTTTGGAACACAAAGTTACCAGTTCACTCAGCAAGAACACGAAGGTAAATGTGAATTCAGTGACTCACAGAAACGGGCAGCTGGGCTTCCCTCTGGAACTGCCGTGACCCTCCCTTAGGAGCCTGAGGTCCCCCGTGGGCAGCTGCAGGGAAGGGGGTCCCTTCACAGTGTCTGCCTCTGCTGCGGTTCCAGCGTCCAACCTTGCAAACACCCTGAATTCTCATCTGTCCCTCTTTCCGTCCAGGGTCACTGGACGCCTCTGTGTCCCCGTGCTCCTGCCAGGGAGGAGACTTGGCCATCGTCCTCTCATGCTGCAATCGATTCAATCTCTCTCGTTGTGTTTTCTTTTCTCCCAGAGTCACACCTTGCCTCTCTGGGAGCTCCCCCCAGCCTGGCCCCTGGCTGTTTCTGAGGTCCACTGCTGTGCCCACCTGAATCCTTCCCCGAGGCCCCCGGGTCTTCCTGGCCACCCGATGGTCACTGCTGCTCTCAGGGGTGTACGCCCTGCGGCTGGTCTCAGCTCTGAGGAGAGGGCCCAGCCAGCCGACACCTGCACTGGAGCCGAACAGGATTTCAGCTGAGAGCACGGGGTCAGGCCTCTCGACAGGAGCAGGTCCCTCATTCCTGGTTCTCTCACTGTTCTTAGTGTCACCTTACACGGAAAATGTAAAGAACCCGGGCCAGACCATTTCCCAACGGAGGAAACACGCCTTGCATTGTGTTTCCCTGTGTCCATCTTGTTAGAACGGGAGCTTCCCGAGGTCAGGGACTGTCTCATTTTTCCCCGAGTCCATAGCATAGATCTGGTCACAGACATTGTTTAAAAAATATTCAATGAGTAACAGGAAAGAAGAAACGAAGGAAGGAGGAAAGGAAGAAGGAGGAAGGAAGGAAGAAGGAAGAAAAGGAGGGAGGATGAGAGAAAGGAAGAAAGGGAGCAAGGAGGAAAGAAGGAAGAAGGAAGGGAGGGGGAAGGAAGGAGGGAGGACGACAGGTGATGGATCAAACCGTTATCTTCGAGGACAGCTGAGGGTCCTGGTCACGCAAAGTCATGCTACCCTCTGGGTCCCAGTACATTCTAGAATGGGGGAGCAGGCAGGGCAATGCATGGGTTGCCTCTAGCCTCTTTCAGCAGCTCCTGGCCCTTTCTGTCCACTCCCCCAGCCCACTACCGAATCGGCCGTTTCTTCTGTTCTGCTGTGTCTTGTCTCCATAGCTACAGCAACTCTATTACTAGATTGCAATTTCTCTACTGTCACACCTGCCCCTACTAGAGCGTGAGCTCGGCAAGGGAAGACCCGCATCCCTCCCCCTCGGGATCTCCAGCCCCACGTCAGGTCTGGCACCTGGTAAGTCCTGGAGGACGAGCGTCCTCGCTGGTGGTCCTTGGGGGAGATACACACTGAAAGCTCAACCCCGATCTGATCAAATCGTGGAACGGCACTGCAGAGCCTTTCCAGAACCAGACAAAGCTGTTTCTTTCTTCCTCTTAAAGCCAGGAATAAGTGCAGGAACCCCTTTTGGATCAAGACTATCCGTGTAATGCACAAGGAGCCTGGAAGCCCCTCAGACCCTTCCTCCTCCGCCCTCGCCAGCAGGCACAGGTGGTCCCTCAGGCAACACCCACTAGAAGGGCAGCCTTTGTGAAAGCACGGAAATACTTTGTTGGCTCAACAGCTTCCGTACCGGGCACTCCATCCCCTTCGGCCAAGCAATGGCCTTCTCGGACCCCACAGAGCCCCCAGGCCCTGCTTCCAGTCCCACAGGCTAAGCCAGCAGGATTACAAATCTGTTCATAACAATTATACAGCTTATGTCATAGAGCACACTGTCTTTTAAAAAGTGTGGTAAAATGACCGGGCAAGGTAGCTCACACCTGTAATCCCAGCACTTTGGGAGGCTGAGGCGGGCACATCACGAGGTCAGAAGTTCGAGCCAACATGGTGAAACCCCATCTCTACCAAAAATACAAAAAAATCAGCCCGCCTTGGCAGTGTGCCCCTGTAGTCCTAACTCCTCGAGAGGCTGAGGCAGAAGAATCTCTTGAACCTGGGAGGCAGAGGTTGCAGTGAACCGAGACGGTGCCACTGCACTCCAGCTTGGGTGACAGAGCGAGATTCCATCTCAAATAAAAATAAATAAAATAAAATATAAATAATAATAAAATAATTAATTAATAAATAAAATAATAAAAATAAAAATAATAATAAATTGTGGTAAAATACACCTACCATAAAGCAACCATTCTGAGCTTGTGAAATGTGTAGCCGACTGGCTGTCTTTCTTCTGACCAGAGACAGCAGCCAAACCAGGAAAGAGCCACAGTGCTGCTGACTGGAGAACCCCAGTGCTGTTTAAAAGGTCCCCAAAAGTCAGCATCATCTATGTTATATGTTAAGCCTTTTCAAATGCTTGTTCGCACTTTCATTGACCACGTATCCACCAAAACGTAAGGAGCGTTGACTATATGCCAGATAGGCAAGTTGTGTGCCAGGTGCTGGGGTGGAGAACACGGCAACGTGATCCAGGGGTTCGTCATACAGTGAACTGCACGTGAACTGATGAAACACCTTGTCGTTAAGTCTTGTCTCACAGAGCAACTTGCCTGACTGAGGGCACCAAGGCTGTTCACCAGGGACGGGTCTGAGAAGCAGGAGTTTGTCAGGAGAGTGGTGGGGAAGGAGGAGGTAGATCAGGATGTGCCAAGGCCCGGAGAAGGCTGAGAGCCCCCCGTGGCTGGGGGCAAGAGAGCCGAGGCGGACAACACTGGCTGCTTTCTCTGCCACGGCCCACCTCCATCTGCCCAGCCCTCCTGGTGGCGGAGCCCAGCTCTCACTGTAGAAGCATTCCAAGCCTCCCTTACAAGTAGGTCAGAGCGACAAACCCCTGTCCCGGCTGATGGGCCCCGAGGAGACGGTGGGTGTTCCGAGGCGCACGCTCCTGGTGACAACTTCCTAGAGCGGAAGCTCCTTCCCCGTTAAGGGACGTGACCACGGCTGCGGGTGACCCTGGAACCGCTTCCACTGCCGCAAGCATCCAGGTACGCTGTGGGCAACCCCTGACGCCATTGCCTAGTGGCCCAGACTGCCCCTGGAGGCACCCCACAGAGAGTTAATTTTAGCACAAGAGAGAAGTGTAGACTGAAGCTTGCTTGGTTTGCTTTTGTCTTCACTATGGATCTTCAGTTGCACCGGCACCATTTGTTGAAAGGCTCTTTCTTTTTGCCTCGTTGTCAAGTCAGTTGGGTATACACCTGCGGGTCTAATTAGGGATTCTCTCCTCTGTTCCACCAACACACGTGTCCATCCCTCCACCAACACCACACCACACCGTCTTGACTGCTGTAGCTGTGTAAGTCTTGAAGTTCAGTAGACTGATTCCTCCCACCTTATTCTTTTGTAAAATTGTTTTAGCAATTACTGAATCTGCTCATTTCCATATACACATGAGTATAATCTTGCCCCGTCTACAGAAATCTTAATAAGATTTTGATAATAATAATATTACACCTGCATAGCAATTGGAGAGCAATTGACTTCTTTGCCGCATTGTGTTCCAATCCATGAGCACAGGATTTGTTTCTATCTTTGATTCTGTTCATCAGTGGTTAGTTTTCAGCACACAAGTCCTGTACGTGTTTTGTTAGATCTATACCTATTTCATTTTGAGCAGTCATATATGGTATTGTATTTTCAGTTTCAGTGTCTGCAAGTTCATTGATAGTATACAGAAATACAATTGGATTTCATGCGTTAGTCGGGCATCCGGTAACGTTGCTGAGCTCACTTTTTATCTTTGAGAGATTTTTGTAGATTCCTTGGGATTTTCCACATAAGCAATTGTGTACCTAGAAAAAGGACATTTTTTCCTCTTCTGATCTGCATGCTTTTTATATTGTTGTTGTTGTTGCTGTTGCCTTATTGTGAGGAGCAGAAGTTCCAGCACTATGTTAAAAGTGTGAAAGAGAATGTCCTTGCCTCACTCTGATATGAGTGGGAAAACATTCAGTTCTTCATCATTAAGAAGAACGTTAGCTGTAGGATTTTTGTAGATGCTCTTTATATAGCTGAGAAAGTTCCCTTTAATTCCTGTTTTCTGAGTTTTTGTTAACAGAAATAAGCATTGAATTTTGTCACATGCTTTTTTCCGCATCACTTGATAGGATAATAAATTTTTAGTCTTCAGCATATCAATATGATTGATTTTGAATACAAATTCCAGGGATGCATAGGGTAGAATTATTTGTATGTATCACTAAATTCTACCTGCTAGTATTCTGTTAAGTATTTTGTGCTCATATTCATGAGGAATACTGGCCCTTGATTATACTTTGTAGTGTTTTGTCTCATTTTGATATCAAAGTAACACTAGCATTATAAAATTTTATTGACAGTGTTCCCACCTCTTCTATTAATAGCTTCTGGAAAGGATTGCACAGAATCAGTGTTCTTGAAATAACTGGTAAAATTCTCTTGTAAAACCACATGGACCTGGAGGTTTTGAGGAGCGATTCTAAAATTTTTATTTCAGTTGCCTTAATAGTCGTAGGGGTATTCAAATTATATAGTCACAGTGAGTGACTTGTATTAGCTCTGTGCTTTTGGAGAAATTTGCCTAATTCATCCAAATTGTCAAATGTATGTGTGTAGAGGTGTTCGTAGTGTTACCTACTTGTTTTTAATATTTTCTGGTCTCTAGTGCCATAGTAGTCATGTTTCCTTCCTGATATTGGTTATTTGTATCTTTTCTCTCTCCTTTTTTTGGTCAATCTAGATAGAGATTTGTTAGTTTGTTGAATTTTAAAAGAACCAGCACTTTGTTTTATTATTTTCCCTATTTTGTGTTTCTGCTTTTATCTTTATTTTTTTTTCTGTTTCTTTAGTTTTATTTTGCTACTTTTCCTGGTTTTTGAGCTTAGGATATTAATTGAAGATTTTTTATCTTCTATTATAATATATGCACTTATTAGAAATGTGCATGTTAGAATTGTTTTGGCCGTCCCACAAATTTTAATGTGTTGTTTTTATTTGTATTCAGTTCAATGTACACTTTATTTTCATTGAAAGTTCCTCTTTGACCATGCTTTATTTTGAAGTGTGCTTAGTTTGCAAGTATTGGGATTTTTTGGTTCATATTGTTATCGTATCAATTTCAGGCTTAATTACACTCAATAGAAGAACACAGTCTGTATGACTTAAATTATTTTTAATTTGTTGAGGTTTCTTTTTTGGCCCAGCATATAGTTCACTTTGATATACATTGTTTGAGAGTTTAAAAAGAATGTCTATTCTCCTATTATTGGGAGAATAATATATATATTCATATATATTTTATTTATATATATTTATTATATATTTATTACATATTTTATATATTATATATCTTATATATTTATCATTATTTATTATATATTATATTTTTATGTATTATGTAAAATTTGTATTATGTAAAATTTGTATTATGTAAAATTTATATATATTATATATGTAATTAATTTTTTAATTTTTTATAAATGTCAATTAAATCCTTTGGTTTATGGTTTTGCTGAGTTCTTCTATATCTGTTGATTTTTACCTACTTGTTTTATCAATTACTATAAGAAGAGGATTGAAACCTCCAACTATAATTGTAGACTTGTCTATTTCCTCTTTTGGGTCTGTCAGTTTTTGCGTCACATATTTTATAGCTCTGCTACTTCGTTCATAAACATTTAAGATTAAGTCTTCTTGGACTGATTATTTTATTATGTGTAATGTTTGCTTTGCATCTGACACATTTAATTTTTTGAAGCCTATTTTATCTGATATTAACATAGCCATTTCTAGTTTCTCATAATTAATGTTTGCATGATTTATCTTTCTCCATCCTTTTACTTTCAACTACTTATATTTTCACATTCAAAGTAAATTTCTTGTAGACAATAACTGTTAGGCCATGCTTTTCATCCATTCTGCTGATTGCTCTGTTTTAATCAGTATAAGCAACTCACACAATGTAACTATGGATATGTCATGGTTTAAGTCTGCCATTTTATATATTGCTTTCTTCCTGTTCTCCTTTTATTTTATTTTTCTTACTTTCTTTTTTTAACTTCTTATTGGCTACTTTAACCTTTCTTAAAATTTAATTTTGATTTATCTATGTTGCTTTAGTGTACCTTGCTATATCATATCTCTAGTGATTTCTCTATGACAAATCTATCATTAATATGCCATATACACATATTTATGTCTCTTACCCTCCCCATTTAAAACGTGTCTCTCTTAAAATGTTCTTTTGCATACATTTAGAACCACATTAGGCCCATTTTATCATCTCTGCTTTCACTGTCAAATTTAATTTAGAAAACTCAGAAGGAGAAGGAATGCCGACTGCACTTACCCATAATCTTACTGACTGATTTTTCTTCCTTCCTGGTATATTCTAAGCTTCCTTATTTTATCATACCCTTCTTTAAAGAGAACTTCCTTTGGCCTTTCTCTTAGAGTAGGTCAGAAGATTAAAAATTTCCTGGTTTCTTTCTTCTTAACATGTCTCGATTTCCCCCTCACTGCTGAAGAAAACTTTCGTGAAACAAAAAATTCTGCGTTGACATTTCTTCTCTTTCAGAAGTTGAAAAATGTCGTGCTACTTATTCTGGTTCCTGTGGGTTTTGATGACGAATCTGCTGTCATTCGAATTGTTTTGTTTTCTTCTTCTTCTTACAGATAACACATCATTTCTTCTCTGGCTGCTTTCCAGCGTTTCTCTTCAACTTTAGTGTTCAGGACTTAGACTATCATGTGTCTTTGTGTGGATTTCTTTGAATTTATCTTATTTGGGATTTGATAAACTTTTTGAATCTGTAAACTTACATATTTTTCCACATTTGGAAAGTTTCAGCCATTAGAGTTTTAAGCACCTTTTCAGTCTCACAGCACTTCTTCTCTCCTTCTGGGATAGCAACAACACAAATATTAGATCTTTTATTAAAGTACTACAAGCCCATGGGACTCTTTTTTTGTTTACATCTATTTTTGTTCAGATGAGGTAATTTCAATTATTCTACCCTCAAGCTTCATAACATTATTGATCATGTTAGGTGTTATGAGAGTGGAAATGAAAAGGTGAATGAAATAGACTAGAAGTGCGGAGGAAGAGGCGTGTGAGATTAAGGACATGCTGAGGCTTCTGAGGGAATAGGGGATGGGAGGACCCGCCAGGCAGAGAGCTCTGGGGACTGCTGCACTGCCAGTGGGAAGAGCAGGTGACAGTGGGTGATGACGTCCTGAGAGGGAAAGATTTTGCATTCTTGAATCAAGACAACTTTCTGAGGAAACCATAAGTGATTGAGCTTCATCTGCCAGAAGAAAATCCTAGGCTGGAAAACGAACTGTGGATCTGCTCATTGAGAGTTGGAAGCTAAAAACTTTGAAATATATCCCTAAGGTGATAATGCCCTTTCTACTTCTCCGATTCCTTATAATTATGTCCTTTTCTCCTTATCTTCATATTTCTTTCCACTGCAAGCAGCACTAATGTTCATCCATCACTATGAGAGGAAGGAGAAGCATTTACCAGATGAAATAAGCCAGAAAGTGACATGGAAGTTAAGTGAAAAATAAAATTCACTGGCCATGAAAAGTGAGAATAGATGGTGGGTTTCATTTTCTCACAAGAAACAACACTCAGGTGACCGCACACTGTCCACATCCTTCTCATGCAGAGTTGGCTTTTATAATCCATAATGAAGACGGAATGCGGTTCACGCTGGGAAGGTGAAATTGAGAACAGAAGAGCTGGGACTTTGAAAATACAGCAGGGGTTACAAACTTTGCTTGCTGATTTTTTTTTCCTGCAGATGTCTTAAAAAGTGTTACTTCCATGTAATTTTTCCCACCTCCAAATGGTTTTCATCTTAATTCACCATACGCTTGAAAATGAAATCATAGCATATTGTGTGTAAAAGATAGGGCCAAATCAATTTGTTTAGCTCGACAGCAGGGATGGCAAATCGTTGACATTTCTAGCCCCGTGCTCCCCGACTGAAGATCAGGCAGACAGCAGTCCTAAACGATCCTCCACATCTTTTCCTCCCGGTGGTTGAGTGAGGTACCTTTTAGATATAATGAACCAGGGAAGACATTACCAACGGATTCATAGACACTGTAAGCGTGACTTCTTTGCTCCAGCTGCTTTATGCTACAGTTGACTTTAATTTTCCCAAGCTCCCTACTTAAGTTTTCTCCAAATTTAATATGATGAAATTATGCAATGGGTTCCCAAATGAGCACTTTGAGAAAACCCACTTGACCAGAAGGTCATATTAGAATGATAAGTCAAAACCTAACGAACTGTGTTAAGGAAAAAATAAACCGAACACTTCAGCAAGGGGACGTCTGTTTATCCCACTGACATGGAGACCTTTCGGGACAAACGTCTCACTGGTTCCAGGGAAGAGCCTCTGGCCCTCAGGTCCTTGAGGGCTGTTCTTTGAGCTGGACCCCGGCCACAAACCGTGAGGAGGCAGCCTTAGGAGCCGAAAATACAATTTCTGTGTTTCAGGCCAGGCAGAGTTTGTTGTTGTTCGTTTTGTTTTGTTCTTTTTTCTACAAATGGAGGTGAATGTAACATCAAAAAAGCAATTCTGGTGCTGATGTGGTAGGAGTTATTAATAAACTATTTTAGCCAGATAGAGAGGAAAAGGGGTCCTTGGAAAGCTTTCATTGTTTAAAGCGTCTCCAGAAAAGTGTCTTGCAAAGCCCAGGCTCTTAAGGCCAGGCCGGCAACCTTCCATATGCAAATCAGGCCGTTGGAAACCAGGTCCCCCCACCGCGATTCCTCCGGCCCACGTGTCCCTGGCAACATGGCGGCCCCCACACGTCCCGGATGTGTAGAACGTCACGTGCCCTGCATTTGCATATTAAAAGCCTCAGGTGGGAGGGCCAGCTTTTTCACTGGCTACGTGGATGACATGCCGTAGTCAGACCAATCCCCTGAGCCCTATGCAGATCAGACCCCGCCTCCTCCGGCCTCTGTGTATATATACACCGCGCTGCCCCCTCGGCTCCCCGGTTCCCGCTCTCGGCTTCACAGCCGCCTCCGTCGGTCTCTGCACAGCCGAGTTTCTTCCTTCTCCCTTCCTTCTGGCCCCTTCCTGTCTGCTGAACTCTCCACGTGTGTCTGTGTCATCTTATCTAATGTGACGCCGGACAGGGCCCCGGTGTCCTCCACTCATCGGAGCCGCGCCGCTGGCTGTCTCTGGGCACCCGAAGAAGTAACGTGGCTGTGATGGATGTGTGGGGCCAAAGAAATGGCAGCCTCCACTTTGGCAACAGGTGCAGGGACTCGCCTGTGGTCTCAAAGCACCTTGAAGATGGGCCCGCTTGTGCACGCCTGTGTGGCCTGAGTCCAGCCTCAGAGAAAAGCACAGCCTGAGGGAAAACGAGTCACACCTCAAAGAATGGCACATACGCCTTTCAGATGAACCGAGTCAGCGCGTGGACAAACAAGTGAACATGAAGAACAAACGTGCCGTGGGCTAAATCTTCTAAGAGAAAGACTCTTGCTATAAAGAGTGACAGATGTTCCTGAAGCAGGTGGTTCATAGTTCAGGGCTGGAACTTCTCCTTGGAAGAATCTGTAAATGCTTTAAAAGATGGAAACAACATTAGCTTATGGTCGCATTTTACCCAGAGATATAAAGGCGGTTTTCCAAAACCCACCCCACTAGTTAATACAGGAACCAAAACCTGTTACATCTTTCCAACATCCTATTTCATACATGCAGCTCTAAACCTCCATTTTATTGCACAATGAAACTGAGGCTGAGCAAGTTACCCAAGGTTACAAAGCTCAAGAAATGGTGAAACAAACATTTTAATCCCAGCGGTGAGATTTAGGAGGGCTGCTGGCATCACCACTGCGCGATGTGCCTGCTGGAGGCGTCGGAAGGCATCTGATCCAGCCTCTCACCGGTGTGGGCTCCCCTTGGCCATAGCCCTTGAATGCTGTAAGATGAACGTTCGTCCAATATGGTCCTAATTTCAGCAAGTCTTTCCCAACCTCAGCTCCAACGTGCCCCATGATCACTCCCGCTAGCTCCATGCATGCCGAACTCAAACCCTCCACGGGGTCAATGCACTTCAATAAAACACAAGGTCTTTACCATTCCCTGCAGGGCTCAGGTGCAAAATTCCTGCCTGCCTGTCGAGTCCTTCTCCTGCCACCTTCCCTTTGTGTGTGAGGTCCCTGCTGCACTGGAGTCTCTTCGGGACAAATACAACGAGCTTTTTATCACCGCGGGGCTTTGGCACTCGCTAGTTCTGCACTTTAAAAACTCTTCCCCAATACTTCTGCATGGTTGGTTCCTTTTCATCACCCATGTGTCAGCATTTGGTCCATTTTCTTCCATTTTTTTTCCTCTTTTTTTTTTTTCCTTTTTACAGTTATCACTTAGGATTATCTTCATTTTCTTGCTCATTTGCTGGGTTTCTCCTGCTGTGATGTGTACCTGCATTAAAGTTGCCTTTGCTTGTCTGTTCCCATACTGGACTGAGAGATGTGTTTGCTTAGTCTGTCGTTACATCCACAGCACTTGGCAAAGTGTCTGGTGCAGAGGAGGTGCCACGTGTATTATAAACACATATATGTAGAATGTTGAGTCCTCTCAAACTTCCTGTGGCACAGGTAGCATTTTTATGACTTTCCAGGGTTGAGCTCAGGTCTGCCTGGCTTACGTTCGGGCGTTTTCACCTGCCCCTGGCTGCCGTCAGCAAAGAGAACACATACAACTTCCGGGTCCCCACACTTCCTTTATCAAACTCAGGAAAGTCCATCTGATGGACGAAGCGTGAGCCAGGCACGCGTTCCAGTGGAAAGTGGCATCATCATTAAGGACTTGCCATCGCGCGGGTTCAGCAGGAACCCTGGAGAAACCAGCATGGGAACAATTTGGTGTCATTCTCCACCAGGAGACCCACATGGTCTCTCTGACACACATGAATTGTGCTGCTTTCCCCCAGTTTCTGTCTGTTTAGGGACAGGGCTGGGCTCTCCAGTTGCCATGTAATGGGGAGTGGGTTTCAGGGCAGCCTTCAGAGGTGTAGGGGAGCCAGAGACCCCCCCCCATCCCCCGTTAGCTATGATGTGGGCTCTTTGGCTGGATCTAGAAACCAAATTGACACTAAGTAGACTTCGCATGTACGTGGGGATCTTCACAACAGATCCAAAGAAGTGGCCAAGCAAACATGATGCATTTGAGAAGAAATGGCAGGACACAGGGGATCTGGCTAGGGGCAACACATGTCCCAGAGAGTCACAAGGAGACATGCACGGGGGCGGATGACCAGTGGAAGGTGAGGGTTACTTCAGCCAGCGTGTTTATTCAAGCCCATTGCAGCCCCGATGCCCCACCTCTGGTAATGGGGGCTATTTTCTCGCCCTGGTGTGGACAGGGCCCCCCTCCCAGAGGAAGCTGTATGGCTTGCCACATGTAGAAAGAAACAGGTCAGTTCACATTTTCTGAAACTACAATTTCTCCGATGTTTCCCACCGGAAATAATCAGTATCTCAATCCAGCGTATTTGGAATGGCAAGTCCTTCGTGCCTTCAGAGGCCTGCTTTGCAAGTGCTGGTCGCCATTGGCCGTGCACTGGCTGCCCTCTGTGCTTGCTCAGAGCTGCCAGGGAGCTCACCTCTCATGCTGCTCCAGGAGCCCTCCCTCCTGCTGCTTTCCAGCCAGGTTGGCCTTGAGCAGGTGCAGGGGGAGGGCAAGGGCGTCTTCTCCTGCCTTGGATTCCTGGAGCCCTGGAAACAGGGAGTCATTAGTGTGAAGTTAGACAATGTAGAAAAGGCCTGGAGAACACAGACCTCCTCTGCCCAGTTTTCCAAACCAGCTCTAAGAGACAGCATCTGGATGTTGTCTGTTCAGATGAACGGCCCAAATGGTGACTGCCTTGGGCCAGGCAGGAAGACAAGGCAGCTTCATGACACATTAGTGAAGGGCAGGTGGGGGCTGGGGATCATTGAGGTAGGGTCATGGGCCGGGCCCAGCACACAGTAGACTCCTTGTTTGCAGAGGCCTCATTCAGACGGCAGCCATGCACACTCAGGTGCCAGGAGCAGAGGCCGCCCAAGAGCCTTCCTGGGAAGGGCTGCCCTGTGGAGCCCTGATGTCCCGGCCACACTCTGCCTACACTGACCGCCTGCGTCATCGAGCTCGCCGCGACCAGCAGGAGCGCTCCCTGCTTTGCAGAGCTGTCACCAGAAGCTTTTTCCAAACTCCCTGTGCCTTGCTGGGCCTGGAGCACCCTGATGCGCTTGGCTTTCCACCGGGGTTTCTCTGCCAGGGAAGCTGCCCATTCCGTGGCCTCAGCCCCTGCACGACAGAAGGTTCCCTTCACTACAAATTCCTTTTCCCTGATTGAAATTTTCCTCCTCCTCCTCCCAGGTCAGTTGAAATACTGTCTCCTCCATGGGTCCTTCCGGACATGGGTTCTCTCATGCTGAAGTAATTATTTCTTCCTCTTGGCTGCACTGTACTTTGTTTACAACATTTTTATGGATTTGTCTTTTCTGGCAGGTGTGTCTCTACCATCCGTGTACACGTATCAGCTGCCTGTAAGATTGTAAACCACCCACGTGTAGGGATTATCTTTGACTCTTCTTTGCCCCTTCCATATGACCCTGTCGAAAACTGTTTCCTCCCAGGGCCCAGCACAGTGCCTGGCAGATAAAAGATGCCCAGGAAGTGTTTGTTGAGTGACTAGTGGATGGGAGAGAAGAAACTGAGGCACACAGTACACAAAGATCAAGAGACAAGTGTCAACTCTATAGGAACCCAGAAAGTCTGAGACAGGTCTCAGTTAATTCAGAAAGTTTATTTTCCAAGGTTGAGGACACACCCGTGACACAGCCTCAGGAAGTCCGGACGACACGTGCCCAAGGTGGTCGGGTTTTACACATTTAGGGACACATGAGACATCAGTCAACGTATGTAAGGAGTACATTGGTTCGGTCTGGAAAGGCGGGACGACTTAAAGCAGGGACAGAGCTTCCGGGTCACAGACAGGCCAGACACAAACGGTTACAGTCTTTTGAGTTTCTGGAGGAATGACTTTGAATAGAATGGGAGGCAGGTTTGCCCTAAGCAGTTTCCAGCTTGAGTTTCTTTAGTGATTTTGGGAGCCCGAGATAAGTTCCCTTTCGTAGGACATGCCCACGCCTTGGGCCTTCTGACTCTGAGTCCAGTACCCTTTTTACCAAAAGAAATCCACTTAAAATCGTCATCATTATTTTAAAGCCAGAAATGTTTTCCTGCGCCCCCATCATCATTAACAAACACGGTTTGTTTCTATTGAGGCTTCTGGTCGCCTCTCTACCCTAAAGCATTGCTGCTCACCTTTAGGGAGGGTGCAGAACCTGACATGGGGCTTTCTCTATGCCAGGCCGTGTGCCTTTTCTGAGGATGCGGCCCAGGTACCCAGTTATTGATCCTCCCAGGCTTCCAAAGGGTTGAGCAAAGCAGAGGTGGCTGTGACCCTGGGGACAGTCCCGCCCAGGCCCAGTCATAATGTTGTCTATGCTTGTATAATGTGAAAATGGCCAGGAGACACAATGACAAACTCTCACCAACAACCCCCCACCCCGCCTAGCATGCTCTTGTGCGCTCACACGCACCCGCACGCACACACACATACACACACATGCACCTGCCCCTTGAACTGGCACCGGCTCCCAGAATGCCTTTCCAAGCTGGGTCACTAAATAAACTCCGTAAGAAATCTGTCGAGATGAAAACTAGTAAGATGCCCCATCATCATAGCTTTATCAAAGTTGCTTTGATAAAATAGTACAAGAGCAAACCTTCCAACGGGAAATGCTCACCACCAGGAGGGAGACCCACTAAGGGGCCTGGAGCTGGCCATGCCCCCTTTCATACTGAACAGGTCCGGCAGGGTTTTAGGAACTGTGTATATAATGACTCAGGCCTGTCCAGTTCTCCACTCCCAGCCCCGGCTCACTCCTGCTACACACTAGATATGCAATCCTGAGATGGCTGCCTAATCTCTCCGTTTCTCGGATTCTCACCTCCAGCAAGAGAAGCACCCACCTGCCGGGGGCTGTCCCAGCACATTCTGCACACGGGATATATGTTTCAGCTCCCCTCCTGCTCCCGAGAGTCTCCCTGTTTAGATAAAATCCCTAACAGCACCAGACGGCGAGACAGCCACGGCATTTGATGGCTCTGTAAGTGTCAGACAGAGCTAAGACTGAAGGTGAGGCCAACCTGTTCTCTTTGGCATTAGGTCAAGCTTGAGTGTGATTAGGGGTCCAGCCAGCTCCTTCTTTCTGTGGTTCAAGGTATTAGAAATGTACCTTTCTCAGGCAAGAAGCAATTCTACATAAATTGAAGAATTTTTGCCTGTAAAAGTTCATGTTGGCCAAAAGATGAGAATTCTGAGCCAATTTAATATCTTCCTTCAAACATATGCTGGTTTTGGTTCCAAGCGTCCCTTGCCAGCTTTCTCTGGCTCTGAAGAGAAGCAAACCAAAGGCTCACATTTGGACTGATTCGTACTCAGGTCCAACCAACCTGTGCTGACCCGGAGCCAGGCGCTGTGCCAGGCCTGTTGACAGTGTTTGACCTCAGAGACCGAGTTTAGAATTTAGAATCAGCGAGTGAAAGGCGTATTAAATAACCATGTTTTGTCAAGTTTCTCTATTAATTTTTTGAAGCCTGTCCCCTCTCTATTGCCGCTGCCTCTGCAAATGTGAGGCCTTTGTCATTTCTGTGGACTATTCACAGGGAGTCCCCACCCACTGGGCTTACCCCGTTCACACCATCCTTCGCACAGTACCCACCAGCCCTCCCCAAAATGCAAGTCCTCCTCTGATAAAAAGGCTCTGTGGCTGCGAATTGCCTGCAGAATCCAGGCCTTCTGGATGCATCTTCTCAGCAGAGAAAGGGAGCTTTGTAAGTTCAGACCGACACATGGTTCTTGTTCCTTCTGCAGACTCTTCACCCACCCCTGCTCCCGCTGTTGCCAGTCTGTTTCCTCTCTTCAGACGGCACGCACTTCCAAGTCCTATCTTCATGTCCCTCCTTTCCCTGGAGTAGCCTGGCTTCATCATTCACCCAGTCAAGTTCAACACATTTTTTTAGGTGGAGTTTTGCTCTTGTTGCCCAGGCTGGAGTGCAATGGTGCGATCTCAGCTCACCACAGCCTCCGTCCCCTGGGTTCAAGTGATTCTCCTGCCTCAGCCTCCCAAGTAGTTGGGATGACAGGCATGTGCCACCACACCTGGCTAATTTCTATTTTTAATAAAGACGGGGTTTCTCCATGTTGGTCAGGCTGGTCTCAAACTCCCCACCTCAGGTGATCCGCCTGCCTCGACCTCCCAAAGTGCTGGGGTTACAGGCATGAGCCACCGCACCTGGCCAAGTTCAACACATTTTTTAAGACCAACTACAAGGAATGACAGCCCTGGCCTGAAGTTCTCCCCAGCACCGTCTCACACCCTGCAGGCCACACAAAACCCCTCGTCCCCATTCCCACTGCTCTTTGTTCCTCCCACTACTGCAGCCCTCTCCACCTGGCAGGCAGACCCTGCAGGGCAGGAACTCTGTGTGTTTCTCTTCATGTTGTATGAGGCATAACCTTGTTCCCTCTTTGCACTGCGAGAGAACTCAGAGGTGAGTTCTGTGGAGACCTTAAGTCCTCAGGTTAAGAAGCTGTGACCCAGTTATGCATTCATACATTCATTCTCTAATTGAACTGTGACATGCTAAATATTTATTGAGAACTTTCTACGTGGCTGTTCCTTGGTGCTGGGGATGCAGGCATGACTAAGACAGGAAAGGCCCTGCCCTCGTCAGGTTAACAATCTGGAAGCAGCGGTGAGTGACGGGAGATGAGCTGATAGAGACCCAAATACAATCACTTTAGACAGCAAGGAGTGCACAGTGTTAGGAGAGAAAATGCCCGGGTTTGGGGTGACTTGAGTCTTCTAAATTCCAGGTGGCCAAGGAAAGGTTCTCTAATGCTAAGGTCTCTGAGCTGAGATCTAGCAACGAGAAGTTGCCAGCCACATGAAGTGAGGGACTGGCATTCTTGAAAGAGAGTCATGCAGGTGCACAGGTCCTGAGGGTGGGAAGGGTTTGGCTTGCTCTGAGACGCTGGAGCATCGTGAGTGAAAAGGACAGAGAGGGTGAGGGGAGAGAGACCAAGGCCAGACTGCAGAGGGCCTTGTAGACCATGGCAAAAATTGTGATTCTATGACCAAGTGAACTGAAATGCAGTTGAGAATGAAGGCATCTGAGAATTTTTTTGTAATCCTACAACTTTAGGAAAGGCTGCTGCTTAGCCATGGTTACAAGTTGCCCACAGAACTAATTTTAAATTTGCTCAAGCAGTCAAGACCATGATCTTCAGTGAACACATCTCTGCAAGCTGACCAGTGTCACGTTCTCCACTCAGAAAGTTAGGCCTGGAACGCCTCCAATAAACACGCCTCCCAGTGCCAGCCAATGACAGCAATAACCCTGCTTCTGCGGGCGATAGCAGTGCTCTCTCATCCACTGAAAGCCTGTGTGGTGAGATCACCCCTTATGCTGCTCAGAGAGGCTGTGCCTGACTCACACAGCCCCCCTTTACTATAGGAAGCAGTTCACTAAACTTTGCCCTTTTATTTCAGATAGTACATGTTGCCTTCATCAACCTTTGACAGTTCTCGAACATTCTATCAGATTATTTTGAAGTCCCAGAATTTGTAACCAAGCAGGTCTTCACATAAGGGTGACTGAGTTAAGCCTTTGTAAAGGATACTTAGCCATAGGCCTTTGGATTCAGTAATTAGAACTTTGATTTGGAAGTACACCATTCAGTAATTAGACCTCAGTCTTTGAATAAAGCCGGGTTTCTCAACGTCAGCACTACCACGATTTTGGACCGGTAAACCTCTGCTGTGGTCTTGTGCACTGTGGGTGGTTTAAAAGCATTTCTGGTCTCTACCCACCAGATTCAACCAGCAACCCGTTTCGAATGAAGCTGTATCCGTTTAGCTGGTAACTGCTGTTCCCAGAGGCTCAGAGGCCCAGACGAGAGAGCACCAGCCGGGTCTCTTGGGGCAGCCTCGCGGGCCCCCGGGATCGGATTCTGGGCACAGCTTCAAGGACACAACCAGTGAAGGGACCCTCCCAAGGGATGTCCTGCGGGAGCTTTAGCTGGTGGGTCTGAAGCCAGCTGGCGTGAGTTCCAGGAGGTCACAAGGTCACGCTGTGACTGACAGGGGGTCCCTTTAGGTTTCGGGCAAATGTCTGAGCAGCCCTTTCAAAGGCAGGACAGTGGAGCCCAGCCTGCAGGCGGGAGAGATGCCTCTGCCGTTTATCTCTGTCCTCCAGCTCCCGCCGTTCGGGTGCTCATAGTACGGGAAACTGTGTCGAGGGTGACTGAGCCCTGCTTCACAGAGGTGTAAAAAAATTAAACCTGTATTTAAAAATGGATACAAAAGCAGCATGAAATTACTCACTCACTGCACACTACTTCCTCGTATGCAGCCAACAGCACCGTCTCAGGTCAATACGCCCCCTGAGGTGTAAAACTGCCCCACTTGTGAACTGCTATCTCGGCTCACCGCACCCTCTGCCTCCTGGGTTCAAGCGATTCTCCTGCCTCAGCCTCCTGCGTAGCTGGGATTACAGGCATGCACCACCACGCCCAGCTAATTTTGTATTTTTAGTAGAGATGGGGTTTCTTCGTGTTGGTCAGGGTGGCCTCAAACTCCCGACCTCAGGTGATCGGCCCCCCTCGGCCTCCCAAAGTGCTGGGGTTACAGGCGTGAGCCACCGCACCTGGCCTAGAATCTTTATATGCTAGACAACAGTTGAATTACTTGGAAAGACAAAAGAGACAAGATTAAATCAAATATATGTGTAAAATTTTAAAAGTAATACAAATGATTTAAACCATAAAAGTAGAAAAATACTACCGTGATAGACAAAATTAAATAATGTCTGGGGAAGTTAAGATTGGGATGGAATTGAGGTTGCTAAGTCAGCTGATTTTTAAACAGGGGGATTACCCTGGATTATCTAGGTGGGACCAGTATAATCACAGGGGCCCTTACACTGGAAGAGGAAGGCAAAGGAGATCGTGTTGATGTGATTCAGTTTGAGGAAGAGTCAACCCAAGGTTGCTGGCTTTGAAGATGAGGAAGGGCCACCAGCCAAGGAATGCAGATGCCCTAAAGCTGGCAAGGCCAGGCCACAGCTTCTCCGAGAGGCTCCAGGAGGAGCCAGCCCCGCTGAGGCCGTCAGTTCTAACCCAGCGAGCACCTTTTTAACCTTCGAATTTCAGAACTGTAAGGTAATAACTTTGTTGAGTTTTAAGCCACTGTGTCTGTGGGAGTTTGTTACAACAGACATAAAGGTAAATGTAACCACACTAGGCAATTTGAGAAAACTCTTCTTCTTTTGAGTGTGGACTAAACACAGATCCCAACGTATAAAATAAACATACATAGAAGGCGTGACTCAGACAACCTTCGCACCGTACTCTGTAATGAAGAGTCTTGCTCTCTTTTTATAAACAGGCTCAAATAGTAATTAGATTATTTAATTAAAAATAAACTGAACATAGCTGGACATTTCCAGGTAGTTTTCAAAGTAAACAAACTAGAGTAACACTCATGGCTCTCTCGATAAATGACCGGACAGGCCTGCGCTCCTGAACAGGAGAGCTGACCGAGAAGCATGCTTCACAGGGTCACAAGCAGAAGGCCATTGAAAGGAAAAAAAAAAAAAAGCCTCACTTTGCCCAGTAAACAAAAGAACAACTGTCCTAAATGTGTTCGGAGATGTGGCCCCAAGGGGGATATTTGCACCGGACATTTCCCTGCACTTCCTCTAAGCTGCAAAGAGAACCGTCTATAAATGCAGCTGTGCACTCACACAGCTTTCTTGTTTATGTGATTGTCGTTACAGCTGTCTTTAGTCCCGTGACTACACAACATTAAACCTTTCAGATTAAAGTTCTGTGGAAAGCAGACTGAAACGCAAATTGACTCGTCAAAAGTTAAAAAATGTAAAAAGAGAAATATTGCTGTGCCAAATGGTTACAAATGTGATAAAGGAAAGATTTGAGGGCCTAAGTAGTAGAAGGTTTAAGGGAAGGCCATCGCCAACGTGGTGAACTGGAAAACTGCAAACCCCCATCCTCTGACTTCCAACCTCAGAGACAACCAGAAATGGCTGCACAAACCCTCTAGGAGCTCTGGAAAACGGTCCAAGGTCTACAGCGACCAGTGAACACCCAGTGGAGAAAAAGCCCCACTTGAAATCTTAGGAGGACCACAGCGTTTCACTGCAGGCCTGCGGCAGTGAGGTCCGGCTCGGAGCGGCAGCGGCCCCAGGTCCTCTCTGGAGATCCAGGAGACAGCACGGCCCTGTGTGGACACCTGCCGGGCCCCAGTGATTAACCCCTCCACCCACCGCAGGCCGGCACTCCTCCCTCACACACTGTGGGACTGCCCCTCTGGTGACCGTGTTATCAGACTGTCTCCGGCGGCCGTGGAGATGAGTGGGCTCTCGCAGAGCAGAGAGGAGACCGTGGCATGTGTGCAGGAGGGTGTGGGCCCGGAAAACTGGAGGAAGGATCCCAACGAGCTTTCGGGGGAAGCCAGCAGAACGTCAGCAGTGTCCCATCATCAGCCCACAGCTTGGCTCATGGCGTCCCAGGGCCCTTCCGCAGGAGGCCGCGTTTCTGACTCTGCAGCTTCCACGTCTGCCTTCCCTGGCTTCCCGGTGCTCATGGGACCTGCATCTGAAAGGCCTTCAGGGGCCTTTGCCTCTGTTTATGTTCCGTACCCTCCATGCCCTACACTCACGTGCGCACACACTTACATGCACATACACACATGCACTCGTATGTATGCCCACACACATGCACACGTACACACGCAGGGGCTGCTGGGACCACCTGGTACATGTTTACCCTGGGCAGGCCCTCTGTGTTTTCCCTCAGCTGTGGTCAGGAGCCCCCGCTGACCGGGCCACACCCTCCTCTCTAAGCCCTGGGATGGCCACTGAGGTTACATCCAAGTGGACTTTTCCCTGAGGCTGCATCCGATTCCCTTTTCAGAGGCCCGTTGCTGTGGCCTCATGGAAGGGGTGAGCACTGTCTCCCCACCCCCATCCAAGCCACCTGTCGTTGACTTGATGGATATCTAGATCCTAGGGTTGCTTCTGTGGCAAGTTTATCCTCACACCTGCTCCCCAAGTCTCCAAACTCCAACAGCTGTTTTGCAATTGATCCTTCTGAAGTCTCAGGAGGGGAAGAGCCTCTCCCTTCTTCCATTTCCACTCAGGTAGCTCCCCGGAGAAGACAGATGACTTTATAAATTCTTAAAAGCGCATGTGGAAATATCAGAGTAATCATTACTACATCACTCAGTCAGTTAAGAGTGCTTGGGGGAAAAAATAACATAAAATAAATCTTCATTGTAAGGGCAACTTTCATTTCCTACAAGGGATCCCTGTCACTGAGTTCGCAATTTCATTTTGTGTGGCTAAGACTGATTTTCTAATTAAGGCCCACGCGTGGTGCCGAGCAGCCTGGCCTGACTCTGGAAGGGGCTTGGTCCTGCTTTGCCTAATAATCCTGAATGCGCTGGACAGGCAACCCCAGGAGTGGCAGGAGTCAGGACTGCGGGACAGGCATGAGGGGGTGGGTAGGTTCGATCCCACCCCGCAGGAAGGTTTCAGCCCACCAGGATCCCCCGCCTTGCACTCCTGAGCTCTGCCCTCCCTCCGCAGCCTGCTGCCCCTCTGACCCCCAGAGAGGAGGCTGCAGAGAGAGCCCTGGCAGCTCCTGTCCTGCTCTGCAGTACAGACCCCTGAGGGGACAGCAGCAGCCCCACGGTGGGCACCTCGGGTTCCGGGCCAGGTGGGAGCTGGGACTGCAGGGACAAGGGCCTGGAAGGAGGTGACTCCAGGGACCGGGCCCCCTCCATAGAGATGCAGGCTCAGCCCAGGCCTCCTCTCCTGGGCTCCAGGTACAGACGGGGGGTGCGGTGCTGGGGACTGGGGCAGGGGAGAAGTTTTATGAAGAGGCTGCTGCTTGTGAGAGAATCGGAGCGGTGACTGGGAGAGGTGAGAATGAGCTCTGACAAGAGGCTCAATGGCTTTGCCCTGAGGCAGCCTCGGCTCTGCAAGTCCACCGAGCTCCAAAGGTGGGGAAAAAGCAGACACAGCTGTGCTTTGACCAGGAGGAATCTGCAGCAGAGTCTTCACAGAAATGGTCCATCTCATGTCTCCCTCTCCTCTCAGACCTAGGGCGGCCCCGACCTGGAGAGCCGTAGGGGGGCGGGTGGATCGGAGGAGCCCAGGCCCTAAGCAGCAAGCTAGGGAGCAGCGTGTGCCACCGACGCCAGGCAGACACAGCAGCAGCCATGCAGTGTGCGCATGAAGGGTGGACTCAGAGGAGACGGGCACTCCCAGGGCCCTGTTTGGGATCCTCACATCTGCTTTCTGAAGCTGTGGGATTTCTGGGTTTAACAGTCCTGGTCCCTGAAAGGAACAGGCTTTTCCCAGGGGACATAGCAAGAATCCTCTTGGACTCCTTGTGTTAAGGGACTGGCAGGCAAGAGGAGCGGCCCCGGTGTAGGCAGGGCAGGGCCGTTGAGGCTGAGCAGCAGGGGGAGCGGTTACTGCACAGCGGGAGATGAAGAGCTGCCGGTCACACAGGAGATCTGCCTCCCTCCTGCTGATTGTCCCCTCATCGGCCGCGGAGTCGTGGAAACTCGTGCCCAGCTTTCCTGACATGTTCCTGTGGAAACTGCAGGCTCCGTGGCAGATTCTCCAGTGGCTTGGGAGCCACGGAGGGAAAGTGTCTACACCTCAGAGCCCTGCCCCAGGTGCAGGGGATCCCTGTGAATCATTTCCCTGGCCACGGTGGCTCACTCTAAACCAGAAGCACTGCTTAGCCTGGCGTGGCTCGCTCGCTCTGCTGCACCAGAGTTCTGGGAGAAGTGTAGGACAGGCTTTACTCAAACTGGGCAACCGTAGGTTAAGATCTTTTCTGAAGGTGTTGGGCTCTCAGGGACAGCAGCCAGCAGGCTGTAAGGATGAAGGCTGGAATCGTCCACCAATGCAAAATATTTTGAATCACATGGCCAAGGTCGGGGAATTCAGATTCTACTGAAGAGTCTACGTTTGGTTTCTAAGAGGGCCCCACATTACTGAAAATCAAACACTTAGTTTAATTCAGGCAAGTAAACATGCTAAGTGGAAAACAAATTGAGAAAGATGCTGTAGACAGTACTCAGGCAGTAAGTGGGAGAGAGCTACCCAAAGTGACTTTTAGGATTTCCTGCACCCTTGAGATTCTGCGACTGCGTGAGACTTTAGCTGAAAGGGCACACGCTGGGGCGAGCATTTCATCTGCTGTTCCCTCTGCAGGCCCAACTCCTGCCCTCAGACATGCACCGTGGGATACATAAGGGAAATCCTGACAAGAAAATGCTTCCGGTGTCTGCTAGCACCTTCCCCACATTTAGGAAAAACCAGAAACACAGCCGAATGCTCTGTGACTTTAAAACCATTCAATGAGGCCACGCCAAATGTTGGCCCACCTTCAACTGACCCACAATTTTAATTTCAATACAATTTTCCAATGATCTAGTCCAGTGGTTTTCACACTTGGTTGCAGCAAAATCAACTATGGATTTTCTAAACAGGCCTCTGAATTACACCCCTGACCTTCTGAATCAGAATTTCCCAAGATGGAGCTTAATAACATAATTGTGTAAGTCTCCACGGCAGACCCTGAAGCACAGCTAAGGCTGAGAGTCAGTGATCTCATCTACATCCGTCTTCTGTAATGCCATGGCACTCATTCTGTCCTTGAAGAAATGGAGCTCAACTCGAGAATCCTGACATCATGTCTCCTTGAGATCAGCCTGCTCGGCTCTGGTGCTGTGGAGCCTCCTCGGAATCAGTGGGGTCCTTCTAGCCAACAGGTGTGGGACTGAGAGGAGGGACCTCGGAGGACGGTATGAAGGGGATGAAAGGGGTGTCTCAAAGGTGGCTCGCTGGGCCACGAACAGAGAGGCTGCGGAGCGTGGAGACGGGATACACACACAACTGCTTCATTCATTTACGTTGTTGATGGACACGTAGGCTTTTTTCCGTATCTTGGCTATTGTGAATGGTGCTGCAATGATACTGATTTCGAGTCCTTTGGATATATACCCATAACTGGTATTTCTGGATCGTATGGTAGTCCTAGTTCTATCTTTAGGTTTTTGAGGTACCTTTGCACATTTTCCGTAATGGCCATGCCACCAGCAGGGTTCCCTCTTCTCCACATGTTAACCAGCACTTTTTGCCTCTTGTCTTTTTTGTATGAGCCATTCTAACAGGTGTGAGGAAATATCTCGCCGTGGTACACACACACACACACACACACACACTGGAATATTACTCAGTGATAGAAGAGATCCTGCCATTTAAGACAACACGGATGAATCTGGAGAACATTGTGCCAAGTGAAGTAAGCCCGGCACAGAAGGACACGTGATCTTTCTTACATGTAGAACCTAAAAAGCCCAGCGAGGAGAATGGTGGCTGCTGGGGCTGGGCTTGGGGAAATGGGGAGATGCTGGCCAAAATGCTCGAAGTTTCAGTCATAAGATGAACGGGCCCTGGGGTTCTGCAGCACGGGATGGGTGGTGATGGATGCTTTCATTACTATGATGGTGGTAATCACTGCACAATCATGACAAATGTATACACATATCAAATCATCATATTGTATGCACTGAATATATTCATTCTTTATATCAACCAAACACTGTAAAATTTAACAGAGTGCAGACAGAGGTGTGCAGATACTGCTCTGAGAGTTGTGTATTTTCTTTAACTCGTTTCTTGAAACGTACCCTTTCAAAGGAGGCTTGGATAGAATTGATTCACCAAATTAAGTCAGAAAGTCCATATGAGTTCACATTAATGTTAAAAGTCCTCCTCACATCCTGGGATTAGAGAATAGGCCAGGAAATGCTCCTTGTTCAGCTGTCAGTGGCCACTCAGGTCACTGCCTTGGCCCATGCAATGAAATCAAGCATTTCGTGGTGGATTCGCCAACCCAAGCCCGAAGTGTGAGCACGAGCATCCAGTTCCGGGGTGTGCAGGCTACGCCTCGCCCGTCCCTGGGGGCTCAGGCCCTGCATCTCCACACAGAGGCATTCCGGGGGCCTCCTGGGGTGTCACAGAAAGTGTGACAGGCACCATCACATGCCTGGGCTCATTACCCCTGAAAAAACTGGCAAAATGTATAGAATTTCAAAAAAACAGGAGACAGCTTGAGAATCCTTCCTCAAAACGCTCCAGCAAACAGGCGGAACATGTCCCAAGTGGGCATCTCGTGTTAAAAGAACACACCAAAGCAGGCAGGGCCATCAGCAAGGCTCTGAGGAAGGAGGGCCTGCTTTCAGAGGGCTGGGTATTTTTGGGGGGGGACGAGGGGGGAGTATTTTATTTTTATTGGTGAGGTCTTTTAAACAGACATATTTAGACCATTGCATACTTGCGTGGCCTGTGGTAATTTGAAAAATGATTTTCTTTTTTCAATTATCTCTGACTGGTTTGTACGTCTTGGAGGATTTCTGGCGACACAGGAAGGAGGCCTCCTGGTCTTGTTCGGGGCCTTCCCCTGTGGGTGTCCGGGGCGCTGACCGCGCTTGACTCCTGCCTCCCGGTAAAGGGAGCTGTCCCCTCCGGGGACCTGGCCCTGGAGGCCTGAGAGCTGCAGCTTCTGCCCCGCTGTGAAGGGCTCAGGAGCCTGAGTGTGCGTGACCCTCTTCGGCAAGAGTCCGCTGCTGGGGCTGAGAGGCCAGTGCCGAGGGCGCCGATGCCCAGGCCGCTCCCACTGGTCCGTGTTTGGTGGCCCCGGCCCAGTGAGCACAGGTGGTTGGGCTTGGGGACTTCATGGCAAGTTCCTGGGCGGGGCAGGTCCCGGTGCCAGGCTCTGATTGGACCCACTGAAGAGGGAGGACAGAGGGTGAGGCTTTGGGCACGTGAACGCCTCCAAGCCCTCAGGCCAGGGAGCCCCTGGCAGGAGGCATAACCCTGGCTCCTACCGTTCCAGGGACACAAACGTCCCAGCTCCCGGGCCTGGAGGAGGAGGGGGCTGAAGGCGTTTCTCCTTCTCTCCATCTCGGTAACTGGGGATCCAGGCTCTGGGGTGCAGAGAACCCCACTGACCCCCTTCTCCCACCACCACTGCCTTGGCCCCACCTCAGGTTTCCTCCCCACAGCCAGGGAAGACCCAGACTCTGGGGGTGATGTCATGGGACAGGGGGTTACGGTGGGAGGGAGCAGCACTGTCACCTCCTCTATGGGACGGGGTTAAGGTGGGAGGGAGCAGCACTGTCACCTCCTCTGACCTTCGCCAGCACTGACTGTGGCACCCACTTCCCAGAGGGGCATACTGAGGCCCAGAGAAGAAAGTTGCCAAAGATGACGA
Organism: Papio anubis; assembly: GCF_008728515.1. Taxonomy (NCBI): domain Eukaryota; kingdom Metazoa; phylum Chordata; class Mammalia; order Primates; family Cercopithecidae; genus Papio; species Papio anubis. The sequence goes on from NC_044987.1 coordinate 71,062, forward strand.
AGGCCGTGAAGAGCACCCTTCCGTTGACCTGCAGGCCTCTTTTCTTTTTTTTTTTTTTTTTTTGAGACTGAGTCTGGCTCTGTCGCCCAGGCTGGAGTGCAGTGGCCGGATCTCAGCTCACTGCAAGCTCCGCCTCCCGGGTTTACGCCATTCTCCTGCCTCAGCCTCCCGAGATGCTGGGACCACAGGCGCCCGCCACCTCGCCCGGCTAGTTTTTTGTATTTTTTAGTAGAGATGGGGTTTCACCGTGTTAGCCAGGATAGTCTCGATCTCCTGACCTCATGATCCGCCCGTCTCGGCCTCCCAAAGTGCTGGGATTACAGGCTTGAGCCACCGCGCCCGGCCAGGCCTCTTTTCTGAACTGCGTCGTCTTCCCCTTCCCCACGGCCACGACGCCCGGCAGGGGACGGGGCTGGGAGGGAGGCGGGCGCCTTCGCTCTCAGGCTCTTTCCCCCGTGTGTCTGCACTGGGCCCAGCCCCTGAGTCTTGACGCTCTCACTTCAGCCCCTCGTGTGCCCCCAGGGACTTGTACTACGGGAAGCAGTTTGCTGTGAAAAATTGCCTTTTCCCTCAAAAGGTCTGAAGAGGTCCAGGCAGAGCCACTTTAGTGAGCAACAGCTTTATATCAAATTCTAAAGCGGTGAAAAGGGCAAGGGAGAGAAGGGTAGTATCAGAGAAAGAAACGGACAGAGGGCTCTGCTGGAAACCTGAGGCTATTCCTGAAACACCAAGTCCACTGAGAATTTTCCGTGCGTTGCCCTTTGCTGCTGGAGTTAATTTTCGCGCTCTTGGACCAGGGCTCCAGCTGCAGTTAGGGACACATGCTTCTGACTATTCTTAATCTGATGATTGAGAATGGGGATTTCTCCACGGGCCTTCAGCCCTGCCTCACCCAGGACCTGGGTTCAACAGCCCGCCCTGGGAGGCCGTTGTGCAGGCTGAGGGAGATGATGCCCTGGGTGGCTGTGGCCTCTGTGCAGTGATTAGAACAATTGCAGCGGCTGCTGTGTGATGAGAGGACGCCTGCTCTGTTTTCCATCCGTCTTCTCATTTAGTCCTATCCCAGCACTTTTCTCATGAGGAAACATTCCCAGAACCTGCGAAGGTCTCCCAGCTAGTCACGGAGCAGGTGGAGCCAGGCACAGGCCTGTCCAGGTGCCCACCACTCATTGTACTGCCCTGGGGACCAAATATAGCCTCGAACCCAAAGGGCTGCTGTGAGCACCATGGAAATCACGAGGGTGCATGGACCAGCTACACTAAGCAGACGTCTTATGATGGTTCTGTATTTGGAAGGAGAACATGAGTTCTAAGCTCACGAGCCTTCCTTTCTCCCAGGGCAAACCCCTCCCTAATTTACTTGGTTCTTCGGTTGGAAATGTTTGCAGTGGGAGTTGCTGATGAAGAAACTTGCTTTTGTGACGGGCTGTGGCCACTTGATCAAAAGACCACATGAGATTCTGTTTTCCCCAAGTAGGAACTGCCCCAGCTCTTCAAGCTTCATTAAGTTTTAATTTAATCGTGGCCGCTTTGCACTGGAATTGTGTTTTATGAGCACACTGCCAGAAGTTGAAGTCTTGTAAAACAGAAGCTTTTGGAATAAAAAGAGAAGGATACTCAGGTCCATTACCGTTGGCGAGATGGGAAATAGAGGCCACTTGGTACAACGTGCTACGGCGTGACTGTGCTGACGCTGGCTTTCATCCAGGTCTTCGTTTGCAGCTCCAGTCTGAGCCCCACAGAAAGGGGTCACCTGGGTTTGCCCCAGCCACGTGGAAGTGTGGAGTGATTCTGGAAGCCTACTTTGACAGACATATCCCACCTGAGCTTGTGTGGCCTTCTCCAAGTGTGCTGAGCCTCCAAACCATCAAATGAAGCTTCTAGCTCCGGGCGCTCTAGTCTTCAGCCCCTGCTCACTTCCCACTCCTCATTGCCACAAAACCACAAAAACAAACCAACAAACCTAAATGTTGGCCACCTTGTGTGAGCCAATGAGGCCCTGACCTCTCTGAGCGTTCCTGATGTATGTGAGGAGATTGGTGTCTGGGACTGGAGCAGTCTGCAGATGCCATGGACAGAGGGGACCTCAGACGGAACTGTGGGTGTCCATGCAACTTTCCTACCCAGAGGGCAGGTCAGGGGTCCTGGTCTGTGCCAGGTGGGAAGCTGGAGGTCAGAGCTCTAGATCTGGCCTCCATCCTCCTCCTCTGGGGCTTAGTTTCCCCTGCCAGGGCGCCTTCAGGAGGAGTTGGGCTCCTTGTACCCATTGCCGATCTTCATGGTTCTTTATTGCCCCTGTTAAAACGCTATTTCCACTGGGAGGCCTTTAGCCTGGGGTGGCTGCAGCACTGTGAGTTCCCAAGTAAACAAACTGAAGCCCTGTGTAGACAGCGAAACAGAACTGGAGACGTCACCAATCGCAGACCACCGGAGGCTGAGGTGAGTGGTGACTGCAGCCAGTGAAAGGAAACAGAGAAGAAGATGGGGAGCTGGGGTGAAGGTGGGAAGGGGGAAGCCAGAGGCCTGAGGGCCCAGCACCGAGAGTTTCCATAAAGGGACTTAGGTGGGGCAGCCCCAGTTTCCCATAAAGTGTATAATTGGGCCGGGCATGGTGGCTCACACCTGTAAATCCCAGCACTGTGGGAGGCTGAGTTGGGAGAATCACTTGAGCTTGGGAGTTTGGGACCAGCCTGGGCAACATAGTAAGACCTCAGCTCTACTAAAATCCAAAACAATGGCTGAATGTGGCGGTGCGCACCTGTAGTCCCAGCCACGCTGGGGGCTGAGGAGGGAGGATCGCTTGAGTCCAGGAAATTGAGGCTACAGTGAGCTCCAATCATGCCACTGCACTCCAGCCTGGGCAGGAGAGTGAGACCCGGTCTCAAAAAAAAAAAAAAAATAGTGTATCACTCAATGTTTTGTAGTATGTTCACAGATATGTGCAACCATCATTTCAGTCTATTTTAGAACATTTTACCACCCTCGAACAGAATCTCCATGCCTTTAGCCATCATCCACTGCTCCTCTACTCCCCCCTCCACCACCAGCCCTGCGCAACCTTTAATCTGCCTTCTATCTCTGCATGTGGCCTTTGCTAGCTGGCACCTTAGCATACGGTTTTCAGGACTCATCTCTGTTGTAGCGTCTATCAGTGCTTCACTCCTTGTATGGCCAAACAAATTCCATTGCAATAATAGGTCACAATTTGTGCAACCGCTCATCAGTTGGTGAACATTTGGGCTGTTTTCCTCTTGACCACCGTGAATAATGCTGCTATTAACATTTGTGTGCAAGTTTTTGTGTAAACATGTATTTTTGCTTTTCTTGGGGATGTAACTAGGAGTGGAATTTCGGGTCTTACGGTAACTGTATGTTTAACCATTTGAAGAGCTGCAAGACCATTTTTCAAAGTCGCTGCTCCACTTTACCCTCCCAGCAACTCTGTGTGTGTTTGCACTTTCTCCACACCCTCTCTTTTTAATTCTAATCATCCTGGTGAGTCTGAAGTGGTATCTTATTGTGGTTTTGATTAGCATTTTCCTGATGACTGTGATGTTGAGCATCTTTTCATGTGCTTTTTGGCCATTTATATGTAATCCTTAAGAGAAATGTCTATTCAGTTACTTTGCCCGTGTTTAATTAGGTTGTCTTTATCATAGAACTGTAAAAGTTCCCTATAAATTCTGGTTACAGGTCCCCTGTCAGATATATGATTTGTAAACACTTTCCCTCCCATTCTGTGCATTTTTTTATTTTCTCAGTGGTGTCCTTTGAACCATAAATCTTTTTTTCATCTTAATGAAGTCAACTTTATGCAAGACTGTGTGGTACTGACAGAACAATGGGCACACAGAGTCGATACACCTGAAATAAACCTAAACATCCACCATCAGATAAACCTTGGGAATTTCTGTTTCCTTCCCCGAGTCCCTGTGACATAGACCTTGCCATAGACCCCTGAGCAAATCGTTGCATGAAAGCTCTGGGTCCAGATGACTACTCATTATCATCGGTGGAGCAGAAAATCATGTGCTCTTGGTCCCAATGTGTAGAATGCAGGACGGACGGGGACCCAGATGAGGCTGCCTCTGTCCAGGTCAGGACCTGACATTCTCATTATGACATTCTCATTATTTCTCCTTCCTGCTCCAATCTGCCCCAATAAGGCAGCACCGTACATACACCTATATGGGCTTGGAAAACCCCAGCAAAACCAAAGACCCATGAAGGGCGTCTGGAGATGAAAGGATAGGGAGAGAAGAGATTCTTCGGGACTTGCCTTCCAGATCCCATGTTTAGGTTTCTACAGGAATTTCAAAAACACTGCCGTCAAGCTGTGTGCACTCCTCAGAGCATACATGTGGGGTCGCAAAGGTTGAACACAAAGCCACGTTTCTCAAGGCCCAAGGCACTGGCGATACTAATAGGGTATTTACCATTTCAGAGAATCGGTGGGCCTCGGCTTCCAAAGGGTCGACTTAGCTTGGCAGTGCGAGAAATGTCACTGCGAGGAAACACGTAGCCGAAAACTCAAGTGAACATAATTATTAGAGTTATAAAAATTTAGGTCAGCATTTCATATCAATACAGGTCCTGGGCTGTAGGCAGAAATGAACGCTGAACACAGGCAATGAGGGCAATATAACAAAAGGAAGCTGATTTCCAGGCCTTTCTCTCTCTCTCTTTCTCTCTCTCTCTCTCTCTATATATACACACACACACACACACACGCACACACATATATAATATAGTAGATATATATAAAATATTATATATATACACACACATACACACATATATATAGCTGTCCACTTAACACCAGAGAGAGTCCTCTGAGACAAGTACACCCATAAACTATTGGTGAGAGTATCATAAATTTTTATAACCTGTCTGAAAGCAACTAGGCATTTATATCAAGAACCATAAAAACATTTATATTTTTACCCACAATTATCATATTATTGCACTCAGAAATTATTAGAGATGTTTCAGAATATATTTAAAGTGGGGTTAAATAGAATTAAATAGCATAAAGCAGAGGCTAAAGGGAAATGTTTACAAAAATTACAGTGAAACCACAAACTGTTTGAAATGGTAATTTCTGCAAATGTTTAATAACATAGAAAAAATAACTGTATAATTAATGTTAGGTCCAGTGAACAGGATACAGAACTGGAGATACAGAATGATCTCAGCTACCAAAATGCATGTTGGTTTTTTGTTTGTTAGTATGTTTTTCTTGAGACAGGGTCTTACCCCGTGTTCAGCTGGAGTGCAGAGGTGCAGGCATGGCTCACCGCAGCCTCGACCTCCCTGGGCTCAAGGATTTCTCCCATCTCAGGTCCTCGAGTAGCTGGGACCATAGACACACACCACCATGCCCAAATAAATTTTAAAATTATCTGTAGAGATAGAGTCTCCCTATGTTGCTCAGGCTGATCTTAAAACTCCTGGACTCAAGCAGTTCTCTCGCCTTGGCCTCCCGAAGTGCTGGGATTACTGGCATGAGCCACCATGCCCAGCCTGAAGTACATGTTCTTGTTTTTGTTTTTGTTTGTTTGGAGACAGAGTCTTGCTCTGCTGCTCAGGCTGGAGTGCAGTGGCACGATCTTGGCTCACTGCAAACTCTACCTCCTGGGTTCAAGCAATTTTCCTGCCTCAGCCCCCCAAGTATCTGGGACTACAGGCACATGCTGCCACTCCCAGCTGATTTTTTGTATTTTAGTAGAGACGGAGTTTCACCGTGTTGCCCAGGCTGGTCTCAGACTCCTGAGCGCTGACAACGGAAACTCACGACCAGTGAATGCCCCGGTCTTCCTGTCTTCAGGTGGAGAGCTCAGTCTCTGACCCCTCAGCCCCACCCCACGCAGCCTGCTCCTGCCACCCCATCTCCCACATCCTTCCTCCTCCAATTCACTCTCATTTGCTTTTTCTCCTTGACAAGGCCTTCATATCCCAAGGGAAGTAAAGAGAAAATTAGCTCTAGTTTAAATTACCTAGAGAACTTCTGACAAGGAATATTTCTGAGAATGAGTCATATGCCCTCCCTCTCCCACAACGATTTCTTTAGGGTCCAGAGTATACATTTTTAGCCAATCCCAGTCTTCCTTCAATTAATATATTACTTCAGTAATAGTGTAAGAACCATATTACAATATACTTCTCTCTAACCTTTACAATGAGTTAACAATGCTTTGTATTTAACCACATATTTACAATCCCCGGTAATCTTCAGTCCCTTGTGTTGGTCCAGATTTCCAGCTGTTACCATTTTCATTCTGACAGAAGACTTACTTTAATATTTCTTGAAGTGAAGTTCTACTGGTATTGAATTCTTTTAGCTTTTATATATCAGGAAATATCTTTGTTTTTGAAAGCTGGTTTTCAAGGGCATGGAATTCTTAGTTGACGGATTATTTTCCTTCAGTAGTTTAAAATGTTTTTTGCGTGAACTTGAGGTGAAGGAGGGAGGGATGACCAGGTGGAGCACAAGGGATCTGGGGGCAGTGAGATTATTCTGCATGACCCTTCGCCCCTTGGACAATGTGGATTTGACCTGTGTGGATCCCCTTACACACGAAGTTTTAAAAAGTAAGTATAATGGGCCTCTATATTGGTGGGCTCCACACCCACAACCAGATACTGGTTGAATTTATAGTGTTCTCGGGGAGAAACACCTGCCTGTAAGAAAGGCCGGCTTTCTAGACCCCTGGCTAACTGCAGGCTTGAGTAGACATGGATTTGGGTATCAGTGGGAGGTCCTGGGACCGATCCTCGCAGGTACCAAGACCATGTAACAGCAGATCCATGTCATTATATGTTTGTCAAAACCCGTGGACTGCGTAACACAAAGTGACCCTAGTGTAAACCGTGGGCTTTAGTTAGCGGCGTGTCGCCATTGGCTGGTAATGAATGTACCGTATTAATCCAAGCTAGTCAGGGACGGCTGAACCATACAGTGAAGGAGGTATATGGAAACCCTGAACTTCTCACTCAGTTTTTCTGTAGATTAGATCCTAGAACTGATCTAACAAATAAAAGCTACTCACTTCTGAAAGGTTTGCACCTTGCCGTGATTCCAGAGGGAGTGCTCAGTGGAAAAGCATTTCCCCATCTTGCTGTCCAGCCTGATGAGTTATCTATTGCTAAATCAAAGCTATTGTCAGGACTAACGATCTCTGAAGTTTTCCTCAGGAACTCTCGTGCCTAATATACTTTGGGATCCTTATGTTCTTGATCTGATTCTGCTTGTGCAGGGTCAGTTCTAACCAAGCTCCTTTTCATCTGTCGCTTGCTTAGCCGTGGATGTGGAGCGCAGGGGCTCCCTGTGGAAATGCCCAAAGCCGCTCCCTCCACTGGGCTGTGAGCTCCCCACAGACGGCTCCTCATGGAGCCCGGCTGTCCTTGGTTCTAATCAGGAAATCTGGAGGCCTAGTTGGTGCTCAGTGACATCAGTGATGTGCTATTTCTGATTCTACGTATCAATCATGTTATAATCCGTTATTATCTGTTTTGTTTTCTTTTGTTTAAGATGCTGTTAAACATTTGGGTGTGTGGTACATACACACATTAAATATGCTAATTAAATATCATTAGTAATTTATGCAAAGCCCTAGGCTCAATGCCTCTAAATGTGGTGGCATCTGAGGGAGGCGGATAGAAATACATAAGGTCATCCGATCTTCCTCTTACTGCTCTTCCCAGAGCTCCTCTTGATGGCATCAGACGAGATACTGATTTGCAGAAATTGCCAAGGTTCTTTGTGAAGCAAGGATCATGCATTTTATAAACAGTTACAGTAATTTTAACTAGAATTGTGAAAACTATTTTACAGCAAGTTAAACAAACTTAGAGAAAGGATCCCAGAGTGAATGCAAATCTGAAAAGTAAATTAGGGGTAAACTAGCTGCTGGCAGAGGTCACTGGAGAAAAGTGACAATCAGAATGTCCTTCCCGGGCCATTCCCTTTGCCTAAATGAGAGGCCATCTCCGGTTTGATGGGATTCTCTACTGAGCATCCCAGGCTTGTCTGTTGGCCTCCAGCTGGAGGAAATTTTATGATAGGAATTAGCGGCACAGAACATGACTGTTCTCCCTCCAGCATCCCTAAACGCCTCCTTTTCTATAAATTCATACAGAACGCGGATCAGGTCCTCCTTCCTCCATCCCTAACGCCTCTGTCTCTCTCCATGTCCATCCAGTCACCTTCTCCCCTCCATCCCCACCTCCTGTCTTCCTCTCATAAAGACTGTTGTGATTATCTGGGCACACCTGTATAATATAGAATAATCTCTACACCTCAAAGTTCTCAAATCTATCACACCTGCAGTGTCCCTTTTGCCATATATTATAAAATAGCATTCACAGATTAATTCACAGGGATTAAGACATGGACATCTCTTTCTCAGCCTATTACAAAAGCTGTATTTACAATGACCTGAATGCCCATCAACAATGCATGGATAAACAAATGTATGTTCAAACAATGGAATACCTTTCAGCAATAAAAGGAATTACTATCTGACATACTGCAAACAATGATTTGACCTGGTAATAGAATTGCACTCTGGTGACAGCCGAGAAGTTTTTGAAGTCCACACAGTTTTGCCCCTCACAGCTACTCCAGTCCCCTAATCGTACACATTGCACCTGTGGATTCTCAGAACCACCTTCCCAGAGAGCAGCTGGGTTGTCCTCCTCAATCCAAGAAAATATTCGTTCATCCTGAGCAGCCACTGAGAGGAGGACCCTAACCTGAAGGTTCCAGATTCTCAAGAAAGAAGAAAAAGTTGACATTTCTGGGAGATGAGGAGGCTATTAATGAAAATTCAGTAGAAAAACTATAAGAGGATTCGAAAGTTATCCATCCACTCAGAGGTGCTCTTTACGGGTAGCAAGTTGAGAAGGGAGGAGTGGAACAGCTGTACCTCCATCAACGGCATCTCCTCACTGCTCACACACACTGTTCCCCAGGGCACGTCCGTGTGGCAGGATGGGAGGAAGGATCTCGGTCATTGATCTTGCCATGGCATCCAACATCCCTGTAGGTCAGTCTCCGTGGCCTCCACACCCCTCCCTTCCTTCTCTCATCCTTTCCATTGCTTGGTCTTTTGCTTCTTCTCCTTAAGCTCCTTGAGAGGTTGCTGCTACGCTGCTCTGATGCATGTAGGACTACATAGGGCCATTCAGCCAGGACCAAGTTTCTCTGGCTCTACAAGAGGAGGCAGTTTCTGGGGTGGGAGCCTGGAAGCTAAAGTGAGTCACCACAGGGAGATGCAGCTCTGTGTGTCGGCCGTCACCCCCGTATCCTCTCCCAGGCACTGGGAGCGAGAAAAGGGCAGCGTCAACCAGGGCTCCTGACACCTGTGACTCTCACGCAGGTCACTCGGCGGTTCCCATCGTTTACTTCTGGTCAGGAGCCTGGGTCAGAGTGGAGAGAGGGGAAAGACGTGACAAATGCTTTTGTATTATTATGATGTGGGGAAGTTCAGTAATGTATTAAAATAATTACTTGTGAGAATATCACTGTAGATCATGTGAGCATTAGGAGGATATCCTCGTAAAGCACAAGCTTACCTGACATGAAAGAGATATTTGAAAGTGCCTGAATTACTTAGGAAACCGAGTTCATAATTTAAAACCCAAAATCTCCAGACCCAAATGGCTTCACGTAAGAATTTTACCAAACGTTTAAAGAAGAATTAATACCACTTACATATAGTCCAGAAAGTAGAAATGGAGGAACACTTATTCCTAATTACTAATTGCTAATTCCTTTTCCGAAGCCAATATTACTCGGATCTCGAAATCAAATAAAATAATACAAAAATAGCTTATAAATAAAGATGTAAAAATCCTTAACAAAACATTATCAAATTGAATCCATTTACTTGTTTGCTTCGTTATTTATACACAATAACCATGGGATGCAAGACTAAAGAGTAACGTTACATGACTATGTCAAGCACTGGACAAAATTCAGTACCAATTAAATCCTTAAAAAAACTCATCGGAAAGCTGGAACTAGAAGGCAGCTCCTGTAACTTGATAAAGATCATCTACAAAATTCCACAGCTGACAGTACACTCGATAGCGAGTACAGAATGCGTCCCACCCTCTGTCATCAAGAGCGAGGTCAGGGTGCTCACTCTCACCATGCTCATTCCACACGCTCCTGGAACTTCTAGCCGTAAGTGGCACACAGATCAGAAAGGAGGTAATAAAACTCTCTACTTGCAAATCACATGATCACCTCAATAGAAAATCCCAAGGAATTTAAAACCCCAAAACAAAACAAACCCCCCAGAATGAATAAGTAATTTCAGCACGGTTACAAGATTAGCCATAAAAAATCAATTGCATTTCTATATCCTAGCAATGGACATGTGGAAACAAAAATTTAAAAAACCACCTATAATCACCAAGAGACATGAAATACTTGGATGTAAATCTAGTAAATCATATGTGCAAGTTGTATGATGATAACTACAGCATACTGATTAGACATTTAAAAAAATGTTTAAACGCATGGAGACATGCTGTGTTCCTGGATTGGAATACTCAACATAATAAAGATGTCAATTCTCCTCAAATTGGTATACAAGTTTAATGTCATTCCTAACGAAATCTCAGCAAGTTATTTTGTGGATATAGAAAAGATTGCCATAAAATGTGTATGAAAATGAAAAAAATACTAGAATAGCTGAAACACTTTTGAAAACCAGTAGGAGGAGTCATTCTGTCTGATGTCAACACCCACAATATACAGATGGTCCCCAACTTATGGCGGCTTGACCTAGGATTTTTCAGCTTCACAGTGGTGCAAAACCAATACACATTCAGTAGAAACAGCACTTCAAATTTCGAATTTTTATCTTTTCTTGTGCTAGTGATATGCCCTATGATACCATCACAGGGCAGGGCAGCAGCAGGGAGCCTCAGCTCCAGTCAGCCTCGAGATCACGAGGGTAAGCAACCGACACTGATTTGTGACATCTTCCTCTTGCTAAAGCATCAACAAGTGTGGGTGCCCTAGAGCCTTCCAGCAGCAATTCTCAAGCCACAGCAGAAGGGAGAGAGGTTGATGACCCTGGCCCTGCAGCATAACCATCGTCCAGCAATTCATTTGAGGGCAGGGCTTGGAATGTTCTTGAGGCCCAGCGCGCGTCCAGCTGTGCGTGCCGGTGGTGAGAACCCAGGCAGCCCTTCTGCTTTTCCTTTCAGTATGGTTTTCAATAAATTGCATGACATATTCAATACTTCATTACGAAATAGGCTTTGTGTTAGATGCTATTGCCCAAACATAAGTCTTCAGAGTGTGTTTAAGGTAGGCGAGGCTAAGCTCTGATGTGTGATACGTTAGGTGTCAACTTATGATATTTTTAACTTATATTAGACTTATTAGGAGAAAACGCCATCATCAACTGAGGATCATCTTCATCTGTAGTAATCAAGAAAGGATGATATGAAAGTTGAAAAGCAACTTATTGGAGAGAGGAGGGTCTTTTCAGCAAGTGATGCTTGAACAATAAATAGCGTTGGGAACAAGTGAACCTCAAACTAAACCACACTCTATACAAAAAATTACCTGAAAGTGGATCATGGATATAATTGTAACTTGAAAAACTATAAAAATTTTAGAAAAAAAAAAAACAAAGAAAAATTTTAAAACTAAGAGCTTGGTAAAGAATTCTTAAATATGGCACCAAGACCATGATCTGTTAAAAAATCAATAAATTGGACTTTATCAATATTTAAAACTTTTACTCTGCAAATGACTGTGTCAAAAGAAATACAACCTACAGGTTGTGAGAAAACTTGTGGAAAACACATACATGACCGTGGACGACTATCCAGAGTATATAAAGAACTCTCAAAACTCACTGTAAAAATAGAAACAGCTCAATTCACATGTTAGCAAAAACAGATATTTCACTGAAGACGAGGTACAAATAGAAAATAAGTACACGAAGAGATGCCCAGTATAACTAGCCATCAGAGAAACACAAATTCAGACCCTAATGAGCTATCACTAAATACCCACCGAAAGAACAAAAATTAAAGATAGCTACACTAACACTTGCTGCTGAGGATGTGAAGAGACTCCATTTCTCATACATTGCTGGTGGGGTTATAACATGGTGCTACTGTGGAGTAGTTTGGAAATAAAAAAAAAAACTAACATATATTTATCATATAATCCAGCAATTGCACACCTGGAGAGAGAATTGAAAACCTATGTTCACACAAAACACAGAATGCACGTGCTCCTATTAGATTAATTTGCAATAGTCAAACACTGAAAACTATCGAAATGCCCTGCAATAAGATAATGGTTAAACAAATTGTGGTACATCCATACCGTTATTGAGAAATAAAGAAAAAAAAGAAAGTTTTGATCCACACACCCAGTTGAATGCCTCTCAAGGGCACAATTCTGAGTGAATAAAAGCCAATCTTTCAAGGTCACATAGAGATTCTATTTCTATAACATTCCTGAAATTATACAAGTATAGATATGGAGAAAAAATTAATGTTGATGAGGATTCGGGATTGTGGGGGACAGGAGACTGGATACGACGGTAAATGAATAAGAATAAAGAGATCACAAAGAGTGACGATGGAACGAGTCTACACCTTGATTGAGTGGCAATTACACAAATCTACACACGTGACAAATGAACAGAGAACTATACACACACCATTCCAATGTTAGTTTCTTGATTTTTATATTGTGTGTAGTTGTATAAAATCCTACCTTTGAAGAATACAGGGAAACTCTCTGGATTGTATTTTTGCCACTTCCGGTGAATCTATAATATTTCAAATTTTGTTAAAGATTAAAAATAGTCTTCTGTGAATCATTTATTTCATGAGTCAGGTGGAGATCAACATCAGCACAAAGAATGATCCTCCCTAATCTTCGTGTACCTCCACATACTTCGCTCCCTGAACAAAGGCTCTGGAATGACATTCTAAGCAAGTAACAGACCACAGCCTGCAGGCACCTGTGCCCTTCCAGCATCCTCTGCGAGGAGCAGGAGATCCCAGACCAAAGAGAAGTCTGCTGCACACCGGCCACGGGCCTTCAGAGGAACGCGACACAGCACAACCGCCAGAGCCGGAGGAGGTGTCACTGCAACACAAGCAGGCTGGAGCCTGCGGGGCTGAGGAACTGTGCAGCACGCTTACATTCAGGTTGACTGGAAGGCTTCATTCGCAGGGTATTGTGTAACCCAGTGAGGTACAGCAATGGAGACTCGGTTCAAATTGAAAATAGAGAAGAGCACTAGGGTCAGAGAAAAACTTTTCACCAGAAGGAAATGACATCCTTCGGTCCATAGGAGCTAGGAGCCAGGGGATGGAACAGTGAGGACAGATGGCCTCAAACATGCAATTCTCTTTGCATTAGCAGCTTGCTAATGAGCTCATGACGTTGCTGCTGTGTTTGTACAGACTGCAAATTTCTCAATATCACATATGCTGTAATTAATTTTATCTGCCTGGGTCCACTTTTTTTGAGGGCATGCAAATCGCATGTCCCAGACAAAAGCTCTTCTCCCTCTCCTCTTAGCCACCCCACCTCTCACATGTCCTCCACCATGTCTCTCTCCTCTCCCTCTCATTTTCCTTTCTCCCATCTCTTGAGCTCATTCTCTTTCTTTTGCTTCCTGTCCAACCCCCTACCCCACCCCAGCTACAGCCCTCTCTTCCCCTCCCTCCCTTCCTCCTGTCCTGTTTCCTTCCCTTCCTCTGCCCTTACTTGCTGACTGGCCCCTATTCTCGAGTCCTCACTGCCTCAGCCTTCTCCCATCTGGACCTGTAGGAAACATGGTCTCGGTGCTCCCATATCTCTTATTTTATAATCATGTACCTCAAGTCAAAGAGCAGAACCAGAAAGCTTGAAAAGCGTCATGGGCATTTAGACTGGTCCTCCAGCCTGGCAGGTTCATTGCATTTAGAACTGGTAGCTGAATTGTATCTGAAGTGGCCAAAGAGAGTGTGATCTGGACACAGCCCCTCCTGCCAGCCTCGGAGAGGAGGCAATGCTGCCGGTGTCGCTCGCAGTTTCCAGCTGGTCATTTTACCTCCCTCACTTGTGTGCATCACCTCATTTAGGAAATAAAGACTGTTTCAGTGCCCACATCTAAGTCTTCTGGTTCTCTCATTCCTGCTGCAGCTGTTTACACCACAGACCTCGTGCAGACACATGGGCCACCCTGGATAAAGGGCCAGTGTCCCTCTCACCCACAGCTGTCTGTGAGGGAGGAATCCATGACACTGGGCTCCTGACAAGGCAGTGGCCCAGCTCCCCGATTGCTCTGAAGTTAGTACTACCCATTCTCATGAAAATCACACAGGCTCCACACGGAGCTCCTGAAAAATGTCAGTTTCCAAGGGCCCGCTGCCCACTCATTGAATTCAACCATTCCCCATGGCTTCAGCTTCCGACAGCTGGTGCACACAGCACAGTCCTCCCTCCCACTCACTGCTGTCAGCCAAACGTTTGCAGACACAGAGGGCAATTTCAGACAGCCCCCCGGACCCTGCAGAGAAACTTAGACTTGGATAGGCCTCGTGATTAAAATTTTCACCCACGATGTCCCCATTTTATGAGGTAACTGCAGAGGCACCATGGGGCCCCTTGTACACATAGCAGGTGCCCACACAGTGATGCTGGGAGTGGAAACATCTCTTATTATTCTGAATTCAGACCCATGAAGGCTGCCTGTCTCAATTCTCTCATAGAAGGGAAGGGTGCCCAGTCAAAAGGGGCCCAGAGGCTTTCCCAGAGGGGTAAGGAAAGGCAGCAGCTCCGTGGGAAGCAACCGGGGCCCTGCATCCTGCGAAGCTTCTTCCCTAACTCCACAGAGTGGCTGCTCACTCACGAATGTGATGGGTGAAAACAAGAGAAATCCATGGTTATGATTTGTGAGGTGACAGGAAAACCCAGGTCTGGACGCCACGGGAGAGGGCAGGGGAGACCTGCACTGTGGCCTCCCTCAAGGTGAGCCGCACCTGGGCTCTGAACGATGAGACGGGAAAGCCAGCGGGAGGGGGGACCCAGGCTGTGTCCAGCAGGGTGGATGGCACGTTTCAGTCCTGAGGCAGGAAAGCACTGCAACTCCAAGAAACCAAGAGCAGGCCGCGGTGGCTGAGGGCAGTGGGCAGAGCGGCGGGAGGCAGCCACGCCACACGGCCACGTTGACCGGGTTGGGGCTCGGGGCTTAATGTGTTGATGAGAAGCTACTGACAAGTCTTCAGCAAAAAATTAAATGGCATCTGTGTATCTCTCTAGCTATCTGTGTGTACAATATATGTATATTATATACGTATAAATGAATATTTATATTTATATAAATATAAATGAATGTATATCTATATACACACACATATATGTGTATATATATATAGAGAGAGAGAGACAAAGCCTCCTTCTATCACCCAGGCTCTAGTGCACTGGCAGAATCTTGGCTCACTGCAGCCTTGACCTCCTGGGTCTCAAGTGACTGTCCTGTCTCAGCCTCCCCAGTTAGCGTATATTTATAAAGGTGTCACTGGATTTTCTATGTCGAATGAATTAGAGGGAGATAAGGTTGGGATCAGCAGGGCAGTGGGAGGGGCAGGAATAGACGATTGAGGGAGATAAGGTTGGAATGAGGGGCAGGCAGTACGTGCGTTGAGGAAGGTTCCGGGGTCAGAGATCAGAGAACAATCATTTCAGATCGTCGAAGATCAGGATGGCGGATCAAGAGAACAAATGGAAAGAATTTCAGAGTCGATAAAAGTCACGGTCGAGATCAAGAAACAATGGAAGAACAGATCGTCGAAATCCGGTCGAGATCAAAGAACAATCGAAAAAGAGCTGGAATCGTCGAAAACCAGAAGATTGAATCAAGAAACAATGGAAAACCGGAAACGTCGAAACATCGAGAGGTCGAATCAGAGAGCAATCGAAGAACAAGTCGTCGAAAACTCCGGGTCCGGGTCAGAAAACAATCCGGCTCGATAAAAGAAGGGTCGGGTCAAGAACAATCGTCGTCGAAATCCGGTCGAGATCAGAACAAAGTCGAACAAGTCATCGAAATCCGGTCGAGATCAGAAGAAACAATGAAACAGAACCGTCGAAATCCGGTGGATCAAAGAACCGTCGAAAACAGAACAAAATAAAGAAGATCCGGGGTCAGATCAAAGAAACTGTCAGAAGAACAGAATCGTCGAAAACCCTAAAATTGAATCAGAGAAAAAGAACCGAACCGTCGAGAAAATCCGGTCGAGATCAAAAAGAAGAACAAATCGGCTGAAAAATTTCAAATCTCAAAAGAAATTCGATCGAGAGCAATGAAACAAAGTGAAAAATTGGGAATGGAAGAACAATCCGGAAAAGAGCTCAAATCAAGAAATCCGGTCCGGGTCGAAACAATCAAGAAGAACGGAATAGATGCGAGAATAAGAGTTAAGGATAAAGGGGGCAGTGGAGGAACAGATAGTCGAAGTTGGATCCGAGGCGTGGAAGGCAGACAAAAGTAGAAATTTCAGGAATCCGAGAGAACAGTGGGAAGAACAGATCGTCGAGGAGATAAAGGTTAGGATCAGGGGCGATGACCGTGCTCGAGCGCGGTGAAATCAAAAAAGGGCATGCCATGATCTGCACGAGGTGAAACTGTAGCTCAAAGTCGGCTGAAGTAGCTGAAAACTGCAAGAAAGAGAATCAGGCTGGAGAGTGGAAATGACGAAATTGCTTATGGTCGAAGTGAGGAAAAGTGACTCTTACATTTCTGATGAGCAATTTCTGGCTTCAGTTCTTACATTTCTGGCTTGGTGTGATTTTTGGAGATAATGAAGCCTGCAGTAGGAACAGGTCGATGAGAGAAGGAGGACGTGGATCAAGGCTTGCATTTGGAATGGCAGTGAGTTATTCTGGTGAGGCTGTCACACAAAGAGCCTGCAGCTCAGAAGATGGGTCTGGGCTGGGGTGAGGCTGTGGGCACTGCTGCCACGTGGGTGGGCAGGGGGCTGAGATCACCCAGGGAGAGGCGAGGGTGAACCTGTGCTGTCCTCCCAGAATGCTCTGCAGAGCTCCACACTTTACCTTGGAAAAGCTTATTAGCCCTCCGCCTCCTGAAACAGAATGCCAATTATTTGTCAGATCAGCAGTGGTCTCAGGTCTCCAGGGCTCATCCTATAGGAACCTGCTGACCCATCTCACTCTTTCCATCTGCAGGAGAGTAAAGAGGCAAGAAACAGGGTGGAATGGGACCACGACTTATCAATGCTAACAACCTGCACCTACACCTCATTTTATTAAGGAAAGGAAAAGCAGGTTTTAGAGTGACTGGGCGCATGGTTGTGTTAATCACATTTGCATATTGTGTTCTATTTCAGAAGGCTGCAATGCGATAACTCACAGCAATCCATATTTATGATTTGAAAATTGCTGACTGAATAATTACACATTAAGTAACTTCTGTTTCCTTGAATATTATTGTTTCTAATTAGCAATGGGGGAAAATAAAGTCATTATTATTTATGGATACAGTTTAGGCCTGGCATTTCTAGCAGGCTTGCAGTCTTCACATCAGTCTCCAGCTCCTGCTGGGCTCCTCTGTGCAGCCTCCAGGAGCTGGCCAGCTGGGGCAGGCAGGTTCCATCCTCCCTCCTTCGCTCCTCCTCTGTGCCTCTCCTCTGAGAGTTTGCTCATGGCTGGTGCGATGGCTCACACCTGTAATCCAGCATTTTGGGAGGCCGAGGCAGGCGGATCATGAGGTCAGGAGATCAAGACCATCCAGCCTAACATGGTGAAACCCCGTCTCTACTAAAAATACAAAAAAAATTAGCCAGGTGTGGGGGCACGTGCCTGTAGTCCCAGCTACTCAGGAGGCTGAGGCAGGAGAATCGCTTGAACCCAGGAGGCAGAGGTTGCAGTGAGCCAAGATTGTGTCACTGCACTCCAGCCTGGGTGACAGAGTGAGACTCCATCTCAAAAAAAAGAAAAAGTTTGTTCACATAGACCACAGGGTTCCTACATCCACGTGACCCCCGCCCCCGTCCAACACCATCTTCATGGCCTTTGTATATAGTTTCATATGCCATAAGATAAGAATGTCCGCGTTCTGAAGCTTAACTCTCCAAAACTGCCACGTGAAACTCGGTCATCACAGTGGATCCTCCTGTGTTGGCCGTTGCTAGTCCAGATAACCGTTGCTGGAGCATTGGTTCAATAGACCTCATGGCCTTTCCAGCCCCTGCTCTTTAGGCCCATGCAGAGTAAACAATACGCATTAAGTAAAACGCAGAATTTATCTGTTTAATTAAAAAAAGCAACACCAGAGGGGCTCAGCTGGCCACACAGTGAGTAAGCCTAGCTGCAGAGGCCCTGCACTGACGCAGCCGCTGCCTACTTGCCTCTCCACAGTTGCTCAGTTAGCGCCTTTCCCTTTCAGCTAGAGCACCTCTGAGGTACGTGGCTGGAAAATTCCAGCCCCTTTGGCTGTTGCATAATAAATGTTGCACAATACACTTTACCCGGTTCAGTTTTCACTTAAATAAAATAAAGACTTTTGGCCTAAATCAATGGGTCTTCACCCGGGGGTTGCATCAAGTTCACCAATGACATTATTAATAAAACACAGGTGTCCTGGCCTCACCACCGGAAATCAGGCCTTGATGGGTCTGAGGTGGTCCCGGGCAGTGGGAGAGCTGAAAAGTTTCATGGGAGTTTCTGATGCTCACTAAGGTTAAGACAGTTTGGTGATCTAGAAGCTTCTCACATTTGGCTTCAAAATGGCATCACCAAGGCTGGGGGCAGACTGTCCTCCAGACAAGTTAAACAGAGTGTCCAAGCATGGGATTGGGCCTCACTGGTTTTTGTTTTATTTTAGCTCTCCAGGTGCTTACAACATGCTGTTAATGTCTTAACTACCATCCCACTCTAAAAGATCCTAAAATACCTTATGATTCTGATTCTGAAAGTACAATCAAGACAATTTTTTTAAAAGAAAAAAAATCCAAATAAGTACATAACTAGAGAGCCTGTCTGATAGCAAGATCTGAGGTTCCGTTGTTCAGATGGAGAAAGGGAAGTCGTACAGCCTCTGGCTCTAGTCTAAGTCCCCTCAGTAGAAAAAAAAATCCCCAATGTATTCCATTCCGTACTTTTGAATTCAGGCTTGCAAGAAAAGCTCCAGCGAAGAATAAAATGTTACTTTTTCTTCTGCTCCTGTGAACCCATGCAAATGTTTTCTCTAGAGAACTTATGAGGAGGAAGAATAGGTAAAAACAAGGGATTTGTATATTTCTACATTTCTGGTACAAAATACCATCAGGATGGTACCAGTGGAGACGGCATCACAGAGGGGTCCTCTGTAGGTGTGCAGCCTGTCTTCATGGTTACTGGGTCCCCCCCCACAGCCCCGTGGAGAAGCTTTTCACGAAGGATCCCAGCCCTACGCATCCTTCGGCCCGCACTACCCTGCCGCAGACAGGGAGAGACCAACGAGATCCCTCCAGCTGGAAGCTCTGAGATAACCCGATGAATTCCTGACAGAGCCAGAGCCTCCAGGGTGAGTTTTCAGGAGCGCACACGGAATTCACAAGAAAAAAAAAACTCAGCCACGCGTTGCTTCACAGCAGGGGTGCATTCTGCGGAACGCGGAGACAGGTGACTTCATTGCTGTGAGAACAGCGTAAAGTGCACATTCCCACACCTCGATGGCACAGCCTGCACACCTAGGCTGAATCGTGTGGCCTGTGCTCCTGGGTTAACACCTGCACAGCACGTGACTGTACCGAATACGGCAGGCAGCTGGAACACAACACCACGTATCTGTGTATCTAAACATAGAGGAGGGGCCGGGTGCGGTGGCTCACGCCTGTAATCCCAGCACTTTGGGAGGCCACAGCGGGTGGATCACTTGAGGTCAGGAGTTCGAGACCAGCCTGGTCAACATGGTGAAACCCCGTCTCTACTAAAAATACAAAAAAATTACCTGGTGTGGTGGCGGCACCTGTAATCCCAGCGACTTGGGAGGCTGATGCAGGAGAATTGCTTGAATCTGGGAGGTGGAGCTTGCACTGAGCTGATATCATGCCACCCCACTCAAGCTTGGGCGACAGACCAAGACTCTGTCCCCCCCCAAAAAAATAAAAAATAAACACAGAAGAGATATAGTTAAAAAACACGGTATTATAATCCCATCCACCATTGAGGGAAGCATCATAAGTGACAGACGACTATAACATTCAGACAAACAGGCTGTGCCTGTCATTTCTCTTCAGAAGATAAGACTCCTCCTCTAAATGTGCTCGGGCACTGGGAAGGATGTTAAAGTCATGGGGACGGGACAAGAGGCAACTGTGATACTCCTATCACCAAGCTGGAGACCAGGCTGGGCAGGAGGGTGAGGGCGGACCTGGGATCTGTCCTGGGAGCAGGAGGAAGTCCAGCTGCAGGCGGGAAGGCTGCCCCTCCACGCATTCCCTGCCTCTGCAGACAACCAGGGCCCTCCACCCAGCACCCGGGTCAGTCGGTTCTGCGTTCAGAGGCGGCGACAGCAGCAAGCACGTCCCTCTGCAAGGCTGCTGGCTTCACGGGGACGTGTCCGTGTTGGTTCTCCTCTGGAAGCCGTGTCCTTCACGCCAGCCTGTGCCCTCCGTCAGCCCCTGGGCACAGGAAACAGAGAAAGGAACAGCTGAACAGAAGAGCGCTGTGCCTGTATCGGAGCTGCCAGATGGGTTTGTGGGCTGGAGTCAGTTCCCTGCCCCACCCACCCTGTGCCCCGCCCACCCTGATCCAGGATAGGGACCCCACCGTCAGTGGTATGATTCCCAAAGCAGCAGATTTTAGTTTGTACTTCAGTGAAATCCAACGACGACAATTTCTGAATAATATGCATCACCAATGCCACATCATAATAATGTTTGCAGTGAACGTATCTGATTGTTTTATCTTCTACACTGGGGGAAAATACAAGAGAGACCCAAATGTCACACATCAACCAGAGCCAACTCGGGTCCCCAGAAAGACAACGCAGGAGGGGCCAGGATCGCAGCATCGCTGAGAGTGGGTTACTGTGGATTTCAGCGGAAATCTGGGATCAGGCCTGCCCCGGTCAGGATTTTTCCCCTCTACTCTCCAGACCCAGTTTATGATGAAGCCTCCTAGCAGTTCCGTTTACTTGCTGAGGATGTGGCTGTGCCTCTGCCGATGACAGGCTGGCAAACAACAGCTGTTCTAGCCGGGCCGCCTTGGGGAGCGGAAACCTGTGCTGCTGGGCTCTGCAGAGCCTTTCCTCGACCACTGTGCCGGAGCTGCTGGCAACGGAGGCCAAGTGGCACCCCCCGGATAGCCCCGATCCTCGGTGATCAGGTGGCTCATTTGCAGTGGAGCCTGGCAGGGGCTGCCCGTCCCCATAGAGCCACCACGTAGCACTCTCCAAACATTGCCGTTCTCGGTGAGTTATCGTGTTACTTAATTATGAAAACATTTTTGTAATAGCCACTCATTCTGATGAGTTGGCTGCGAGCAGCGCACAGTCCTAATGGCCCATGAGACTCCTCAGATGGACCGAGCTCGCCAGCCCCGCCTCCTCCAGGTGAACAGCTGCTCCCACGTCCAAGCAGCAGGTCTCACCTGGCAGGAAAGGCAGTCGACTCGTGCCTGCAGGAATGAACTATCTTTTCCTACAAAAAGCACAATGACAAGGATATGACTTCAGGCCAGATCCATAACATCAAAGAAACCGATGAGCCGAGAGTGATCAGGGAGGAAGGAGCCTGATTGCCAGTTATTGTAGCAGCTGGTGGGAAAGGGAGGCCTGGATTCTGAAGACCCCACTTTCCATGTTTGTGATAGGAATAAAGCACCTTTGGAGGGAAGAAAGCTTGGCTGGCCGGGCACGGTGGCTCACTCCTGTAATCCCAGCACTTTGGAGGCCAAGGCGGGTGGATCCCCTGAGGTCAGGAGTTTGAGACCAACCTGGCCAACATGGTGAAACCCCATCTTCACCAAAAATACAAAACTTAGCCAGGCGTGGTGGTGGCGCCTATAATTCCAGCTACTCAGGAGACTGAGGCAGGAGAACAGCTTGAACCCGGAGGCAGAGGTTGCAGTAAGTCAGGATTGTTACAGAAAAGTAAACCAATTATTTCAGTAAAATTAACCCTCCTCTCTGCCTCAGACTAGGCTGGAGCAGGCCAGGAGCCGTGGGAAGGGTGGATCTGAAGTCCCCTGGTGTCCCACCTGGAGTCCTTCTGAGAGTCCTGGGAAGGAGAGTGAACACAGAGGCTGGAAACAGGCAGGGCTGGAGGTCTGCAAGCAAGGGGTTGGCATTTAGACCCAGAAAGTGTGGCTACAGCTGCTGGGCCTCAATTCCTCATCCCAGAGTGTCCCGATATCCTTCAGGCCACGGCCAGTGGGGACAAGATTCTCCTGAGCCCAGGAGCCAAGCCTCTCGGACCAGCCGGCCCGGGTGTGACCCGCGGAGTTCTAAGCCATCTTTACCGTCGGCGTTTCCCTCAGCCTCAGCTTTGACACGGCACTCACATCCCGCAGCCTGGTCACTCTCAGCCAAATATTTTATGTTTTTTACACATTTCTCTTAAAAGGTGGCACCCACCTTCAATGGTAAAGATGTGATTTTTAAAAGGATTATTTTTCTGCTTAATTTCTTCGAAACACATGTGATTGTTGATACCAAGAATCACAATGTGATATTGGAAGGCTTATAAGTATTTAGATGTAACACATGGAACAATTATAGCAGAATGGGAACGTGACCTTTCTTAATACCTGGCGGCACTCGGCAGGGGAGCCAGCTAAGCTGCTGCCTAAACGAGCAGTGTTAACTAAAATCCCATAAAATAATTCAGAAACAAAATAGCACATGCAGAGTATAGGCTTTTTTAAAACACAATGAAGAAACTGAGGGAAGAAATCGTAGTGACCCTGGGATCCAGCAGGGCAGATTCAAGCCACACCCTCCAGGTAATGGCGAGGTGCCTGCGAGCCGCTAGGTAACGGGTGCAGGTTAATGGACCTTGGGTATCTATGAACTTGTTACTCGAAGAATATTAACGGAAAATCAAAAAGCAAGTCAATTCAAAATTAGCTTTAATTATATGTTGAGGCAGACGCTGCCTCTCCAATCTTCCTAATGCAGATATTTCAAAACAAGAACACAATACTGATTTTTATCAAGTGTCGTTAAGAGATGTTTAAATGTCGTTTCTCATTTGACGGGCCTGTTTCAGAAGACTTGAGCAATTCATCTAAGTCACACATGAAGATAGGAAGGAAAAGATGAAAACTTGATGTACGCGTTTGAAAATATAAAGGTCATCTGACAGTGCCCCACCACGCTGTCCCGGAAAGAGCAGCTTCCGCAGAGGGCAGGAGGAGCCAGCCACACCGGCCATTGCTACCGCCTGCGTTATCAATGTTATTATTACCAGGTACGACGCGCTGCATCCACGTGCTGTGTTACAGGCCGGGAAAGGCTCGGGGCCAAACCGCAGGTTCGCCTGATGGTAAACCGGGCGGATTCAGCTCAGAGGCACCGGGAATTTGACACCTGCAGGGGCAGCCCTCAGCCAGGGGCGCAGCCGCTGGTGTGTAAATCCCCACCTCCTCTCCTTCAGGTAAACAGCTCTGGTGTCTCACCGTAAGGGTCTCAGAGGCCCCCACAGAGGAGAACCCCCGGTCTACCGCAGCCTTCCACAGGACACACCCTTGGTTGGCTTTTTAAAATCAACTTTTGTTAGTTCTGACTTTCATCTGATTGTAGACACCCGTGCACTGTAATGTGTTCTGATAAGCGCACACCTGTGTGGCCACCACCGGTAGGGAGCCTTCTCCTCTCCCTGAGAAGTTCCTCATGCCCTGTGCAGCCCATTTCTCTCTATTCCTATTCATGCCCAGGTAATTGTAGATGAGTTTTTCAAACTCTATAATTTTACACAAACAAATCAGTATGAACTGATTAGTTCAAACATCCCAACATACTGTTTTTGGGATTCATCCATGTCATTTTGTGTATCAGTGTGTTCCTTTTTTATTACCAAGTAGTGTGTCAGCATACAAACATATCATTTTCCACCATTTGCCGGCTTATGACTGTTTGGGTTATTTCCAAGTTTGGCTGTGATGAGTGGAACTGCCGTGAACAGTCACATATCGATGTGATCTTGATAACAATTTGTCGTCAAATTGAAATTTGGAATTTTCATCTCTAAAGAAGTTAAATATTTATCACAGATACATTTCAGGGTTATTGTAAAGAGTAAATGGAATAATGCGTTCCACCTATCTGGACCCGGCCTGTGGCTCCTTCTTCCCACTGTACAGGGACCTGGAATCTTTCAGGAAATGTCAGCTTCTAGGTCTGGGCAGGGGATGTACAAGAAAAGTCTGGAAGCTATTATTGTGCCAGAAACGATAAAGATGAATGAGTCTGTTAGTGTCATGTCAGAAAAGACACAAAATATGCTTAACGTTTTTCAAAATAAAATGTTTGAAAACAAAAATACACAGTAATTTGCTGAAGAAAGAACCGCTGGCCTAAGATGTAACGATTTGACCATAAGATGAATAATGCCTGCAACAGATTGAAACACATCAAATTATCAAATATACAAATCCATGTATTCTTAATAAATCGTTTACGTGTTTAGTGGACCCAGTTGTTATAAAATGAACACATTAATACAAAATTTGAAAACTAAAAGAAAATAACCTTTATTATACACACTTAGACTTTACAAGTTTAAACTTTACTATAAGTTTGTATTTCAAAGTAGCCATGTTTGAAGAAAAACTTTCCTTTTTGCAAATGTTTCATGTACTTACTTGCATGCACGAGCTAAACACATCCATCTCAAGGAGATGGAGAATAGAAGAATAGAATAGTGGGTACCAGAGACTGGGAAGCGTGGTGGGGGAAGGGGGAGAGATGAAAAGAGGTTGGTTAATTAGCACAAAATTACAGCTGGATAGAAGGATTAGGTTCTAGTGTTTAACGGCACAATAGGGCAACTACGGTTAACAATAATTAACTGCACTTTTCAAAAGTACCTAGAAGAGAATATTTGGGATGTTTGCAACACAAAGAAAGGATAAACGTTTAAAATGATGGAGATCCCATTTACCCTGGTTTGATCACTACAAATTGTATGCGTGTATCGAAATATCACATGTACCCCGTAAATATGTACCACTGTTATACATCAATACAAAGCTATTCTTTCTAAAGAAATACAACCTATGAACACAGAAGTAAAGTATGGACTTGGAAAATCAACATTTTGAAACTTCAAATAAAATAATATCCACTGATGGGTGTTAAAACCATTAGTGGAAAAAATGACGGAATTTTATAACGGAGAGAGCAGAGAAACACCGAGCGCATTGATCATGTTTTAATTTTTTGAAAGGAATCAGTCTTTGAGTCACGGGAAGAGATACACGCAGACAGCAGCTGGCTCACTGTGTGATGAGAGAGGAAGGTCCCAGCAACACCACGGTGGCATCCCTGCCCTGGGAAATGGAGCCTGAGTGAGCCGGTCCAGCTCTAACGACCCGATTATAACAGCTGCAGGCTGGAAACACGAGGTGGTTCCCTGCACCACAAAGCAGACCACCTCGAGGGGTTCGAGGACTCTGGATTCTCAAGTCCAGAATGTGAGACCATCTACGTGGAAAATGACAGCGTTTCTCCAATAAAGCAGCAACAAGGGAAAAAACAGAGGCGTCAGGGACCGTCCCACACAGAGAGAGACTGAAGAGGCAGATGGTCACATGCGATTGGTGGGCTTTGGGCGCTGCTGAGAAACCAGCCGCAGAAAGGCACGGCTGAGACAGTCAGGGAAGCTTGAATAGGGGCTGGTAGGAGATTATGTATTTATAATTAAAATTTTCATTTAGGAATTAAAGTTTATAATCATAAATTTATAATTAAAAATTGAAGTGTTACGCTGGAAAGGAGTTTATGGGGAAATATTCTTCTTAGTTAGAGACACCTGGTGATGTGCTTACAGAACAAATGATAGAATGTTTGGGGATTTGCTTTCAAATACCCCAGAAAAAGAAAAATGAAGGTGTCAATTAAACAGAATTTGCAAATATGGAGAATTTGGATACATTGTTGAAGCTTGGTGATAAGTACAAGAAGATTCATTGTTCTGTTCTCCTTTTGTGGGCCAAACACAGCATCATACAAAGTTCAAAAAATGAAAAAAGTCCTGTTATGAGTGTACCTCGCAGAGCAGGCACCCTGTGCACGTCACCGGAGGGCTGAGCATCGGGGGCTTCTGCCCTTGACCGTCCCCTGATTGGAGCCCGAGGAGGGGCCCCCTCCTAAAGGTTCTGTCCCTCTCCTGCATCCCGGGCGGTGCCCCACAGTGCCCAGCCCATCCCGGGCGGTGCCCCACAATGCCCAGCCCATCCCGGGCGGTGCCCCACAATGCCCAGCGCCCATCTCCGGGCGTGCCCTTACAATGCCCAGCCCATCCCAGCGCAGCCCCACAATGCCCAGCTCCATCCTCGGCGGTGCCCACAGTGCCCAGCTCCATCCCGGCGGGTGCCCCACAGTGCCCAGCCCATCCCGGCTGGGTAGCCTCCACAGTGCCTAGCCCATCCCGGGCGGTGCCCCACAGTGCCCAGCCCATCCCGGGCGGTGCCCCACAGTGCCCAGCCCATCCCGGGCGGTGCCCCACAGTGCCCAGCCCATCCTGGGCGGTGCCCCACAGTGCCCAGCCTGAGGCTGGGAGTGGGATAAAAGCCTGTGCTCACCGCTTTCCCTGTCTCCCACTCTACTGACTGTCCAGCTTTGGAAGTGGTGGCTCAGTGCTTGTGCCGTGATCATTTAGAACTCTCAGAGTTGCCTGCGGCAATGATTTGAAGCCGCTCTTCCAGGGCTAGCAAGAATTCTGGACAGAAATATCGTTGTAATTAAAAATTCATCAGGT
Organism: Papio anubis; assembly: GCF_008728515.1. NCBI lineage: Eukaryota > Metazoa > Chordata > Mammalia > Primates > Cercopithecidae > Papio > Papio anubis. Next base: position 98,023 of record NC_044987.1, read on the forward strand.
TGCACTTTGACCCACTTCCTTGTAATTGAAGGCCACTTAGTATATAGTTTATTAGTATCATGATCTATAGTACATAGATGTACAGTATATAGGTCACTTTGAAGCAAATCACACCATTCAATTTGGAAGTATTTTTGTTACATAGCTCTAAAAGATAGGAAGATCTTCTTTCAATTATTATTAAAAAATAAAAACACACACATGCATAAAATCATCTATCTAAAGCATATGAAAATAAATAACACACATCAGGACAAGTTGGCCCTCAATGTGCCAGCATCTGTCTCCTAAACACAAGTGTTACGATACAGAATCACACTTCAATGGTTCCATTTAAGAAGCTTAACACTGATGTCTACTTGTTATCCATATTCATATTTTCCCAATTTTTCCAAAAATGTTAGCAAGAACTTGTCTTACAAACATAATTACAGTACCTTTACCAGACCTAAAATTGTTAACAGTAATTTATTAAAATCATCAATTATCTCATCAGTTTCATATTTTCCACATAAACTCTTTTTTTTTTTTTGAGACAGAGTCTTGCTCTGTCGCCCAGGCTGGAGTGTGGTGTCGCGATCTCGGCTCACTGTAAGCTCCGCCTCCGGGGTTCACGCCATTCTCCTGCCTCAGTCTCCCCAGTAGCTGGGACTACAGGCACCTGCCACCACGCCAGGCTAATTTTTTGTATTTGTAGTAGAGATGGGGTTTCACCGTGTTAGCCAGGATGGTCTCGATCTCCTGACCTGGTGATCTAGCCCGCCTCGGCCTCCCAAAGTGCTGGGATTACAGGTGTGAGCCACTGCGCCCGGCCCACATAACCTCTTTAATCTTCTCAAATTCTCTCTCTCCAATCCCCTCAATTTATTTGTAGAAAAAACCTGCAAATTTGTCCTGTAGTTTCTCAAAGTGTAGTTTTCTTGAGTGTTTCCTGAAGGTCTGTTTTTAAAATTTATTTCTCCATCTCTGTATTTTGAAGATACTGGTAGATATAACTCAAGGCTTGAAAAATAAGATTCAGTTTTCAGTAACCCTACTTTACAGGCAATGCTAAGTACATCAGTCATGTAGCACCAAATGTCTGACTGTCCTTGATTTGGGATCTGACCAGACGTTTCCTAGTTCCATTAATTTATTAGGAAGTTGCAAAATAGTAATATTCTACGTGTATCATTCCTTCATAATCTACCAACAATAACACTGTTAGGAAGGTTTCTGAAAGTTCTCATTATCTATTACATTAAATTATGCCATAGTTGTCATATATTATATTTAACCATTTTATACAATGGTTTATACAGAAAAAATTAAATGCTTCATTGGTAGTAGTTTTCAAAATAATGAAAGTATTTTGTTTATTCACAAACATCCTCCACTGGCAACAATTAGTTTTCCTAATATTCTTTTAAACATTTCATTATGAAATGATGAAGTTGAATATATTTGCTGGGTTCCATTCACTATGGTTATTACATTTAATGATGTTTAAATTGTCCCATCTTCAGCTGGTGGGAGCCTCTTAAAGCTGCCTCCCGAGTCTTTCTGACACCATCTTATTATTCTGTAATCTCTTCCTTGCTTTCTAGAGGGACAAAATGTTTCCAGCTCAGATTGTATGTTTCCTGCCTCAGACCTGTAATCAGCCATTTTCCCAAGGAGCCTTGGGTCCTTTTGATGATAAATGATGTGTAATGATCACAATCTGGGCGTCACAGGTTTTCATTACTACTGAATTGTCCATTGTTTCTAGCTTCCAGCAGATGGAGATAGATAATACGCATTTATAAATTATAGGGTTTTTACCTCACTTCATCAATCTTACATCTGATTCTTCTTTATCTTACACTGAAAATCCTGGTTCTCAATGACACCACTTTAATTGATCATTTTCTTCTTATCACAAATAGTCACACGCAGCAGCCTTAAATAACAATACCAGAATTAGGAAAAAATATGACTCCTGACTACAGGTGAAAATCTGATTTCAGTTCTTTTTTTCCTTTGTTGTATTCCATGAGAGATGTGGTAAAAATGCTGAGGCTCAAAGCCCCTTGGAATAATCCCTTCCTTCGATGCCACTATCTCAGCATCTACGACGCACATGCCACCTTCCCATCAGCAAACCCAAGGCTCGTTAAGTAAACCGTGTGGAGGAGAGTGTCTGTATATTTTTCTCCTAATCAACATCACAAGAGGAAGGATGACCATCTGTTCCTTTTGTGAGCATCAGCTGAGCTAGTGAGGCCGGGAACTGCTGGTCCTCCGCAAGCCTTTCGAGGCCCTGGTTTTGGCTGGACAGCAGCCCTTGACTGGTCAGAGCACCTGCCCGGCAGTGGTCCCCTCTCTGAGCTACATGGGACATAGTAGCGACTTCATATATTTCTTAATGTAACTGAGGATTTTTGTTCAGAGATGTGACATGAAAAATCGGAACATCGCTTTGGAAGAGGTGAGCTTTAAATTCAAGAACCAACACGTGGAGAGATTTAGTTTTCTTCTGGGGTTGAGGACACAATGCCTGTTTCTGGCCAGTGGAGCCGGGTGTGGTGACTATGCTGAAAGTCTGCCGTCCACTCCTCCTGAGTGAGCATGGTCTGTATGCCATGTCCTTTAGCCTTGGTGCCTCTGAAAGCTGCAGATCTGGAGACAGGCATGGGAAAGGCCGGGATCTCAGGAATAATCCGAAGGGCAGTGGGGCAGTGGCGTAAATGGGTGGAGAAAAACACAGAGGGCTCCCCTGGCAATGTCCTGACGTGGTGAGGAGGAGCGCAGTGGGAAAGAACCAGGGTAGGCCGTGGGGAGCAGGTGCCGTCTGTCCAGGCACAGGGGGGGAGAAGACCTACAAGCCACCTTCCTGCAGCATGGCAGCCTTTTTCCCACTAAGGCTGGACTCCAGGAGGGCTCCCAAAGTTGACAGGAAGGAAGAGGGCTGGCGAGGCCAAGGGGAGCCAGAGGAAGCATCAGTCTGAGATGCAGGAGGAAGGGAGGCACATGCGGGGGTCCTGAGGGACCCACTCCGGTGAGCGTTCTGGTCCACCTTGGGAGCCCCTGGACTCGGGTGAACTCGTTTTGGGGAGAGGTACCTTTTCCTCAAGGCACCCGCAGGCCCCGGCATTAAGCCGAGGTGGAGCCAAACACAGGTCCTGCTGATGCCGTGGAAAGTGCCAGAGTGAACGTTTTTATCAAGGGCTGGTCTCAAGAACTTATTTCAGCCTTGGAGGAATCAACTGACTAGCACCAATGAAGGAGGTGACTAATAGGCTTCTGGTCAACCACAGGCGTGCAGTCTGATGCGCATCCGGTCGGCCACAGGCGTGCAGTCTGCGTGCGTCCGGTCGGCCACAGGCGTGTTGTCTGATGTGCGGCCTGCCCTGCCCTGGGAGTGACAAAGTGAGAACCACAGCCCCCAGGAGGCTGCCTCTCCCTTCAGGAGGAAAAGCCCAGCCGACCGGCCAGCACACAGGTGGAGGGGGCTGAGGGCTTTTCTCCTCCCAAACGCTCCCTACCAGTCGGTTTTGTTTGGGATCACAGCCACAGATTGAATGACAACAACATCAATGATAATAACAAAATAAAGCGGTTTGAAGACTGAAGGCCCAGGCCCAAGTCCCGGGGTCTCCTTTCGTAGTTTGATCCCTTGGACTCAAGCCCCAGTTCTGCCACTGCTATTGTAGGTGAGTTCCTCTCTCTGGACCTTGACATCTGTATTTTTAAAGGGACATAATGGTAATACCCACCTTAGCAGGTCATTTCAGCTTTAAATGTTTTAAAAGTGCTGGAAAATCCTTGCTCAATGGCCTACACCTTACAGAGGCACACGGAGCTGTGGGAGTCATTACAGTCACATGTTCAAGACACAGAACTCACAACGGTCAGAAAAGCAGCACTGTGCCCTCCTGCCAGCAGCCTTCAGTTCATGGCTTCGTAAGGCAGCGTGAGCACTCAGGGCAGGGAACTGACAAAGTGTCTCTTAACTTACAGCCTGAATATTACAGACCCTGGCCAGGGTGCCTGTCCCCAGCCCCCGAGAGTGACACCATCCAGCCTCAGTGTGACATGATGGCACCTGTGAGGACTGGACTCTGGGCTTCTGAAAACCTTCCCAGTGGTGAAGGCTGTCTTTGGTGGACTTGGTGAGCCATACTTTGCAGTTCAAGCCCCATTTTAGCGCCAAGGGACGCAGAATCCTTTAAGAGCACACTCACTCCTTTCTACTTGAAGATGAATTTTGAGCTGAGAAAACTCTGATCCTTTGGAAATTGAAAATAATTTATGTCCAAACCATCAATTAAAAAGGTCATAAAGCTCCATTCTATTCAGGGACTTCATTAGCATTGCTTAGGAAAAATTAAAATGAATGTTCCAGAGGTTTTTTTTAGACTTGCAAGAATTTTCAGACTGTATAAACATCAATGGGAAAATTATATTAGTGAGTGAGCATGTTGAATACATTTGCATTTTATGAATGAAAAGTGTTTCCTGAAATTACCATCAAACTTGAAATACGAAGAAGATAAACATGTTGTCAGAGGCCCACGGGGAAGGCAGAGAGGAGGGAAGCAGTGGGAGAGCGGAGAGCTAAGCTCCCCTTAGCAACCCGTTTTCCCTCTTACCTGCTAATGCTGGAAGTCAGCTGCGGTGGGTGCAAGCCATCTGGCTGGGCTGGGTGAGACTGACCTAGGTTGGGAATATGTGTAAGAAAGTGACAGAAATAAAGGACTCTCCCTTGTCCATGAAGCTGGTTTTGTCATGTGGTTTTGGGGAGAAAGAGGAAAGGTGTGATTCTAAAGGCCACTCCTGTATGTAACAGACGTAAACTTCAAAAGTCTGTGTTAACTGCCACCCTGTCTGTCTTGTGGAGACCTCTGCCCCTTAAAGCTCCTGCCTACAGACCCTGCAGAGCCTCCCCATCCTCACTGTTGTCGTTCATTGTCATCCTACCCCACCCCCACACGGCGAAGGCCTGCACCTGCTCACTGCCTCCTCTCCACCTCAGATCCAGCGTCATTCTCGGTCCTTCACCATCCACAGGACGCACATGCTCCCTGGCCCCTCATGCCTGAAGCTCCATCTCCAGGCACCTTGGCTCCCACTCCATAGAGGCTGCCCTCCCATCTCGGGGCCTATTCTGTCACCAGGGACAGCTTTGGTCCGAAGACGAAGTCCCGTAGCCAACACGAACCACAAGCAGGTGTCCACCTACTCATGGGAGCTGACCGAAACCATTCTTCCGCCTCATCACAGTTTTCAGCCCCCCAATCCTAAAACTTTTATCCTACCTATTCAGGCTATCTACTGTTGGTTTTCTTCATTATCTTCATTAAATCAAGCATTCCCATTGCCTCCTCATAATTAAGCTCAATATCCTTGCCCCACTTGATGTGCTTTGTAGTTATTTTGCTAAACTTTGGATCCTGGAAGAGCCCCACTGTCTACCTTCTTCATGACTACATGAGTGTGATCGGGAGAAAAAACCTGTGAAACAGACCCCACTCCATGGTCACTATCCTAAAATAGTCGGGGAACCTGCTGCAGGTCTCGCTTAGCTCATTCTATCACACCTCTCGGCACCCAGTCCTGGGACCTTCCTTCTGCTTCGATTCCCAGTTTTACCACAGTTGTCCTGGCCTGGAACCAGCTCACACTGTTGCCTCTAAACTCTTGAGAAAATAAAATTTGTCAGTCAGAAATTCCCTCAGTCTCAAAGTGAGGGAAATGGATAAACAAAATTCCTACTCTTAATAAAATACAGGGAGCATAATTCCTTTTGCTAAAAGTAGCTGGAATTTCTGGGGCCTCTGCCAAATGCCAGACTCTGGTCTCAGCACTTAATTTTTTTTTATCTCATTAAATCATCACAACGTAGGTAGACGTTTTTTATTTTTAACTCTAGAAGCAGCCACGGCACCGAGGTTAAGAAATCTGCTCAGGAGGAACACTAACGGTTCCCATGGCTGGAGGGGTGGATACTTCAGACACCATTCCCCCGATTTCGGGGTGTTCCAGCCCTGCCCCGGAAGGGAGCGTATATACATATCTTACAGCCATCACCTCCAGACCACACAGTTTACTGTACACACCTTTCACTTTGCCGCAAAGAGGACTAAGGAAAAGATGGTGCCCCCCGAATCCATGCCTGCTGCAGCCAACAACTGTCACAGAGCATGTCCCCTTCAGGCCCGCAGGAGCTTTTCCTGAACCTTGGGGAGTGATAGGAAGAAGGTGAGAAGCAAATCTTTAGTCGCATCACATTTGTTCAGAGAAAATAAAAATCTTACACTTAATTTTAAGATCTTGGCAAACTCTCAAAGCCTAAAATAATCCCAATAGTTCTGACGATAAGTAAGGACTAGATTGGGAACCGTCTTTGAGGGATGGAGGGGGAAGAACAGCCAGCGTTCCCTGATGAACCCAGGCCCAGTGGTGTGCTACAGCCCCGCGTCCTTCACCCGTTAAGCTCCAGCCAGGGCTTCTCACGGGGACGCACGCCAGGGAATTGACTTCCCCTTCTCTGTCCTCAATTCATACTCTGATTTTAATGCTGATGGAAAATGGAGACAAAAGAGGCATAGGAGGCATTGAAAACTAGAAGTGGGCTAGACTGGCAAACTAGGATCATGGGCTAGCAGACTGGAAGAGCTGGGGGTCATCCCATTCACCCTGGCCATGGTACAGGCAAGGAAACTGGAGTCCAGAGAAGTCATAACTGTCCAGGTATGCACAGGGCCCAGGCTAGGACAGGTCTGGGATGCCAGGTTCACTGGCCCACCCTGTCTCCCCTACTTCAGGTTTCCATGAAAGACTCCTGTTCAAAGCTGTCTCACGCGCTTGCACTGTGTGGAAACTGCGCCCATCGCATGTTGAAGAAGATGCTAAAGAAAGCAACTGGATACATTCAGTCTTGATTTTGATGTCATTGAGTATTGTTGTTCTCTGGCAAATTTATCCCTGAGAAACAAAAGTGGGCTTCCATAAAAGTGCACGATGCCAAGGACTGGGGCAATAATCTTTCACCCACCTCAAATATAGTATTTTTAGTGGAAAGTGATATTTAGCAAGAATGTCTGTTCTTCAATGCCTCTTAGAATTATCCAGGAAGGCAAGGGGATTTCCTTCCCTAAGATTCATCACTGGGAATGAGACTCCAGCCTTCATTCCCGCCTCTTCCAGGACAGGTCAGGGGGCTGGAGGTAGAGTGACCAGTCTCACAAATGCTGGAGGCCAGAGCCATCCTCTTGACAAGCAGAGTCTCCCAACAAAGCCTCCTTGAAGGGGGCTCTGCTAGCACAGCACGGCCTCGCTCTGTAGACCCGACGGAATGGAGCCAGCCTCCCCTCTGCTCTCCAACCAGCTCCCGCCAATCAATCACCGCCATCTCCAAGGACTGGATAATCCCCAGTGAGAGTTTTATACTGTAATTGAACCTGCCACCCCTTGGGTCATTTACGTTATTTCTCTGTTCCCTTGTCAGGGGCCTCTAATTATTCTCTCCCTTGCTGTCTCCCCTGAAGTCAGGCCACAAATCTGGACATGCTCATTAAAGTGTCAGCGAGTTGAGGAGCATGGTGCTAAGTGGGATTAATTGATGACACAGCTCTCCGCTGTCTTCCACCTGGGGTGGTGACTTCTACCAGCAGAGGAGCAATTTCTCTTGTGCCTACCTAGTCTCCACACCCAGGGAGCTTTGTCAGCGAGTTGGTCACATCTTGGCCTGGCTCTGCGAGTGGAAAAGAGGAAGGAAGAGGGTCAAAAGCAGACAGGGCCATCGCCCCGGTGTCCTGGGGGCTCTGGCACTCTGCACTGACCACAGCTGGCTGCCGCTGCAGTCCCAGCACTCAAGTTCTCAGCCCGTGTTTGTTCCTTGTGGAAATCCTGCCTGTCCCCTGTTCAGTTCACATTGATTTTAAGATGATTTTTCTGAACAAAGGGGAAACATTTCTCTGCCCTAGGATTTTGTATTCACAGAGAAGACAGAAATTTGGCCTGGGCGGGTCACACTTTTACCATAATCTGCAGTGCATTTGATCTTACTTGCAAGTGGGACGGACACTTTTCTCTGTTTTCCAAGTTTGATATGAGGAACAAGTGAAATACGTATAAAAAATTTGAAAAATTTACTAATATTTTTTGTTTTCAGCATAAGAAACATTAATGAAAGAGTCATTTCTGAGGCAATTTTTGTCATTGTCATTTCCATTTTCTTTGATTTGTTGCATGTGGGAGTGGAATGAATGGATTCGGAGCAGAAGATCAATGAAGTCAGTGTCAGACCAAAGCAGCCGGCTGGAAAGCCACAGCACTGCTGGGCTTCTCCGCTGCACCGTGGCTGCAGTCGCCTGGTGAGTCTGTTGAGACATCTGATTAGGGGTTCTGGGTGGGCCCAATCTTCTGAATCTCTAGCAGGTTCACAGAAATTGCTGAGGCTGCGGATCCAGGAACCTCCCATTGACTAGTGAAGACTGAGGAGTCTGGTTTTGAGAGTGTCCTAAACTTACCTCCAGTGGGTAAGAAATCCCCTAAAGAAAGAGAAGGAGAAAGAGGAGGAAGGGGAAGAGGAGGAGGAGGAAGAGCAGGAGAAGAGCAAAAGAGGAGGAGGAGGAGGACAAAAAAGAGTGAGGAGAAGGAGGAGGAGGGTGAAGAGGAGCCATCATTTATCAAGTGTTTCCTGTGCCCCAGACAAGGTTCTAAGTGCTTTCTTTACAATATCTCAACGAATTTTCAAACAAACCCATCAAATGAGATACTGACTCTTGAAAAAGACAATGAACCAGCTTCCATCAGTTAATGAAAAGAGAATCAGGATTTATTCTCAGGCAGTCTGAACCCAGAACCTGGGCTATTATCCATTTCATTTATTTTTCTAAAGAGGAAACATTTAAAAATAAAATAAGAGACATGGAAAATAAGAAGCTGTTGGTGATTTGACCTCTCCAAATGTGAAAAAAAAAAAATGCTATTTAAAGCAAGCATTACTTTAATCTTTATTATTTCTTTCTTTCTGCTGGTTTGGGGTTTTATTTGCTTTTTTCCCAGTTCCTTAAGTGTAAAGTTAGGTTACTGACTGGAGATCTTTACCTATCTATCTATCTATCTGCATGTATGTATATGTATGTACGCATGTATTTTGGAAAGGGAAATCAAGGTTAAAGAAGGTGGAGTCCTAATCTCATGTGACTTGTATGCTATACAATGAGGAAGACACCAGATATCTCTCTCCACATGGACACAGAGAAAAGGCCGTGTGAGAACACAGTGAGAAGATGGTCATCTCCCAGCAGAATAGGCCTCACCAGAAGTGACCCTGATGGCACCTTAATCTTCAACGTCTACTCCCCAGGCTGTGAGAAAAAAATACATTGTTTTTTGGTTTTCGGTTGTTGTTGTTACGGCAGCCCTAGCGGAATAACACATCATTCTTCCTTAACTTGTTTTTTATTTTTACTTCTTTTAATGTACACATTTACAACTATAGATTTTACTCTGTGCGCTGTGTTTGTTGCATCCCATAGTTCTGGCATGATTTGTTTTCATTTCTATTAAAGTATTTTGCAATTTACCTTGTGATTCTTCTTTGAGCCACTGATTAAGAGTATTTTGTTTAATTGCTACACATTCGTGAATGTCCAGTTTTCCCTCAGTTATGTGTCTCTAGTTGCATTTAATCGTGATTGGAGAAAATCATTTGTATGAGCTCAATCTTTTTAAAACTCTATGGAGACTTGTTTGGGGCCCAATGTGTAGTCTACACTGAAAAATATACCATGTACGCCTGAGAAAGTGTGTATTCTACTGTTGGTTGGAGTGCTCTGTAGTTGCCTGTTAGGTCTAATGGTTTAAAATGTTGCTCAAGTCTTCTGTTTCCATGTTGATCCTGTCTGGTTGTTCTGTTTGTTATTGAAATGGAGTGTTAAAGTCTCCAACGATTATGTTAAAACTGCCTATTTTGTGCTTCAATTTTTGCTTCCTATATATATGCCTCTGTTGTTAGGGTCATATATGTTTATAATTGTCATAAGTTCTTATTAATTAGTCCTTTCATCAACGTATAATGTTCCTGTCTCTTGTAACAAACTTTGAATTAAAGTCCATTTTGCTTCATCTGTTAGCATAGTTCCCCTGGATTTCTTTTACTTTAATGTTTTTTATAGATGTGGTCTCACTATGCTTACCAGGCTGGTCTCAAACTCCTGGCCTGAAGCAATCCTTCCCCCTTGGCATCACAAAGTGTTGGGATTACAGGCATGAGTCAACTTGCCTGGTTCCAAAATGTCTTCCAGTTACTTTTTGCATAGAATATTTTTTTACATCCTATTACTTTCAACATATTTGTGGCTTTGATCTAAATTGAGTCTCTTGTAGCTAGCATATAGTTAGACAATGTTTTCTTTTTATTCATTCTGCCAGTTCTGCCTTTAATTTGAGTTTATTCCATTTACATTTTAAGTAATTACTAATAAGGCCTTGCTTCTGCCATTTTTCTATTTGTGTTCTACATGTCTTACGGATTTTGGCTCCTCGTTTCCTCCATCCTCCCTTCTTTGGTTCATACTGATTTTTTTATAGTATGCCGTTTTTATTCTCTTCTAAATTTCATCTCTAGAGGTTTTCATTATTTTCTTTGTGGTTACCTTGGGGTTGCAGTGAATTACCTCTAATGATCTACTTTGGATTAATAGAACATAGCCTCAAAGTATATAAAACTGGCTTCTACACACCTGTGTATGTCACCCCTTATGTGGGTAATGTCACAAATATTGATATCACAAGTAATGATAGTGTATATCATTGTACATTTATGCCAATTTGCAACGATTACATTATGTTTGCTTTCTTTAAATTACAAAGGGATTACAAACCAAAATTAAATATGGCTCTTATGTTTATCTATGTAGTTATCGTCACAGATGATCTTTATTTCTTCATATGGCTTCATAATACTTTCCATTCAATTCAGCCCAAAGGACTCTCCAGCATGCTCTAGAATTTCTTGGAGGGCAGGCCTAGCAGTGATTATCTCTCTTGGCCTCTGTTTATTTGAGATGGCAATAGCTTGATTATCTCCTTCTTCTCCTTCTTCTCCTTCTTCTTCTCCTTCTCCTTCTCCTTCTCCTCCTTCTCCTTCTCCTTCTTCTTCTTCCTCCTCCTCCTCCTCTTCTTCTTCCTCTTCTTTGTTCTTTCTCTTCCTCTTCCTGTTCTTCTTCCTCTTCTTTTGATAACAGCACGAGGTGATACTGGAAAAGTCTGTGGGCAGCACATAATACTAAATAGATTGCTCCTTGAGGGTGTTCACTTTTTAAAATAATGAGTTATGTGGTAAGAATTTTACATTCCTGCATGAATTTTTATAAAGAGAGAATTTGGGGTTGATGCTTTTTTGTTGTTTTTCTATACGCACTTTGAATATGGCATCCCAAGGGCCCCGATGTCTGTGTTTTATAATGAAAAATTAGTTGTTTATCATATTGAGGATCCCTTGCATGTGACAAGTCTTTTTTATTGTCTTAGCTCTTGACAGCTTGAGCATAGTTTGCCTAGGTGTGGATCTTTTTATGTTTTATTCTGCTTTGAGGTTGTTGATCTTCTTGAATGTGGGGAATCGTGTCCTTCATTTGTTTTGGAAGTTTCTGGCCATTGTTACTTCAAATATTTTTCTGCCCCATGTTTTTCCTTCTCTTCCTCCTAGACCTACCATTACGAATAGAATGGTTGCTACACATGCCTCTTTCACCTCGGCCATTGTTCTTTATTCCTTTCCTTTTTGATTCTCAGCCTGGATAACATCAATTGACCTGCCTTTAAGTTTGTTGATTCTACTACCTGCCTGCTCACATCGCTGTTGAATATTTCATTTCACTGATTGTAATTTGCAGCTCCAGAATTTTGTCTATTGTATGTATGTGTATGTGTGTATGTATGTGTATGTGTGTGTGTGTATGTATGTATGGGTATGTATGTATGTATGTGTATGTGTGTATGTATATGTGTAATGTGTGTATATGTATGTGTATGTATGTATGTGCATGTGTGTATGTATGTATATGCGTGTATGCATGTATGTGTATGTATGTATGTGTAAGTGTATGCGTGTGTATGTATGTGTGTGTATGTGTATGTGCATGTATGTATGTGTGTATGTATATGTATGTATGTGTATGTGTGTATGTATGTGTATGTATGTGTATGTATGTGTATGTATGTATGTGTGTATGCATGTGTATGTATGTATGTGCATGTGCGTATGTATGTATATGTGTGTATGTATGTGTATGTATGTATGTGTATGTATGTGTATGTATGTGCATGCATGTATGCATGTGTGTATGTAGAAGTGTATGCGTGTGTATGTATATGTATGTGTGTATGTATGTGTGTGTATGTATGTATGTGTATGTATGTATGTGGATGTGCATGTGTGTATGTGTATATGTGTGTGTATGTATGTGTGTGTATGTATGTGTATGTATGTGTGTGTGTGTATGTATGTATGTATGTATTTTGAGACAGGGCCTGGCTTTGTCACTCAGGCTGAAGTGTAGTGGCATGATCATGGCTCTCTGCAGCCTCAAACTCCTAGGGTCAAGTGATCCTCCCAGCTCAGCCTCCTGAGTGACTGGGACCACAAGCAGGTGCCACCACACCTGGCTAATTTATTTTCATTTTTTGTAGAGACCAACTCTCTCTATGTTGCTCAGGCTGATCTTGAACTTCTGGGTTCAAATGTTCCTCCCACCTCAGCCTCCCAAAGTGTTAGAATTACAGGCATGAGCCACTGCACCCAGGCAATTCCAGAATTTCTAATCCTTTTCTAAATTTACTTTAGGTTGTTATGGATACATAATAGTTGTACATATTTATACAGTGCATGTGATGTTTTGTTATATGCATGGAATTTGTAGTGATCAAGTCAGGGTATTTAGGATATCCATTACCTTGAGTATTTATTATTTCTGGATTGATAACATTTCTCCTCCTTTTGCTGGCCATTTTGAAATATACAATACACTGTGCTTAACTATAGTTACGCTACTCTTTCTATTGAAAATTAGAACTTACTCCTATCTAACAGTATGTCTGTACCTAGTAACCAGTCTCTCTTTACTCTCCCCGCTCCCCACCCATCGACACACACAAACATACACCCTTTCCAGCCTCTGTTATCTATTATTCTACTCTCTACCTCCATGACATCAACTTTTAAAGCTCCCATATATTAATGAGACCATGTGAAATTTGTCTTTCTGGGTCTGGCTTATTTCACTGAACATAACGACCTCCAGCTTCATCATGACAGGATTTCACTCTTTCTTATGACCAAATAGTATTCCATTGTGTATATGTGCCACATTTTTATTCATTCATCCATTAATGAGCACTGAGAGTCCATATTTTTCCCTATTGTGAATAGTGCTGCAATAAACATGGGGGTGCAAGTATAAACATGGGGGTGCAGGTTACAATCAGTGACGATACCAATCATTACTGATTGTTTTTTCCTTTGGAAAATGCACAGTGTAAGATTGCTAGATCACATGGTAGTTCTCTTTTTAGTTTTCTGAGAAATCTGTATACTGTTTTCCACAGTCGCTGCACTAACTTACATTCACACTAGCAGTGCATGAGAGTTCTCTTTTCTGCACATCCTCATCGACATCTGTCATTTTTTGTCTTTTTGATAGTAGCCATTTGAATAGGGGTGAGATCATATCTCAGAGTGGCTTTACTTTGTAATTCTCTGATGATCAGTGATGTTGACCATTTTGTCACATGCCTCTTTACTATTTGTTTGCTTTTCAGAAATGCCTGCTCAGATCATTTGCCCACTTTTAAATTGTATTATTTGTTTTTGGCTATAGAGTTGTTTGAGTTCCTTATAGACTCTGGATATTTGTCCCATATTGAATAGTTTACAAATATTTTCTCTTATTCTGTTTGTTTGTTCTTCACTCTGTTGATTGTCTCCTGTGCTGGGCTTTTTAGTTTTAAATAGTCTCACTTGTCCATTTTCCTTTTTGTTGCCTGTATTTTTAAGGTCTTAGCCATAAATTCTTTGCCTAGACCAATGTCCTAGAGTGCTTCCCTCATTCTTTTTCTAGTAATTTCATAGTTAGGGGTCTTGCATGTAATCTTTTTATCCATGTTGATTTGATTTTTGTATATGGTGAGAGACAGGAATTTTAGCTTTATTCTCCTGCACAGGGATATCCAGTTTTCCCAGCAACATTTATTGACACGGATTTTCTTCCCTAATGTGTGTTCTTGGTTCTGTGTCAAAAATCAGTTGGCTCTAAATATGTAGACTTATTTCTAGGATCTGTGTTCCATTTTATTTATCTACATGTACGTTATTATACCAACACCATGCTGCTTTGTAATGTATTTTGAACAGATTTTGATGCCTCCAGCTTCACTCTCTTTCATCAGGATTGCTTTGGCTGTTTGGTTTGTTTAATTCCATGTACATTTTAGGATTGTAGTTTTATTGCATCTGTGAAAAATATTAAATGTATATTTATAGGGATTTGGGTGTAATTGTAGATTGCTTTGGGTAGTATGGTTATTTTAATGATAGTAATTTTTGCAATCCATTAGCCTGGGGTATCTTTACATTCATTTGTATCCTCCACGACTTCTTTTAACAGTGTTTTGTGGTTTTCCTTGCAGAGATCTACCTCAACTGGAAGGAGTCTTTCTCTGCACTGGGCTGCCTGGAGTCAGGGGAAGAGTGACACTGGACACTCCCGTGGCTGCCACAGCCGGCAGTAGCCTGGCTCACACCCAGAGCCCGTGGCCTCCCACACCATTGCAGTGCTGGGACTTGCCCAAGGCCCACATTCGCTGCTGCCTGATTGCTGCTGATGTTTATTCGAGGCCTGAGGCCACGGTAGTCAGCAGGTGGTGAAGCTTGCCTGGACTCAGGTCTGGGTTTGTCCCATGGGGGCAGCAGATTCTCTTCTGGCCCAAGGTGGTTATAGAAACTGCATCTGAGAACAACAGCTTGGAATCGGAGGCTTTGGGCTTCTTCCTGGTGCTTTATTTCACTCTGGCTGAGCTGGTTCCTGTTGCGAGACAAAGTCCCCAAGAAGAAGCAGTTTGTCTCTCAAGCTGCATTGCCTGGAATTTGGGAGAAGTGATGCAGGCACTTTTGTGACCACCACAGCTGGCATTTTACTGGGTTGTATTCCAAGCCCACAGGCTCTGACAGTAGCACAGCACGGGACTGACTCAAGGGCCACAACCTCTATGGCTTGGCTGCCACTGAGATCCATTCAGGGCCCCAGGCCTCTTTAGTCAGCCGGTGGTAAAGCAGGACAGGACTCGGTTTCTTCCTGACGGGGCAGTGGGTTCCCCTCTGGCCCGGGGCTCACCTAAATGCCCCTCCTGTGGGCATCAGTGGAGTCTGGCCTGGTGGTCTGTTCCACCGTGACAAGAAGCACTGAGTTCTAATGCAAAGGCCCATCCTCACCTCGCTCTCCCTCACCCAAGCACACAGACCTTTTCCTCCCTGATGCACTGCCTGGGGCTGGCGGGGGATGGTGTCGACAATGAGAGACTGCCTCCCTGCCCACTTCAATACATCTTTCCCTGTTATGCTAAAACCAGATACTGCAACCTCTCACCTGGTATCACGAAGGGGCTTCCTTGCATGGGTAGTTGTTCGATTCGATGTTCTTGCAGGATGGTCGTTGGAGAGCTCCATTCAGCCACCTTTCTCTCTTTTACGTTGTGCCATTTTTCCTAATCAATTCATTTGATTTTATGTCTCTTTATTGATGTTCGCTATTTGTTCATGCGTTATTCTAGTCATGTCCTTTAGTTATTTGTCTACAGTTTCCTTTAATTCTTTGAGCACATTTAAGGCTTTTGACTCAAAAACTATCTAGAAAGCCCAATATCTGTGCTTTCTCAGGGATAGTTTCTATTTCGTTTTCTTTTCCTGTAAATTGACCATATTTTCTTGCTTCTTCACATGCCTCATAATTATGGTTTTGAAAATTAACATTTTGAATATCATAATATGATAACAATATAAATCAGATTTTTTCCCTCTATAGCGTATGTTATTGCTTGCTTGCTATAAGCAATGAAGGCCCGCCCTCGCTGCGCCACGTCCCACAGCGTCTGGTGTGGTCCGGGTTCTGGATGCTGGCTGTGCTGACAGGTGTGCAGTGGTGTCTCACTGGTTTCCTGTGAGTTCCCTACCGCACGATAGTGAGCGTTGTTTCACGTGTGTATTTGCCACCCGCAGATCTTCCTCGCTACTTTCTGCTCAGATTGCTTGTCCATTTTTAAAATCATTCAGTTTTCTTATCATTCAGTTCTAAGAGTTCCTTGTGTATTTTGGATACCGGTCCTTTATCAGGTATATGTTTTCCAAAGTCATTTCTCCCACTTTGTGGCTTCATATGTTCTTTCACCACTAATGTATTCTGCTTGTGAAATGTCTATTTAAATATTTTGTCCACTTTTCACTGGGTTGTTTGTCTTTTTATTATTGACTTGTAGTTCTTTCAATATTCTGGCTACCAGTTCTTTGTTAGGCTGCATTTTGTGAATATTTTGTCCTTTTTTGTTATTTACCTATGCATTTTCTGAATATTTGCTTGATGGGCAACATTTTTATTTAATCAAGGTAAATTTATTATTTAAACTTATATTCTTTTCTGTGTCCTCTCTAAAAAATATTTACTGCCACCAAGTCTCAGAAATGTTTCCTAATAGCTTGAAAAATCTCTAAAAGCTCTGTGATTTAATTCTGACATTTAGATCCGTGCTCTGTCTTGAATCGGTTTCTGTACACAGTGTGAGGTAGGAGGGCAGAGAATAAAATCGTGAGACACTCAAGACTATCATCCAGGCAAAGCGTGGTGAGGGCACAGAGAGGCAAAGCGGCAGGACGACTTCACGAAAGCGACTCCAGCTGAGCCTTCGAGAAAGAAAACTGCAGTCAGCAGATCACAGGGAAAGGACATTGTGGGAGGAAAAAACACCAGATGCAAATGCGTGGAGAATTAAAATGCCTGAGTATGGCGAAGGAACTTCTAATAGCGTAGTCAACCAAAACGTGTGTGTTTGGTGAGGCAAGGAGGAAGGGTCGTATTTGAGGCAGCGTTTCAGGGTGTTGGAAGAGTTGGACTGCACTCCCAAGACTGTCATCCTTCCCTTACCTAGGCTGCCACTCCACCACCACACTAGTCTCTTACCTCCAGCCTCATCTTTCCACCAGGAATCTGCCATTTCAGCTAAGCTTTAGCCACAACAGGTCTCTTTCCCCTTTGGCTCATGATGTCACCCATCCTCCTCCATGCCTCCCCTGGGATTCCCAGAGAAGTTTCAGGCCCCAGGCAGGAAACTCCCCACCTGCCCAAGACCAGCACCGGAAAAGGCCTCACCCATCTCTCACCTCCAGACCGTGGTGATCTAGAAGTGAAAGAAACTGAATACATTTGGAGTTAATGCAATGTCTTCACAGATTAATTGGCTGTCTGAAGAAAATCGAGTGTGTTCTTTTGTTTCTGGTGAAGCACAGCAGAGGTGAACACTTCATGTGTGCAAAAAACAAGATATTCCACTGTCTCTTAATTTGCAAAGCTTTAAAAACTGTAGAGGAATAGATAGCAGGCATGCTACGTGCTGCCAACAGATTTAGTATTCATTTTGAATGATTTGTATGAAATTCAAGGCCTTCCTGTACATTTTTCATAATTTATTTCATTAAATTGCTTTTTACTTGCCTTAAGTATATTTATATCATTGCAATGAGATCATTGGAGAAGCTGCTCTGTAATATGTGAGATAGATTTCTTTTCTACAATTCTAATGCCACTTCAAGAGCCAGAGTAGTGCGGGACAGAGAGGGAGGGAGAAAGTGGAAAGGGCGCCGGAGGGAGCGGGGGTAAGGGACACTGAAAGCTGGTCATTCAAAAGGGGGAAAAGGTGGAAATTTGCAGGGACCGTCATCAGCTTTTCCAAACTGGGACACACATATTTGTTCTGCTTGGTCTGCGGGGTGCTTTGCACAGTGTCAGGCACATTGGTGGACTTACCTGAGTACAGGCATTGGGGCAGAGGAGACAAGGAAGTAGAGGCAGAGCTGAAGCCCAATCCAGGGAGGAGAAGAGGGGCCACGGTGAAGTGGGATGGAGAACAGAGAAGGCACAGAAACAAAGCAGAACAAGCAATAGACAGAAGAGGGCAGGGAAGAATGGAAAAGGGGATGAAAAAACAGGTCCCCAGAGACTGGGGCTGTGGCCAAGCCCCTTGGGTCTTCACAGGCCACCTGATTAGAACACACTAACCTCAGGACCCAGGGAGGCCTGGGACTCTCACCCCCTCCATTAGCTTGGAGGAACTCTGCTCATGTGGAACCCGTCCCTGCCCTGCACAGCTCTGAGTCCACGGGAGATCCTGCACCTTGAACCTGCCCAAAGGGACCTCAGACAAGACCACAGACCTCCCACCTCAACAGCAGGTGTTTGTCCCCTGAACTGTGACTGTGAGACAGGCACAGTCCTGCTCTAGGGAGGCAGGAAGCCAACTCATGGGGATCACACCCCATCTCCAACTCAATTCAGCGCAATAAACCCCAGTAGATCTCCCGGGGGTCAAGACCTGTGCTGGACGCAGCAGGGAAGGGAGAAGGCCTTCCTGTACAGTGTGGCCTGCAGCAGGACGAGGCTGAGCATTGAAGCATCTCTGTCACGGACCAAACACTGCTCTAGGTGCTTCCCAGCACCACCTAACCTGCAGAACTACGTGAAACGGGACACATTATCCCAGTTTCCACAGGTAGGTAAACTAAAGCTCAGAACTTCTGCATAACATGCCTAAGCCACAAGGGATGCAGTATAGATTAAGACACATACCTGAATGGATAGAACACAAAGCAAAGCCCCACCCATACCTCATCCTTCTTTGTAGCCCCATGTCCAGTACGATGTCTGCAAAATTGCAAGATGCTTAGTATGTATTGAGTGAATGAGTAAAGTGGCTGCCCACAGTATTTAAGATGAAAGGAGATCAGATTTGGTTTCAGAGAACAGAGAAGATGTCATGGCATTAGTGACGCTGGGGTGTTCCTTTAAGGATGTGAGGACTGTGGTGAGCAGGGATGGTTGTGAGGGCAGAGAGGAAAAACCTCTGAGTGCAGGAAAGATTCGAGCTTTTGTCCAACATAATTCCCCATGCCGAGCGTCTGTCTTGTCCAGGTCAGTCTCATTTGTCTTTTCAAACTGCACGACAGATGACATTTATCAGCCCTGTTTTGTGCAGCCTATTTTAGGTAGATAAAAACAAGATGAATACAGAGAGTGCACATTTATTTAATTGTGGATGACAGCCTATTATGGGTCACGAATAGATTGGATCACAAAATAAAGATTCAAAAATAATTCAGAAAACATAGGCCAAAGTTAATAAAACTGACATCTACAGGGATAAATGTAGAGTCGGCTATTGAATACACGTTGTGGAGGGCACCAGGGTTTCAGGACCCATGCTAGTGTCTGGGGTCGAGAGAAGCTGATATTTGAGCTGAGCTGTCAAGAAACAAATAGTTTTTTTCTGAGAGAGAAAAGCACATGGGCGCTTATGGAAGAGATGGCATGAGCCAAGTTGTGGAGGCACAGACAGAGCTTCTGGGGGAAGATGGAGCAGTTGATCGACTTGTATAAATGTGCCCTGAACGTCAGCCTTGTGTCAGGCAAGGGCGGCCTGCTAGGAGCACGGCCCTGAGCAAGAGGACCTCAGGTTTTGAGAACAGGTTGGTGTTCATGGCTGTAAAGTAACAGAGGATCAGATTGAAGGCAGCGTGGACCGGGCTTACATTAGACAAAGACAAGGCTCAGGAAAGTCACCACAAGCCCCGGCTCCCAGGCTGCTCAAGGAACCCGCTCAGTCCTGGCAAACCAGGATAACGAGTCACCCTGGCAGAGGAGGCTTCTCAGAGGAGGTGAAAACCGAACAGAGACCTCATTGATGGAGCAGGTCAGCTCAGTCGTCCGACCCCTGTGGGCAGCTGCGGGCCGAGGGGCGCAATGCCACGGCCGTTCCCACCTCTCCCAGGAGACCCCGGACTCCCCGCTGCAGGCCTGGGAGCCTCACCCGCGGCCTGGCCGGGAGAGGGGTCGTGATGAGGATCCACAGAAGCAAGGCTGTGGCTGGGACCGGGCACTGCTCCGAGCCCGCCCTGCAGGCAGGAGCCACCAGCTTCCTCCTTCCTTCCTGCACTTTCTCTGGTCGCAGGGACCCCCGTGGAGCCCGGCTCTGGCGCGCCCTCCTTTCTCCCCGCAGCCCCTGGCGGGCTTCTGGGGGCTGTGGCTCCTCCCAGGCCCAGGACAGCCCACCCGCCCCCGTCCCCGCCCGCCGGCTGCGCAGCCCCCGCCGCCCCCGCCGCCTCCTTCCAGGGACTTCTCTGCGCCGCAGGGGGCGGGATCCGAGGCCCGGAACCGCGCAGGGGCCTGGAGCGCGCACCCCGGCTGCCGTCCCGCTCCGCACTGGAAGGAAAAGCAGGCGGCGGCGCGGCCTCGCTCAGGCTCCCTCCGAGGCTCTCCGCCGCCTTCACGACCCAGCCCCGACCCGACCCCCCGCCCTCCCTTTCCGGCCTCGTTCCCACCCCCTGAGCCTTCCCCAGGCCGCACCCCGGCTGTTCTGTGCGCTTCCACCCCTTCCTTCACTCTCCTGCCTGGGACGCAAATCCCCCTCCCCAGCTCTGCAGCGGCGCGGCCTCCTCCACCGGGACTCGGCTCAGGCCGGGCGGAGGCTGCGCTCTGGGTTCGGGTCTCGCTTCGCCCGAGCGCCTCCGACCCCGCGGCCCCGACGCCCGTCTGCCGCTAGAGGGCGCTAGAGGGCGCGCCCCGCCCGTTTCCACCGGCCCAGCGCCGCGCACCGCAGCCCGCGGGAGAGGCTCGGAGGGTCCGCCGGAGGCGGGAGGACTGTTCCCCGGAGGCGGGAGGACCCTGTTCCCCGGAGGCGGGAGGACCGTCTTCCCCGGAGGCGGGAGGACCCCGTTCCCCGGAGGCGGGAGGACCCCGTTCCCCGGAGGCGGGAGGACCATTTTCCTCCCCCCCGGAGCTCACGTTCTCGCTTCCTAGGCCGCACGCCCAGCCCCTGCGTTCCCGCCTCGCCAGCTCCTGCCGCCCGGGGCTGCCGCAGCAGGAGCAGCCCGTTCCCTGTGCATTTATCTACAAAGTGTTGTTTGCGTTTGTCTCCATGCTGCGCTGCGAGCTCCCCCAGGGAAGGGACGTCTCGTTCATCTTTGCACGCTCAGCACTATGCGTAGTGCCCGGCAAGGAGCAGGAACTCCGTGTGTCTTTGCTAAATGATTAAGTGGGAAGAATTCTGTGCCAGTAGCCAAGCGCCACCCACTGCAATTACTGGGAGGAAGAACCACCTTTCATTTTGTTCAGAATGAAAATGAACATGCTCAAAAGCCTATCCGCATAGCTTTAGAAGCTAGCTAGAGGTGGACCAAAAAATTAAGGAAATTCATCCACTCATCTCTTAGATAGCTTCCACTGCAAAAACATGATTAGCACCTGATAAATATAAAACTGAGAGCTTTTGGATAATGCAGTACTGACACCGGATGCTGAGGGAGGAAAACGAACTAAATCTTAGCACAGTCACTTCCTGGCTGGAGGAAAAGAAAGCAGAAAGCATGACCCAAATTAGATTGCAGATTTTTCTGTTAAAAATATTGCATGCCCTAGAAGAAACAGCTACATATGTCACTGCATGGGCTTGTTCCAGGGGCAGGGAGAGGGACAAGGGCCCTGTCTCCCAAGTTTGAACACTTGACCTCTCCCCCTGCCCGCTGGAGGTCACAGTGACTGTGGTAACTGAGCCCAGCCGCAGACAAAAGAACCGCAGGACTTGGCTGCTGCACTCCGGAGGGAAGAATGAATCAGCAAAGATGACGGCCTCTGTGACCTCCGTCTCCTTTTAGGTGATTTCCCAACGTTCTGATACGTAGGTGTAATGGAAAGCCCTGAGCATCCATGATGCGTGACGTTCAGCATCACAGGTTTAGACAGACACACTCTGGAATTCTGCCCTGCAGCCTGAGGAGAACTTCCCACGCAGGGCACACGGGGCACATGGGGGCACACCCGGTCACACAAGGACACACAGGGGACACAGGGACACACAGGGGACATTGGGGAACATGGCATACAGGGGACACAGGAGCACACAGGGGACACACAGGGGACACAAGGGACACGGGCACACAGGGTCACACAGGGACACACGGGACACAGGGGACACACACAAGGGACCGGGCACAGGGACACACAGGGACACACAGGGGACACAGGGCACACAGGACACACAGGGTCACACAGGGTCACACAGGGGACACAGGGACACAGGGCACACAGGGCACACAGGGACACACAGGGTCACACAGGGGACATGGGACACAGGGACACACAGGGCACACAGGGACACACAGGGACACACAGGGGACACAGGGACACATACGGCATGCACTGGGACACACAGGGACACACAGAGGGGACACAGGGACACACAGGGACACACAGGACACAGGGACACACACGGCACACAGGGACACACAGGGACACACAGGGCACACAGGGGACACAGGGACACATGGGACAGAGGGACACAGGACACAGGGACACACAGGGATACAGGGGCACACAGGGACACAGGGCACACAGGGGACACATGGGACACAGGGACACACAGGGCACACGGGACAGAGGGACACACAGGGGACACAGGGGGCACACAGGGACACACAGGACACATGGCACACAGGGGCACACAGGGGACACACAGGGGACACAGGGACACACAGACACAGGGACACACAGGGGACACAGGGGACACAGGGACACACAGGGCACACTGCCTGCACAGGGACACAGGGGCTCAGGGCACACAGGACACATGGGACACAGGGACACACAGGGACACCAGGGGCACACGGGGACACAGACACACAGGGACACAGGGGACACACATGGGACACAGGGACACACAGGGCACACAGGGACACAGGGGCAGAGGGCACACAGGACACATGGGACACAGGGACACACAGGGCACACAGGGGCACACAGGGACACATGGGACACAGGGACACACAGGGGACACAGGGGCACACAGGGACAAGACCTGAGGGACCTGGGGACACATGGGCACACAGGGACACACAGGGACACAGGGGACACAGGGGACACAGGGACACATGGGCACACAGGGACACAGGGGACACATGGGCACACAGGGACACACAGGGGACACAGGGGACACAGGGACACAGGGACACACAGGGGACACAGGGGCACACAGGCACACAGGGCCACCCTGAGGCAGGCTCCGAGGGATGTGAGGCCAGGCCCTCCATGGCCCTCACTGTCCTGGCTGTGCCATGCAGGGTTGCTGGCATCCTGACCAGGTGAGGAAGCCTGTGGTGCAGGGGACAGTCCCTGCCTGGGGCAGGAGAGCCGGCTCCACTGGTGCTCGCGGACCCGATGGTTGTGGACCTCAGTCCACACTCTGCGCTGGCCAAGGCCCCTCCCCGCCCTGCGTGTGTCTGAAGCAGGAGTAGAGCTGCAGTGGGGGAAGGACAGGCCCGCAGTGCCAGGGAAGACTTATTGAGACGTTACTGTCTGCCACGCACTGTGCCAAGCAATTCGCTTGATTTAATCCTCACGACAATCCAGGGAAGTGGGTGCAATTATTATCTTCATTTTATATCCGAGGAGACCGGATGCTGGAGAAGCTATGCAGCTATGCAGCTCACTCAGTCATCCATCTAGTGAGGGGTGGTCGAGTGGGATGTGAGTTAGGTCTGTGTGGCTCTGAAGCCCTGCCTTGAACCCCCACTGGCGTGGCCTTGTGGAGGACAGTGGTACCGAGAGCACCTGGCCGTGCTGGGCCCCTTCTGCTCCCACAGCTGGGGGGTGGCCCCAGCCTGGGCACATGCCATGGCTCCTAGCCACTCTGACACGTCTGTGGCAGGATGTCTAGGCTGCTTTGTACTCCTCTTTACACACCCTTCCCAGCCACGGTTAGCTCATACCCTGGCATCTCGAGTCTCCTGAGGCCTCCCCAGCTCCATTTCTCAGAGACTGGTTGGGGCTTGAGCCCAGTGAAATCTGACCCTTCGAGATCTCTGAGTCAGTCACTCATTCACTCAACGACTAATTACTGATCATCTCCTGGGTTCTAGGATGGAGAACTGCTGATTACTGAAAACCAAAAAGGTTTCCAGGACACACGCAAACATTAATGCGCGCAGAGGAAAGCAGGAGGCGTTAATGATCACGTGGCTCGGCCACCGTCAGGCCCTCTTGTCGGGTCAGCTTCACTGCACATCTGGGAGAGGTGGGGACTTTGCAATGAACTGACTAGAGTAAGTACCAATTAAAGCATTAGGGGGACGTAGCGTTGATTGACAGCTTGCAGCTTGCTTGCTCCCAGAGTGAGCAGTAAGTTAGGCATTGCTGTGCTGCCGAAATGCTGTGCCCAGAGTCTGCTGGGCCACAGGTGACCCGAAGAGCAGAGAACTGGGGCCTGGGACTCCATGGGACCAGGCCAGAGGCAGGTCTGCAAGAGGGGTCGGTCTCACGAGAAGGAAGTGGTTTAACTCCTCTCAGATCTCACTCAGATCTCACTATCCTCAAGTGAGGACTTTATTTCTTAGTCCTTAAGTGTTTTACTTAGGTTGACTTGACTCTTTTATCAAACAACTCTGATTGTCAGTGGTTTAATACAATGGAAGTTCGTTAGTCCCTCTCCATATTCGCCATTCGCCTGTAACAACTAACTACAAATTTAGTTGCCTAAAACACAACTTTATTATCAAGTTACGGAGGCCAGAGGCCTGACATGGGTCTTGCTGGGCTACAGTCAAGGTGTCTGCCGAGCTGGCTCCTCTTGGAGGCTCCAGGAGATCCCATTACTTTGCCTTTTCCAGCTGTTAGATGCTGCCGCAGGCCTTGGCTTGTGGCCCCTTTCTTTCCTTCATGAAGAAAGGGAGGAAGGGAGGGAGGGAGGAAGGAGGGAAGGAAAGAGAAAAGAAGAAGGGAGGGAGAAAGAAAGGAAGGATGGAAAGAAGGAAGGAAGGAGGGAAGGAGGGAAGGAAGGAAGGAAGGAGGGATGGAAGGAACGAAGGAAGGAGGGAGGAAGGGAGGGCAGGCAAAAAGGAAAATAAACATTATAAAAAAAAATTTAGTTTTATAGCAGTAAGTATATTTAGTGCAGAGAATCACAACTAATTACTAATTTAAGAAAACTGGCCAAGAAACTTCATAAAACCAAGAAAATAACATTACTTAAGTTAAGTATCTGACACAATTCTATAATTCCTTTTTACTAACGTTTTTGATTATTTGGCTAAATACTCTTTGATTACTTAATCCTACAGCAATGATTTTGTAAAATAATTTTCCACAAGGACAGAAGAAGATATACTCCTTGCTCTAGCATGGTTAATTTACTTACTTCTTGGAGTCTGATAAATTCATTATTACTAAATGACGTACATTTTTCAGATTGCTGTGAAATTAGAGGAAGCCTCCATCACCTTCCTGCCGTGCACGGGCCGAGCGCTGTGCAGTGCCGGGTCCTCAGTCCCACCGGAGTGGACGGCACACACCTGCCGGTTTCTCATGGGTGCCCTCGCTTTGCAATTTATTGTTTTATGTGATCTTTGTTGATAGCAACATACCTAGTCAACTCAGAAAGATATTTATGCTCTTCCCCCAAATGGTTCTTAACTAACGATCTCACAATCTAAGAGTTTATCTATCATTTGCATTAGACGTATATGTCTTTACTATACTCGACACTTGAATGCCTGCAAACCACATAAATATACCCACCAAACCCAAACCAGGTAGAGTTTACTCAGACTCTCCATGATTAGCCCCCAAATCCCTGCAGCTGCCCCAAACCCTCAGGCCTGGAGAGGAAGTGGGGGAAGGCAGAGTGCAATGTTGGGCTCAGAGAGGCCGGGTGCTGTCACCACAAATTCTGCGGTCTTTCCTCACTCTGTGGTCCTGGACAAGCTGCATAAACTGGCTGCACCCAGCATTCTCTTCTCTGTCACGAGTGCGTTCAGCTCTACGCCGTGCAGTGAGAGCCGGGTGAGTGACATGTGTGGAAGGCCCTGGCTTGGTTTGTGGTGAGTAGTAGGTAATCAATGAATAATGACTTCCACACACCCCTCTGCAACTGTCTCTTCTAGTGATTTCTTCAGAGCTTCCTAAATGAGCTTATAATTTTTTCCTGGGCTGGCTGCCTGAGGGCAATGCCGTGCAAACGGGGCATGTTTCTTCTGATGTGAAACTGACGCCCGGTACCTGGTCTTCCACCTCCGTCAGTCTCGTGTTGACCCGCTGTCTTGGAAGCTTGGCTGGAGGACTCTCCAGATGCCACAACCTTTAAGTGGAGCAGTCTGGCTCCCAGGGAACCTTCTGGGGCCAGGCCTGGGAAAGAAGCTCCTGCCGAACCTGGAGAACAGACTGCTTGTGCCTGTGCTGTGGATTCAGGATGCCGCCTGGCCCACTGCGCACAAAAGAGACACGTGCTCTGCACCTGTCGCTAGCCAGGGAACAGGGTCAGGGACGAGAGCAAGCGCGGAAAACTGCAGTGACTTCACAGTGGCTGTTGGCTTTTGCACGGACATTTACGGCTCAGGAAAGCATCCCACGACGCTGTCTCACATTAACTCACAAAGCTCAGTGAACCGGCCAGATAGGTGCTGCTATTCCTGTCTCACAGGAGGAGGAAGGTGAGGCTCTGGAAGGGAAAGAACCAGGTGGATGCGTGGAACTGGGGGAAGGGCTGGGACTTGAGCCTACCCTTCTTGCTTTTCCTCCCTCTCCTTTTACCCCTCCCCTTGCCATGCTGATGGACCCTCCGACCTTGACACATGGAAACAGAAAGTTCTCTGCAACTTAGAGGTTCTTAAGGAATTCTCAAATGAGTGTCAGCGACACCTGGGAGCACTGATAGAAATGCAGATTCTCAGGCCTCACCCCAAACTCACTAAGTCAGAAGCCTGGGCATGGGACTCAGCAACGCGTGTTTTAACGAACCTTCCAGGCAACCCTGATGCAGGTGATGTTCGAGAGGTCCTGCTAGAACTGAAGCAAAATCTCATGTCCTCTAAGGCCCAACATGAGAAGGATTCCGAAACGACACAGAGCTAAGGTTGCCACAGTCAGAGTCAGCCCTCTCTAGGTCCCCTCCACCCCAGAATTCTGTCCTGTTGATTCCTGCATCCACCAGCTGGTTCGCCCCTGAGATTATGCTGATCAGAGGCCATGTCAAGGGCCCAGGTGTCAACAAACAGCCCTGTCTTTGGTTTTCTACAGCACAGTTGTAATAGACCGAGACTTTCAGAAAGACCCTTCCTTAAATGCTTACAGAGTGAAGCATAAAGTGCTAGAGAAACTATAGAGGGTCAGAGACAGTGGAAGGAACTCCCTCCCGCTCTGTACAGCCCTGGCCTGCTCAGTGGCCACCGGCAGAGGCTCTGAGCTCTGCCCTGCTCCAGTTCTTCCTCTGCACTCCCCCTTCCAGGGCTGGGAGGGTGTGACACCGATCAATCCCCTCAGGACTCCTGGAGACACCAAGGGCAGAGCGGGGCCAATGACACAGCCTCCAGAGGCGAGACGCACCTGTCTCTTCAGAACAGGGGAGCACATGTGAGTTCCAGAATGCCCTCCTTCCTCCGCCTCGCAGGCAGGGCCAGGCTGCTGTCTTCACCAGAGTCTGTGTTTCCGATCTCACACCTTCATTGGATCCCTTGTCAAGGGGGCCTCTGCTCCTGCTCTCAGCTCAGTTCCACCTTCTGACCTCACTGTGCCCAGCACGACCTCACTCTGTCCACTAATGGCAGCCTTTGATACTGGGCATCGGCTGCCCTGTGTGCTTATGATGCTCGTACACCAGCTCTGTTTTCCTCAGTTGGATGGCGATTCTTTCTTGTGTTTTATGTTTGTTTGTATCCTCTGAAAGTTGAGCGAAATGGTTTTCAGCACTGGCTGCCTATTGGGATCACCACGGGGAGCTTTTAAGAAATATCACATCTGCAACTTAGCCGCAGTTATTGCGAGTCAATCGGCCAAGTGTGTGGCATAGAGATTTGTACTTTTAGCCGTGCAGGCAAGGCAAAGAATCACTGACTGGCCTCTTGGACGTCTACTCGGGCATTGAAAAATATTTACAGTAGCTGCTGCTAATGATAATGGTGATGAGGACCACATATGGAAACCTTAGTATGGGAATGCACAAGAGCAAACATTGTGACTGTGAGTGGAGAAATGGGCTCAGATCCCTCGTCTGGTGGTGGAGGAAACATAATACGCTTTTCATGCTGAGGGGAGTCAGACAGGCGCCTCCTTGCTCAGTCAGGGCCCTGGACGCCTCCCTTCCTCGGGGTTGCCCTTAGCAACCATGTTCCTGCGCTCAGGCACTTGGGAAGCAATGCCATTCAGGATAACGCTGTGATTCTGAAGCGAAGATTCTAATTTGGAGAAGGAGTCTGTCAGAGAGCTCTGGGCACTGGAGTAATTTAGCTTGTGAGGCAGAGGGAGCTTCAGAAAATGGACTTCTGCTTTCAGCACATGCTTTCTGGAGGCCACACCACCAGCACCAACGGCAGCAGCACTTGTGAGTGATCTGCAATTTCCAAACCCTCCCTCAGCCGGGAACTCGATCTCCCAACATCAAAAGGCAAACTCTTGCCCCAGTTTTACAGATGAGGAAGCTGAACTTAAACTGGATTTAAGTCCGTTGCATAACTAGCACATCCTTTGGCTTGGCCTATTTTCCTCCTTTCTCTCCACCATATTGTTACTAGACTGTAGCAGACGAGGAATGTGTTACTACAGAGGAAAAATTGGATTCTGCCTGATACGCACTTTTACAAAAGAGGAAGCTCTCTGCTCTCTGGGAAGGATACAGTGAAATTCTCCCCGACATAACAAGGGCGGGACACGTGTCCTCCTAGTCTCTTACTGACTGTGACCCTCTAACTGCAGTGATCTTAACAATAGAACTCCCAAAACTCTGGGTTTGTCCAGTCACCATCCGCAGGGCTACTGTTGCTGGGGAAGTGGGTACAGACACCTTGACGTGCCACGTGCTGCCTAGAACACTGCCGCTCGCCTCCCCGGTTACCTGATTTCCTTGTGATATTCTTTGCATTAAATGATAAAAAGGAATTTGCACACGGAAGAAGACACCGCAGGTAAATTCATAGCTCCACGGCTTGCCTCACCTTCCCCAACAAGGCAGCACTCAGTGCGCTGACTCTGAGAGGAACCGTTCAGCGGCTGTGGGGAACTCTGACGCTCCACAACCCAACCATCCCCGTGCTCTACCCAAACTTTGGCCTAGTAATTCATCCACGGGACGCTCGGCTTGAAGCACCCCGTGCCCCACTGCATCCTGTCCCTGTGCTGGGCATCCTGCTTCTACCTAGACAGATCTCCCTGTCTCTAGACCCACCCAGTCCATCCATGTGCTGCTGCTTGGGGCACTGTTTGGGCCACACTCCCCAAGTGCCAAGTTCCTCTGAGATTCCCTGTTGCCAACAGGTCTTCCCTGACCCGCCCCAGTCCAGACGCTGCCTGAGCAGGGCTAACGGTAAAGGTCCTGGAACGGGAGCCAGGCTGGATCCTGGATCTGTGTCTACTGGCCCTCAGCCCTGAGCACACTGTCTAACTCCCGTGCCTCATGTTTCCATTTGTGAGGCAGACGCTGTCACAGAACTCACCTCAGAAAGTCTCAGAATTGCCAGAAGCATTGCCTACGAAGCACAGGGAGTCTCTTAGCATCCCTGCGCCCCACCACGCACACACACACAGCCCACACACAAACAAATTATTGCATGCCACTTACAGCCTGATACAGTATGAATAGCGTTAATTGGCGTCGCCGCGTACCGCCTTGCAGTACTGCCTGGACCAGTTGATTGCGTCGCCATGCTGCCGCGATACCGTACTGAATGGATTCGATTGGTGTAGCGTACCTGATACCGCCTGGAATAGCGTTGGCGTAACCGCAGCCTGCCTGATACCACCTGAATGGTCGGTGCGTGTCGCGTACCGCGCAATTACAATGCCTGAATAGCGGATGCGTGCTGGCCTGATACCAGACAGTTGGTGCGTATGCTGCCTGATACAATGAATAGCGTTCGTGGAAATTGTAGCGTACGCAATCCCTGCCTGGAATAGCGTTGATGCGTGCTCGCATGCCTGTACCACAATTGCAATACCAGACGGATGTTGCGTGCGCCAGCTGTACCTGTCCCATCCTGAACAAAATTATTAGCCAGCGCACTTGCCTGATACCAGCCTGAATAGCGTTAATTGCGTGTGCGCTGCCGCCCGCAATCGCAATGCGACAGATTCGTTGAGTGGATTAGCATAGCATGATACCTGAACCAGCGTTGGTGGATTGCCTGCGTGATACCTGAATGCGTTCGTTGCGTGGATTCGCGCGGTACAATGAATGGCGTTGGTGGTAAGCAATGCTGACCGCAATATGAATAGCGGATGTGCGTGCCGTACCTTGCACAATCACGCGGAATAGCGTTGGTGCGTGCGGCGCCGCATTACCTGAATAGCGTTGATTGGTAGCGTACGCACGCAGTATCTTTACGGACAAGTTGATTGCGTAGCAAAGTGCGCCGCAGTATACCTGGACCAGCGTTCGGTGCCTGCCCCCTTCCTTCCTTCCCTGTTTCCATTCCTTCCATTCTTCCTTCCACCTTCCCCCCTTCTATTTCATTATTGCATGCATGGCCGGCCCGTTTCTATTTAATTCTCCCCTGATCCGTGGTTTCCAGGATCTTGACTTCCCTCCCTCAGGTTGTGTCCCTGTGAGCCACCTTGTCACTGCACACTGGGCAGTCTGATCTAAAAACTGCTCTGTGTTCTCGATCAGAGGGTCAGATGGCCCCAGTGAGGAGGACTCAGCCACCCCTGAACACAGATTTTGTGTCTACACCAGGAAGATACAGAGGTCCTAAGCCCAGGCCTTCCCTAGTGATGCTGGTTCTGAAACTCACGGATGGTACAGCTGCAGTGAATGTTCCCGGACCGCGCAAGCCACTGATGTGCTTCTTCGTCCTCAGAACAAAGGGAAGCCACTGTGCAGTGCATACACCCAGGCTGGCCATGACTTTCCCCACCCAATGTCCAGGCCCCAGGGATGAACACATTCTCAGCCCCAGGTGGGTGGAAGCCAGGTGGGTGCAGCAGGCCGAAGAATGGCCCCCGCCCTGATCCCCAGGCCTGTGAACACACTGCTTTCCATGGTGAGGTGCGGCGCCCATGCAGGTGGTGCAAAGTCCCTGGAGATGGCGGTGCTCCTGGATGTCCCAGGTGGGCCAAGGATGTGGTCACATGACAGTGGAAGAGGAGGGTAGAAGAGTGTGTCAGAGGCCCTGAGTCCTATAACAAGAAACTGAATTCCCCCCATGGCTTGAATGAGCAGAAAGAGCAAGGAACCAGACCCTCAGCACCCTCAGGGAGGACTGCGGCCCTGCGGGCACCTTGACTGCAGCCCATGAGACCCACGTCCAACTCTGACGACGGAACTGTCCTCTTTGTGCTGTGTTAAGCCACTCTGTGCCACAGAAAGCTGAGACAGGGATAACACGAGCCAGGCTAACTGTCACCCCCAGTGGGGGTGCAGGCCAGGGGACGGCAGAGGCCGCTGCCCCATTGGCAGGAAAGCAGACTGAGCTTGGGGGAGGAGTGGGATGAGATGGCCTCGGAGGTGCTCGAGAAGGTGAGTGTGAGGGAGAGACAGGTCAAGGGCCGGCCCTAGGCTTCCTGCAGCTATTACGGATGAGGCTGACGGCCCCCATCCTACCAAGGGACAGCTGAAAGGGCCAGGTTTGGGGAGCCGAGGTCCACACTCAGCTCGTGGTGCCTTGTGACACCCTCCCCCAGCTCCGGACAGGCGGCTGAGCAGGAGTTCCGTCCACAGCACAGCCCGGCAGGGACGCGAGCTCCTCCTGAGCAGCTTAGCTTGAGGCTCTTGGCAGCCACTCTCGCCTCCTCCCTGACAGCAAAGAGGCCGGTGCCCAGCGGTGGGAAAGGCGCCTGAGAGTCTCACAACAACTTTTAGAAGATTCTATCAGGTAAGGAGAAGGATTGTGGGCAAATAAAAGGCAAAAGCAGAAGAAGCCAACACCCTCAGGGCCACTGAACTGACTGTTCCCCAGGCAGAAGCTTGTCAGGCATTTGGATGAAGTCAAGTCCTGCTCCTTGTGAGGCAAGAAAGGTCGCCCCCAGGACATGCTGGGGAGACACCTGCCCCCTGCGACGGGGAGACTGATTTGAGGAAAACTTGGAACCGTCACAAGACCATCTTCTCTCGCCTTGGTAATAAGCCATATGTCCTCTGGGAGGCTTTGCCTCCTTGGGCTTGGGTGGTGACGGGCAAATCTCCAAGGAGAGGAGTGAGAACTGGAGACTATTTTTGTTTCAGGAACTAGAGAATTGCAGATGCTCTGGCACTTTTAAAAGAATCCATCAAGAGAGGAGGATTCTGGGCACATGAAACTTCAAGGAAAGGCTCTGGCTTATTGTGGCCTGAAACAGATGCCTTGGTGGCCTGCACCGTTGGCTTTCCCGCTGTCGCCCTCCCTAGAGGACACTGCTGCTCCCCGGAGGACCACCCTCCGCCTGTGCCTGCTCGTTTCTGCAGCGGTGTCCCCTCTCCATTCACCCTTCATCCCTTTTAGAAGTCCTGCAGCAGGAGCATCTTCATTTTCAATTCTGTTTCTTCCCAAAGGCATGTTTCTTCGAAAAACAGCATTACCGGGGCTGAAGATGAGTTTAAAAGATGAGGTAATACCCTCCAGGATGTAGAACTCCTTCCTACTTGGTCTCCACAGCACTCAGCTCTCAGAGGCCCCCAGGATGGCCCAGGCTCAGAGGCCCACAAGCCCAAGCTGGACGTGGCCTTCCCCACCCTGACGTCCCAGCTCCAGGGATGGGCACATCCTCAGTCACAGGAGGTGGCCGTGACCAGATGCTCAGAGAGGTGGGAGGGTCCCCCAGCCCTGTGGCCATACAGACAGGGGTCCAGCAAGGAGGCAGAGGACACGGCCATGGCAGGAGGCCATTTCCAGAGCCTATGGAGGAACAGACAGCCACGACACAGGGAGGTCGAGTATGTGTTGAACGACGGCCTTAGGTGAATGGGCAGCCTTTCCCAAAGAATCTGTCCTTGAGGTATTATGTGGGCCAGATGCAGAATTTGGAACCTCACATCTCTGGTTGGAGTTAAGAGCATAGAATAATTAGAAACCCTGGTTTGGCTCCACACCAGCCTTTGCAGTCCACCCTGAAGCTTGGCTGGTGGTCAGGTGCCCTCTCCCTCCCTGGCGTGTGAGGGTCTTCAGGACAAGGACATAAGCATGTCCCAGAGCATCTCCAGTCAGATTCCATCTGTGACTGAAAACAGCAACACATTTTAGAGTTGAAAGAGCAGCCCACGGCTCAGTCACACTGCATGGTTTCTCTCCTCATGGTGACTATTTTTCTGTTACTCTCTCAAAAAAGCAGTGAAGTGAATTTAAAGATAACTGCAAAGGGTTGCACAATCCCCCGTGGAGAGGTGGGGCTGTGTCCCCTGCCCTGTCCTGAGCAGACTCTTTAGGAGTAGTGTTTGCTCAAGGGAACTCACAGGCTCCTGAGGAAGGAGAAGGGAAGAAACCTGTTAGACAAGCAGGTGTGGGGGATCCCTGGTTGAATTATTTCAAACAAAAGAACGGCCTGGAAAATCAAGCTGCAGACACAAATAAAGGAACTTGCACATTGGGGCTTGCCTAAGACATGCCACAGCTGCACAGATAAGAAAGGCTACACAGGTGACTTGTTCAGACACACCCACAAAGGAAAATTCTGTCCTCTGACACGTGCACAGTGAGGGGAACAAAGCAATATGGAGTAACTCAAGCTAAGGGCCCACAGGTGCCTTAGGAGGATTGGGTGATGTGACGAGAAGTTTGTGCCTTACGTTCATGAGATGCCCAGTCCTCCTCAGTTTTCTGTAAAAGCCTTTGCATTCAACTGTATAAATGGCAACCCTTTTTCCGGTCCCCTCTCCACAGCAGAGAGCTTCCTTCTTTCTCTCGTTAAACTCACTCCAACCTCACCCTTGGTGTCTACACTCCTTAATTTTCTTGGTCGTGGGACAAAGAACTGCAAGTCTACCTTGAACAACAAGACTGTGACATTGTGGAACATTGGCAAGACTGTAACACTGAGATGGCGCCCCCAGGAGGAGTGGGCGACCACCACAGAGACCTGGAGTCCACAGAGCCACCAGCCCCCACACGGGGAGGAGTCTGAGGACAAAGCCCACGGATCCCAAACTCCAGCCCATAAGCACACCGAGTAGCATAAGAGACGAGCGGTGCATGATGTGAGACAGGTCAGGCCACTTGTGATTTAGGCGCCTGTTTGCCTTCTTTGCCTTACTCAGAATTGACTTTTGTTGCCAAGCATTTCTGTGGAGAGGAGTTCATCAGCTGGGTCCTGTTTCACTTGACATTGCAGGTAGTTATGAAGAAATCCAGCGTGGTAGAGGAGAAAGCAGAAAAGTCCGGAAGGTTTCTGCTCCCCGCTGCCTGGAGCACACGGGGTCTGAGACTGGAAACTCAGGCCCCAGGCTTCTCACCCTGCAGGCCCCGCCCCTGCCATCATGGCTCTCCAGGTGAGGGGACAGGACCTGAGTACACAGGCTCACCTTGCACAGCCTCTTTCAGAAGCCAAACCTCAGAAGCAACGTTGAGGCAGCTATAACTACTCAGACATTTTAGCCACGGCCTGCAAAGCAGTTGATTACTTGGGAAAAGCCAGATAATTATCTCAAGTTTTACTTTCTCATGGAAATGTGATGGAAGAGTCACCTCCAGCCCTTGCACTACCTTCATCAGGGACCCAAGCCAACCTGCCATAATGAAAGGCTGGACTCTGTCTCCACAGCAGTGGAGCCGCCCTTCTCACGCTGCCACTGTCAAAACAGAGGGGTGTGTTTCTCTGTCAAAAATACTACGGTAACATTTCAATAGCCAAGAGAACTTTTCCTCTGACACTAGCAGGTGACGTCTGTTGGCAGAATAGGGTAAGAATGAGTTTCTTCCTCCCAAGGGGACTAGAGAAGCTGCTGTGCTCATGTCACACATCATGCAGGGCCCTCAGCACAGCTTCCTCAGGAAGTTCCATCAGCACCAGGAGAAGCGGTGATTTTGGAATCCAGCTCATGAAGGAACTGAAGGTCTGAGACGCAAAATCAGGACTCAAACCCAGGCTTTCACCCCAATACAACACCACCTTGACTCACACCTGGCTGGCCATAACACCACCGCCACCAGCGACCCACCAGCTGCCATCACAGCACTCACCTCCTTGACTGGGTGGCAGCAGACAGCCGTCTGACCCGGTGCCGGCTCCTTGGCCCACCTCGCCAGGCCACCAGCTTCACAGAGCTTTCCTGTAACTCCTAGGACCCAAAAGTAGAGCCTGTACACCAGCCCCGAGTGACTGTCTTCTGGATCAGGGCGGACCAAACGACCAGCTAGAGTAACTCAAACGTATCAGAGGAAAAACTCACAGTACGAAATGAAGTATGAGTGCGGAGTGCCGGGAAAGACTCGAACTGCCTGCAAGGGGAAGGAACGAGTCTCTTTCTGTTGAGATTGATTCTGATCCGTCAGTCTCCTTTACACACATCAAGGTTCCTGAGGGGAAAGGCAGCTATTAACATTGCTAATTACTTGTTAAAATGTACAAATGGTCCTGGGGACAAGCTCGTCTGCATGTGAATTAGGTGTCCAGAGTAGTTAAAATCACTTAATTATGTGCTTGTGACGGGGAGAACAGAATTTAAGACAGAAACAACAGGACAGTCTCAGGTTACCGGGATGTGTCTAGAAAACTGAGGAGGGTGGCGCGTCCAGAGCCTCAGGAGGCAGGTCAACTCACATCGCAAAGCAATTACTGTTCTGCTCCTGAGGGAAAGAGCTGTCTGACGAACACCCCGGATGGACCAGGGGGTGGATGGGGACCCCTGAGTATGGCTGAGGAGTCACTGAGAACATTGCAGTTGTGTAGGAATCCGTGAGGGAGGAGCGGCGGGAGGGAGCCTCTTTAAACGTCCGTGAGCAAAGATTACAACAGCGAGAGAATTCTGGCCTGGCTGAGTCCACCTTGCTCTAGCCCCACAGGTGGGCTGCCCTCGCTCATTCCTGGGCACAGACCAAGTTAACCATGGGAGGAATTAGTTCACAGCTCAATGTTGAAACAAGAATGATAATAGTCCCTCCCTAACACTGACCCCCTCCTTGTCTGGTGACTAAAACTGAAACTGCCTTTGTAAAAGTAAGAAAGGGCGCGAGATTAGGATTACGGGAGAGCTCTGAGTTCCGCGAAGATGTAGGCGTAGCTTGCCTTTCTATAATCGTTTACTCCACCGGAGATCACAAGGTCTGTGACTTCCCCAGGTGCTCTTATAGCTAGCGTCTCTGTCGTAGAAGCTAAGATTTGTCTTCTGGGATGTTTTTCAACCCTTTGCATCCGGGCACCACCCAGACTCGTGACTCGTGATTAATTAGTCCTGGGACCCCACCCAGGGGCAGACTCAATTCATGAAGATCCTTTTCCACACCCTGTGATTTCGTTCCCTAGCCCTCCGCCCACCAGCGTTTTATCCAGGAAAACGCTAGCCTCTGAGTCTGGGGGGACGCTGATTTGAGTAATAAACTCCAGTCATTCCACTCGGCCAGCTCTGCGTTAATCGAATTCTTTCTCTACTGCAATATCTGTCCCAGGGAATTAGTCTTGTCTGTGCAGCTGGCAAGATGACACTCACCCCTGAATGAAAACACCTGGGAGGTGAGGAGGAGGGACTGTTCCTCTTCTCCAGCTTCATCCCTCCTCCCCCGTCTGCTTGGACTCCATGGTGTGCCAGGAGCCCCTTACATGCATGACCATGGCCCAGACAGCCCAGAAGCCACCTCCGACAGAGACATGAGGGAAACAGCCGCTCATGAGGCAGGCACAGCCCAGCCTGCCACGTGTGGGGTAGGAGGGACAGTTAAGCGTCCTGTGCAGCGTTTCCTGGAGAGGCTGGTAACTCACCCGCCCCCTCAATACTGGGACTGTGTTTTAGTTTCTGTTTATCTTAAACACTTTATAAAGGGGTCGAAATGCTTCAGAATGCCTTTGGAAAACCTGTAGGGCCTCTGTTATCGTGTAAGACAGTGATCCAGCACAGCACTGTGGCAAAGGGGAAGAAAAATGAACTCAGAGATGTGGAGGCGTGTGAGACCTGAAAGAGTTTATGGCCGTCAGCAGAAGCCAGCCCAGAGTCCCACAGATCTCAGCTAGTTCATCCGAATGAGGTTGTAGAAACTGAAATACAGCCCTCTCTTCTCGTTGTGAAACTGGGAGCAAATACGTCTGCCCATTTTCCACAAACTGTCTTACAAGAGGAGAGAGAGGCCTGAGAGTACAAATCCAGCTTTTTTAAACCAAAATGATTTCCTAGATTCAGTGCATCCCAAAGAAACATTTCAGCATGATTTTTGTAGACTAACGAGCTGTTTGTAAAATTCTTATAGGAACACAAAGGACTAAGAATAGTCAAGATGACCCTGAAGAAAACAAACAAAATTTAAAAATAAGACCAGCCATCAAGCCATGTTATAAGGCTAAATTAATTCAGACAACATGCTATTCACTCGAGAGTGAGCAAACTAACCAATGGGATAAGACATAAAATTAAGATAAACGTGCATACATGTAGTGTCACCTGGTTTCAGACAAAAAATAACACTGCCCTGCAGCCCAGGATAGTGTTTTCCATAATCTATGCTCAGACGATGCCTGTGTGTGTCACTTACGTCATCCCAGTCAAAGAAATCCATTCCAGGTGGACTGCAGAGACAAACACTGTAAGTGTCGCCAAGACTTTGAAATAGAAAACTTTCCTCAGTAGGACACAAAAGAGACCAACCATGAAAGAAATAAAATTAAAAATTGATAAATCAGATTCTATTAAACTAAAGCTTCAGGCAATGGCGGAGTAACCCACATCAGACTAGTCCTTCTGACAAAACAATCAAAAGCGTTGAAAGACACACACAGTGGTTTGAAGGCACAGAAGAGGGTGGCGAAGCAGGCAGGAGCTGGAGGAGTACAGCACAGGAAGTCACACCGGGTGTGATCACCACATTCCCAGCTTCACGCCAGGGATGCACTCCCGCCTCACACAGACATGGGGAATACGCCTGAGGAAGAAAGCGGAAGTTTCTGGAGTCGGAAGTCCATTGGGAGACATTGCTCCATGGATTTCTGACACATCACATCTGTTACAAGCAAAACACCGATCGCCATTGTTCCAGACAGTCTTTTCAAGAATGTATGTACAGCAGCCAGCCTTGGATGATAAAAACAATGTCATCTTTCAGAGCAAAGGGCAGGCGTCTTATTGCCCAACGCAATGAAGACAATGTCTCTCCTTCTGGAACAAAAGACAGGCGTGGTTAATCCTGTTCTAAAAGTCTCCAGTTCTCTCAACTCAAGAGTTCTGAGTTCGTCTCCTGTAATACAATGTACAGCGTGTGCAAATGTCATCTGGCCCTTTTCACATCATCCTGTGGAAACTGGGGCTCATGGAAGTAGCACAAAATGCCACAGAAATCTTCCATCTGCTGCTTTTGCTGTGAGTAATAAACTGTCCTTTGTCTCTGATCCAGGAGTCTCTTGTTTCCTGCCGCCAGCACTGAAAATGTGGTAGGCTGCCTTGTTAGCTTCCCTGTAGGGAAAAGTCTCAGATCCTTCCATTTCTGACAGTTGTAGTAAACAGGATGGGTGTTGACCACAACATGGCTTTCTATAAAAAAAACTATGAGGGCCTCAAAGGTCTATTAACAGGATTTAAGGGAAGTCCATAGAAATCAGTAGCAAACATGTTCACTAAATTGTATAATTAACTGGGAAATAAACAGTCCTCCCCACTATTGCCTGTTAATTAAGGAGTTGTTCCCTTTTTACTGGTGTGGATCTTTCTTCTCTTTCTATCACCCGGTGCCTCCCTAACCCTCTCCCCAGGCCTCAGTTGCTTTAAAGGAAAAGACTATTAGAAATGAGCCAGTCTCCCCCTGCCCAAGGGCAACTGAAGGTCCTCGGCACCAGCCTGCTGGGGAACGGGGGGCTGGGAAGGTCCTCGGCACCAGCACGCTGGGGAACGGGGGGCTGGGAAGAACTCAAACCTTTCTACTGTTACTGGTGCAGGTACAAAGCCACCATTCTATGCAGTCCCATGGTTAAACATTGAGGGAAGATGGAAGGTCAGTTGAATGGGTTTGGACGAAGTGTACAGTGTACAAAGGGAAGTAAAGTGATGCTGTGAGTGGAGGCACAGTGTCTACTAACGATAACCGTAAGCATGATTTCAGGTGCTTTCTTTTCCTTCTCAATCTCTAGGTTTCAGTTATCCTAGTCAGCAAGTAGTCAACATCTACCGAACTCCTGCTACGTATCAATGCCAAATTGGAAAAATAATGCATGCCTCGATTCACAAAACTGTCATGATCAGAAATGAGATAGATGTGAAAATGCTCTGGGAAGAGTGTGTGTAGCAGAAAGGAACTGGAGTGGGCTCTGGGACAGGAGTTTAAAGGGTTCTTCGCCAGCAAATGGTGCTCTCCATATGCCGAGGCAGCGGAAGAGCTCCCGAGCCAAGCCTGTTCCCAGTGGATGCTGCAGGTTCTTGATGCCTTTGTCCATGTCCCAATCAATCAGCAGTGACACCCCGTGACCTGCCTGCCTCCCCCACTGCACCCTACAGATAACTGCTATGCAGCGTGTGACGCGAGGGGACCTGTCTCACCCGAAATCTGGTCTGCCGGAGCCTCCACGCAGCCCTTCGTCCGGCACCGTATCCCGAGAGGCGCTTGGCAGAGCTGAGGAGGCAGAAAGCAAACAGCCTCCCCCGCCAGACACAAACACATGAAAAGAAAAGAACAAGAAGAAAGCAAGTTTTAAAATCCAATCGCGTGGGGAATTTCACAAGAAAAGTGAGGGCAGGCGATGTGTGAGGAGGAGGATGGCCATAGCAAATACACTTCATTATTGATTTATGTATTTTAGAACAATTCTGAGGGAAAAGTGACTGTTTGGGGCCCGTTGATTTGATTTTGGATGTCATACTATGTGTGAAATTATCTAGTCATAAGAAGAGAGTAAATAATGCTCTGATTTTCTTGCCAGTCATAACAGCACACCATGCATATTGAAAGCCATGGTAATTTGATAAGAACTGTCACATTCCATGCCATGGTTATTTCTTGTCCCTACTTCTGTGTGTGCGTGTGTGTGTGTGTGTGTGTGTGTGGTGGGGGGAGGTTCCGGCTACCCTTCTTGCTATTTTTCTTAATCCTTCTTTTGTGTGGCTATATTATATTTCTCCCTCTCCCTCTCTCTCTCTCATTCCCTCCCTTCCTCCCCCTTCCCTCCTCTCTCTACCCCCTCAATCTCCCTCTCTCTCCCTCTCTCTCTCTCTCTCAGCAGTTCCCAATGTCCTCCCTCCTTCCTTCTAAGGAAGCACTCTGTCCGTCCACTTCTGCAGGTTGGCCCTTCTCTCCTCTGCTCTCACTTCTCGTGGCGGACCTTCGTCTTCCACCTATACTGTCTATCACCACTTTGTTGGCCTGTCCCAATGGAACCACAGGTCCTGGCGGACTCCCCTTGCTCCTGTGGAGAGGAGACAGGGGTGGCACAAGCCACCCTAGAGGCCTGCAGCAGGGAGCCCTGAGAGAAGGTGCTTAGCGGGGGAACAGCTTGTAGGGCCAGGGATGACAGGAAGGACCTCAGGTCCGCGAATTCCGCTGTGATTGTTTTCCT
Organism: Papio anubis; assembly: GCF_008728515.1. Classification (NCBI taxonomy): domain Eukaryota; kingdom Metazoa; phylum Chordata; class Mammalia; order Primates; family Cercopithecidae; genus Papio; species Papio anubis. The sequence goes on from NC_044987.1 coordinate 138,939, forward strand.
GATGAAAGGTACTTAATGAAAAGCTACCCTTGGAGTGAGAGAAACCGCTTTTGTTCAGAAAGGAGCTTAAATCTTCCTAAAGTACTGAGCAAGGACTTTTCCCGTTCAAAATCCTTCGTAGTGTCTTGTGGAAAGGTAGACACCAGCCTTAGGTTCTAGCGTGAGCCTCACCTTTTATTACCTCGGGATTTCTATGCTCTTAATACAGAACCAAGGAGCACGTTCACCGGGTGTTACACACTGGTGGCCTCCACCCAGATCCAGACTGCGAACGCGGCCTGTGGCTTCACGTCCAGTGCGAAGCTGACTGGTTTCTGTGAGCCACGTGGAGTCCAGTGGGCACAGCATCCATTACTCCTTACTGCTTAATTCACAGCAATTTAATACCTTTACTCTAGGCTGTGCCCACAGAAGACAGAAGACCAGAACCCTGGTGAGAGGAAGGACGGGGTGCGGACAGGCGGGGTGTGGACAGGTGGGGTATGGACAGACAGGGGTATGGACAGACGGGGGTATGGACAGACAGGGGTATGGACAGGCGGGGTGTGGACAGACAGTGGTATGGACAGGCGGGGTGTGGACAGGCGGGGTGTGGACAGGTGGGGTTATGGACAGACAGTGGTATGAAATGGACAGGGGGAATGGACAATGGACATGGTGGACATGGACGCATGGATGGACAGGACAGTGGACGGAATGGACATGGTGGAATGGACATGGATCGGAACAGTGGAATGGACAGATCTGGCATGGAGGTGGTCATGGATCATGACGGCGGCGGGACGGCGGGGTGGATCACGGGTGGACAGGTGGCCATGGACGGCATGGATCAGGGCGTGATGGGTGGACAGCAGGCGGGGCAACGGATCTGGCCGTGTGGATGGGCCATGGAGGGTAATGGATGGGTGGACGGGATGGACAGGGACATGGAAAATGGACAGGGCATGGGAAGGGACATGGAATGGACAGGGAAGGGAATGGAACACGCAAAGGGTGGACATGGATGGACACGGATGGACAGTGGAATGGACAATGGTGGATGGACAGACAGTGGCAGCGTGGACAGGCGGGTGGCGTGGGGTTATGGACAGACAGTGGTATGGACAGATCGGGCAACGGACAGGCGGGTGTGGACGGCGTGGGTGTGGACAGAGACAGCAGCGGACAGGTGGGTGTGGAGGGCGGGTGGACAGGTGGGGTTATGGACAGACAGTGGTATGGACAGACAGGGGTATGGACAGACGGGGGTATGGACAGGTGGGGTGTGGACGGGCGGGGTATGGACAGACAGTGGTATGGACAGACGGGGGTACGGACACACTTGGCTCTGCTGCCTGGAGGAGCTTGCCAGGGAGTGGAGTCGTTGCCACCGAGCTCAGCTCGACCTTCTGCTCCAAATTTTCTTAATTAGATCTCAAGGGAATGAGAAGGAAAAAAGGCACCAGAATTTCTGATTTTGCTGCGCCGAGCATATTCCTGTTGATGTGAGAAGTCGGAACGTGGAGCGTGAGAAGGGAGGATGGTCCGCACGGGACAAGGAGAGTGGGGCAGCCTGAGGAAGCAGCAGGCCGAGGCTGAGGAGGGCACCTCGTGGGGCAGCTTCTCACCGGTGGAAGCCTTGAGGTCTGGAGGAGAAACAGAGCCAGGAGGGGAAGGGCAGAGGCTGATCTTCCTCTCGGACGCGCAGCAGCCACCAGCCGTCAACCAGAGCACAGGCGCCCCAGACAGCAGCTTCCTCTGCTTTGCGCCCAGTGAACTCCCAACACCATCACGCGGGGCCTGGCAGACCCTCATTCAGCAAATCTTGACGACCGGCTACACTGTGAAAATAAGTCATTCAAAATCTAAGCTGCTGGGACTCTAAATTGTTTTGAGCCTTAAAGGAATGTAAGGGCCTGAGTCAGGTAACAGGAGCTGCAACCTTCGTTTCTCTGACTATAGATTAGCCTTAGTCCTTGTACACACCGTTTGGTTAAATGTTGCAAATGACTAAAAAGCACAAGGGGCAGCCCCTCCCTCTTCACTGCTGACCTTCATCTAGATGAACTTCCCCCTTCTCTTTCTCACACAAAACTTCATGATTATCACAGGGTCTAAGATGAAACATTAAATACACACTTTAAATTGGAAAGGAGATGAAAACCGGTTGTAAAGGAAAGAAAACAAGACCTGAGGAAAAGAAAATAAAGTTATTGTAACTCATAAACCAGCCTTGTGTAAAAAGGGTTACAATCCTACTAAACCTCTTCTCTGCCTATATAAGCGAGAACTTAACTTTTATCTCAGAGCACTGACCCTATTTCTCTGGGGTCTTTGTCTCCCATTCCCAGCTTTTCGCTTGAATAAAAGCTGTAAACTGGATTCCGGTATTTTTTACTATTTCAGGTTAACAGAACAATGTCATATGTATCCGTTTCCCCAGCACCTATCATGTGAAAGTAATTTAATGTTTGTGCACAGATACTTGACTGTTTAAAACATGTCGTATGTAATAAACCTTTGAAGCCACAGATCCCAGTGCCTCTGAGATGAGACTGACATGCGGTGAGGCTGTGAGCCTACAGGGCAGGCATTTAGGGCTTCAGGGATGCTAGTGGTTTCTTTCCAACACCAAATCTCAACAAACTTCACTCCTGGCACGAGGAGCCTCCAGATTTAGCCGGAGAGGATGACAATGGCGAGGGTGAGCTCAGAGAATTAACATCTCAGAGGTTAAGGAACCTGACTGCTGGCTGCACAGCAACGTGAATGTATTAACTTTACTGAACTGTGTCCCTAAAAACGGCTGGGATGGTAAATATTCTGTTAGGTGTATTTTACCAAACTTTAAAAACAAACAAACCGCTAGTTAATGGTGGAACTGTCGAATCCAGCACTTTCTGACTCCAAGGCCCACACGTTATTTCTTGCCTCCGGGAGGCACAGCATTTTCAAGCAGCCTTTTTATCACGTATCCTACATAAAGATGATTTCTTGAGAAGTAAAATAAACAAATATTCTCGTCCCACCCTGGTATTGCAAGACATGGAAACAGAACAAGCAACTGTGGAATTTCAGTCTGGATGAGACATTGTCCACCCCTTTTAGAAGCTGATCTGAACCGGAGGCAGAGCTTGTGTGTTGAATTTGCAAGACTTATGTCAGTCCTCAGGGTTACAGGCAGCACTGAGTGCGGCACACGCTACCCCGGCCTGACCTCTCCCTCCTCGGTGGGCTGTCAAACAGGAGGTAGGGATTCCTCTGAGTGCTTCTAAGAGCATTTTATTTATTTATTTATTTATTTTTCCACAAGTTATTAGGGGTGCAGGTGGTATTTGGTTACATGAGGAAGTTCTTTACTGGCGATTTGTGAGATTTTCGTGCACTCATCACCCGAGCAGTACACGCTGCTCCGTATCTGTAGTCTTTTATGCCTCGCACCTGCACTCTTCCCCCCAGGGAAATGCAAATTAAAACCACAATGTGACATCACCTCGCTCCTGCAAGAGCGACCGTAATCAAAACATTAACGAACAGTAGATGCTGGCGAGGGTGCCGTGATCCGGGGACACTTCTACACTGCTGGTGGGACGCAAGCTGGCACAGCCGCTGTGGAAAACTGTACGGAGACTCCTCAAAGAACTCAAAGTAGAACGACCATTTGATCCAGCAACTCCACTGCTGGGCATCTACCCACAGGAAAAGAAGTCGTTATTCAAAACAGACGCTCGCACACACGTGTTTATAGCAGCACAATTCACAAGAGCATCTATTTTAGAAAAAGGAGCCGAAGCGCGACCATCAGCCAGGAGTTGTGGGGGAAACTGAAATGTTCGAACCACAGGGGGGAAGGCTCAACGGAGAAAACAGTTCCCGTCACAGGAGGGCAGGTTCACGCATCTTACACCATTTAATCTCCAGCACCACCCTGTGAGGCACGGGTGACTTTTATCACCATTTTATTGATGCCATAAAGAGCCAGTGGGGAAAGGATTTTCTCAGGGTACCACTGACATCGTTCTGAGTCCCGCTCGTCCCAGTCCCTGTCAAGGCCACGGCGCAAAGGTGCCCTTCCGTGACCCTCATACGTGTCTTCAAACATGCTCACGCTTCAAACATGCTCACACAGACAGCCACACGCAAAAGCCATCCACACGTGCATCACACACAGACACACACACCGGGCACACACGCAGCAGACACACCACATGCACCACACAACACCTTCCACACCACACAGTGTACACACATACGCACCAAACACAACCCACACACACCATGCATCACACACACCACACTACAGCCCACACACAACACACACTACACACTACACACAACCCACATACACTATGCTTCACACACACCACACACACCACACACCACACCCCACACACACCACATACCACACCCCATACACCCTACATACCACACACAGCCCACACACCACGCACACACCACAAACACCAAACACATACCATAGACACCATTGATACCACACACACCAAATACACTACACACCACACAACCACACATCCACACCACACAGATCAAACACAACAAATACACACCACGCAAACCACAGACACTGCACACCACATGCACCACACAACACCTCCCACACCACACACTATACACACACTACACACCAAACACAACCCACACACACCACACATCACACACACCACACACACTACACCCCATACACAACACATACACTACACACTATACTCCACACACAACCCCCACACACCACATACACCAAACACACTACACACCACACAACCACACACTCACCACACACAACACACACAACAAATACACACCACACAAACCACACATTACACACCACGTGCACCACACACCTCCCACACCACATGCACACTACACACCAAACATAACCCACACACACCACACACACGCCAAACACTACACAGCATACAAACCACACATCAACACCACAAACACCAAACACAACAAATACACACACACACTACACACATACACACTTATACATAGACCACCCACCACACACACACAACACATATAATCACATCACATGGTGCCTTCAAAGTAGCAGGAACGAGGTCAGGAGGTCAGGCTGGGCTGCGGCAGTTGGTGAAGAGGGCACAGGCTCTGCCCACACCCAGGCAGTTCCCCCCGTGGAGGTGAGGGGTGAGGGACAGTCTCCAGGAGGGGCCCGTCGGCCTTGCTGCTCCTCTTCCTAAACCAGTTCCTCTTATCAACCCTGCCTCCGCCAGCTCCAACCCAAAACCACACACAGACACACACGGACGTAAACACAGACACACAGGGACACACAGACACACTGACACACACAGATATACAAACATGCACGCCCAGACACAGACACATATAGACTTAGACGCATACAGACACACACACACAGACACACACAACCCACAGATATGCACACAGACACACAGAAAGACATACAGATTCACGCAGACACACACAGACATACACAACCCACAGATACGCACACAGACACACAGAAAGACACACAGATTCACGCAGACACACACAGACACACACACACACACAACCCACAGATACGCATACAGACACACACAGAAAGACACACAGATTCTCACAGACACACACACCGTCGGTTGTGAGTGCTCAGAGAATGCAAGCTCATTTGGATGTTGACACAGGCACCATTCCATTAGGAAGGCAAATTTGATGATAAAGATCAACACAGAATGAAACCAAATCTAAATGTCTTCAGGATGGTTTTTTAGAATTTTTAGTCCGCAGAGCACACACGCTAATGGCACAGGTCACATTGCCTAAGGACAGTCTCACCCCTCTGGAAGAAATGGGTCTAGCGATTGACAGTGGGAGATTTTAAGATGTGTGGCCTTGGACAGGTCGTTTTACACGTTTGTGGCATCGGTAAGCGGGAGGAATCCAGGTGCCTCCCAAGGCTGTCCTGGGGAGGAGGTGATGGAAGGCCTGAGAAAGAAGCGGGCAGAGCCTGGCAGCAGGTGCCACTTCGTGTTAATTCTGACCACACTCTGTACATCCTTCTGGCTTGAAAGTGGCAAGGAGGGAGCCTGGGCCTCATTTCTCAGGATTTTTCCCAAACTCCCAGGATGTGCACAGTAGGCGGGAAAGCCTCACGGTGCAGCCCAGGCCTGGGGTGGGGATGCAGCTGCCTCGCGAAGGGGCTTAGCCGTCCACGCACGTCACCCTCCCTCTGAGCTGAGGTGAGAAACTCACCCAGATGGCCGTGGACAGACCCCACAAGAGACACTGGCCGCTGCTCTTCATTGAGTTCCGGCTGCAGTCCTCAAGGTGGAGGAGGGGCGTTTGTCCCCACCCCCAGGGGACAACATTTGGCAATGTTGGGCGATGTTTTTGGCGGCTGCACCTTGGGGAGGGGCGCAGATGCTCCTGGCATCTGGTGTCTCAGTGGGGAGGCTGGAGATGCTGCCAAGTGCCCTCCAGTGCACACAGCAGCTACGGGGAGGGCTGCGGCCTGAAGGGTGGGTGGTGTTGAGGCTGATACTCTGGCCCACCACGACGCCACGTCCTCCCTCCGACAGCCACGATTGGGAAAACTTCTTCAGCTCGTCCTTGTGCCCCCAGCGTCCTCGCTCCCACGGCCCAGGAACAGTTCTGGGGGTCCGTCGCCGCTTCCATGGGGATGGTATGAGGCACTCCAGCTTCGTCATACCTTGTCCGCCCCGTGTTCCCAGCACTGCTCTTCCTCAGCCCAGGGAGTCAGAATCCTCAGTCTGAGTCTCCACCAGTGACATCTCAGCTCAGCTGAGTCATTCCCACTTTCAGAACCGGCTGACAGTGGGGCAGCCAGCCACTCTGTTCTCCATCACGGCGGAGACGCCTTGGAGCCACCGCCGGGGGCCCTCCCCAGCCCACCCCAGCCTCCTGACACAGTCTCCCCACAGACCCCGCATCAGTCGTCCCCACAGAAAACTCAGAACCGGCAAATGAGGAAAGGACCACAGGCCTGACGGATTTGGCAGAAGACAATAGAGGTGCGAGCGTTTGACAAAGCAGTAGGGACACCTCTGACAGCAGAGCTGTGCAGTGAGCATCTTCTTCCCAAACACAGCAAATTACCCAGCAAGGGCAGGAAGCTTCGGCAGAATTAATCACTACCTGGAAAACAATTTCACACTAGAATAAACAGGAGAGAGAGAATAATAAATGCATTGCATTGTCCAGTTGTTAACCTGGGCCTTGATATATATTAAAAAACAAGTCAATTACTTCTAGCAGTGATGGAAACTCATCTTGTTTAGCAAAATAAGATAAAGAAGTCTGGGGGTGGAGAGCCGGCGATCTGAGGGAAGACATCCTGAGATGATAAATATCTCATGTCAAGCCCGCACTCAGCCGCAGGCTTCTCAGAACAGCGGCAGCCAGCCCGGTTCCGTCTGAGGGAGCAGAGGAAGGAGGAACGGCACTGAGCGTTGGAAAGGGAGCGGGCATCAGCTACCAGAGAGCTGTTATAAAATACAGAAGCAAAACATTAAAAAGGCACAGTTATTTTTCAATAGAACCATCCCGTGTCTTTGCAGGAGGGTTTAGCTCCTGCATATTCGCACTCTGGTGTCTGGGGAAGGTGCTTGACTTTCGGTGCAGAACCAGAAAGGGAGACAGGAAGACAAGTTTTTTTCCCGAGACAAAGCTAGGTTGTTTTTTTTTTTTTTTTTTTTTGCTGTCTGCTGGACAGGTGGCCTTTCTGAATTGATAACCAGTCACTCAAGAGGCATTTGAAAGAAAACACTTTAATCCTAAGTGAAAGAAGGTTTTCGTGTGCACAGTTCATGGTTCAAATAAGTAGAAACCACTTTACCTTTGATTCCCAGGTTGTCTGTGCCGGACAGAATGCACTTTCTGGAGTCTGACACCAGCTCATGTCCAGGCCGAACTATATTCTGGGCAGTGGAGGCTTTTGTAATCGACCAGAATTGCTTTTTCTGTGTAAAATGATCGCTTAAGATGGCCTCACAAACTTCAGAGTCTGTAATTTCCTCATGCCCTGTAACGCGCGAGCCTCACTGGTTTCCTTCCCGGGACCTGCGAGAAGAGGGTGATGTGCGTCAGGCCACCCCGGGCATCTGAGTGGGCCTGGGCTGGTGCCTCTAATCAGCCTCCAGGACACGTCAGATGTGCTTCAGCGTCACTCCCACGACTGACCTCATTCACACGTGGAAATTTAAGAGGAAAAGGTTTGTCGTGGATGTATCCAAAGAAAGCGTGTCCATGTAGATGTAGTGGCAGAAGGGTGTGGCAGCTTTCCTCACCCATCCCGAGGCTCACAGCGGACACTCCTGTGACGGAAGACGAGAGAAAAGCACCACAGATTTACTGAAAGTTTCATGTAATACAGGTGCCCGGAGAAACGAAGACCTGAAGCTGCAGGGAACCGTCTGTCTGTGTGCTTAGGTTCCATGACGAGTGGACACTGGAGAACTGTGCTTGGACAAAGGCGGGCGGTCTGTGGTGCTACACTGAGGCCTCCAAGGCCGCTCTGTGTGGCTTCTTCTCGGTTTTCTGTGTAGCATTTCGGCCCCCTGGGTATGGGCAGGACCCCTCTGGAATGAGGGCTCGCAAGGGGGAAGGGAAAGAGTGAACTTTATAAACCAAAAATAAAATTCGAAGACCCCACTGACTGAACAGACACTCCCCTCGGTCTAGGGGACCCCAAAGAAACCTGAAAAACTAGCTCAGGATGTAAGGAGAAGAGGGGGTCAGACGTGCCGTGTCATCCCCTCCTCCTTTTGGAGTTCAGAGGCAGCTGACCAGCATTCACATGAAAACGGAGATCTGAAGACAGACAGCAGACTCTTCGTAGCCGCGAAATTTCTGATTCTAGCCTGACTCTGGTATAGCATCACATGACACACAGCAGGCCCTGAAGGAAGTCAACGTATTTTATCCCAAAACATGTTTATTTGACATACGTTGAAGTGGTTCTGCAAACCTGTCTCTTGGGGGCCAAATCTACATTCTGCAGAGTCTCCTTCCCTTACCAGGTCTTTCCGGAGACTCTGACACCTTTTAAGGTGTGATAAGAGACATTCCACATCTTTTCTCTCTGAAGCCTGCTGCCTGGAGGCTTCAACTACAAGACAAGAACCTTGTCTTCCACAACCCCCTTATCCAAACTAAGACAAGAACCTTGTCTTCCACAACCCCCTTATCCAAACTAAGACAAGAACCTTGTCTTCCACAACCCCTTATCCAAACTTAAGCATTTCTTTATGCTGAGTTTCCCTCTCCAAGCAGCACTGAACTCTTTCAAACAAATCCGCCACTCTTTGAACCTTCCCCTTGGCCTGGAAGCCCCTGTCTTCGAGCCGTCCTGCCTTTCTGGGCTTGCCAATGTACACCCTACATGTATTGATTTATGTCTGACCTGGAACGTCTGTCTCCCCAAAATGTATAAAACCAAGCTGTCCCCAACCACCTCGGGCGTATGTTCTTCTGAGGCTGTGTCACAGCCCACGGCACAGCCTCAGAACGTGTGCCCGAGGTGGTTGGACAAAGTAAACCTCAAGTGGATGGAGACCTGTCTCAGATACCTTTTGGTTTATACTTGTCTATTGTCTACCTAAAGAAGGAAACTGTGGCAAATTTAAAGCAGAGAGTTTTTTGTGCCAAGGTTGAGCACTTCACAGTCGGGGACACACTGAAGTGCTCAGGAAACGAAGGAGAGGCTCCAATTTTTAAAGGAAAAAGGATGAATCAGGAAAGGAGTGATGACACAAGCTGTTGGTCAGGAATTCTAATTGGCTTGCAGAAGTAATGTTGACTAGTGATTGGTTATATAGTGTTGAATGACGGGGTGTGAGCTGTGGTATCCGGTGTGGGATGGCCATTCTTGTTAGATTAATTTGTAGCTATTGAGTCCATACAACAGGTGGCTTAGAAATGACGACTTCCCTCAAGGCACCTGCGGCGTGACTCCTCTCATTTTAACTCCTCCCAGGGCCTGATACTTCCTCACGTTCCTCAGATTAAAACTTTATTTTCTTTCTCACTAGGTTTCGGGGCTTGCTTTGTGGAAGGGGAGGCCCTTTGCTTCCACGGCTGCCACGGGGAAGAGGATTCTGGCTTCCGTGACTCACGTCAAAGGCAGAGGCCGTCAGAGCTCGGCTTTGAAGCCAGTCTCCTTTAGCTCCAAGTGCTCAGCAGGCGAGAGCCCCACACTGTGGCTGTTGTTCTCAAGGTTATTTATTTGTTAAGCTACATGCCGAGTTGTCTGGGTGCAAAGCCTCCCCCCTCGTCCCCAGGGTGTCTGCAGCACCACGCGGCGCTCTGCCTAGAGTAGGCACATCATCAACGGTTACTGAATAAATGAACACATACCTTTTATTCTTTGCAAGAAAAGTCTTCTGTTTCTTTGTCCTGGCTGCTCTTACCATCTCTCCAGGCTTTTCTAGCCCCAGAGCTGAGAGTCCAGCAGGAGATGAAAAACACAGTCAACTTTTGGCCGAAGATTCTAGACCGTGGACGAGGGCGGGCTGGGGACTGGTCTTGTGAAGTGCACGGATTTGAGCTTTTATTAAAGAAAGATCAGTTTCCTCCTGGGAGCAGGATAAAACCGAGCAAGGAGAGGTTTGGCCGGGGCTGGCAGGGCAGCAGGTGCCATCCACTGGGAGCCTGTGTGCAATTCAAAGAGATGAGAGAGGACAGTCCCCGGGGAGGAGAACTCATCCAGGAAACGGAAGGGCAAGGATGCGCTGAAAGATAACAGCTGCATTGTTTCCAAATTTTCAAAACCTCTGTTAAATGTTCTAAAATCCTCATTAGCCTTACAAATCACGAGCCTTTCGCCTGCAGACATAAGAGCGTTTTAGATATGCAGGTCTCGGGCTGACCCAGGAAACCCTACGTTAAAATGACGACAGAAACTGCTAATCGGCAGAGCTCAGCACAGCTCCAGACCGAGACAGGCTCCTGTGAGGCGTTCGGGAGGGGCGGCCGCCAGGAGGGCCTGCCTCTGGTCTAGGCTGAGAGGGCAGAACTCTGTGCAGTGAATTGAGGAAGCTGGGAAATGTTTGTTCAATTAAATATTTCAGCTGTCAGCCAGAATACCTGAAATTCCTCATAAGAATCCAGATCTGGATTTCATACCTTCGCTCCCGTGTGTCTGCTCACCTCAGGGCCGTATCATACCTTCCCTCCCACGTGTCTGCTCACCTCAGGGCCGTATCATACCTTCCCTCCCACGTGTCTGCTCACCTCAGGGCCGTATCATACCTTCCTCCCACGTGCCTGCTCACCTCAGGGCCGTGTCATACCTTCGCCCCATCGCGTCTGCTCACCTCAGGGTCGTGATTTCATACCTTCTTCTCGGGCTTCCCGTGGTCTGCTCACCTCAGGGCCGTGGACATACCTTCCCCTCCCACGTGGGGCTGCTCACCTCAGGCCGTGCTCATACCTCCCTCCCCACGTGTCTGCTCACACCTCAGGGCTGTATCATACCTTCCCTCCCACGTGTCTGCTCACCTCAGGGCCGTATCATACCTTCCCTCCCACTGCCTGCCTCACCTCAGGTCAGCACCTGTGCACCTTTGGCTTGCCTCGTGAAAGCACGCATTCATTTTCCCCAGCATTGGACAGTAAGCCAAGAGCAGTATCCTGCTGGCATGGAAAATGAAGGAAATAAACCGTACTGTGGGGAGAAACCCGGGAAAGAAAAGTCAGGGGCACAACCCAGGAATCCAGACCCTGGGAAAGCGAAAGCCCCGAGCACGCGGAACATCTGGAAAGTGGCTGTGAAAGCACCAAGGGGAGAGAAAGCAAGAAGGGGGGCTGCAGGGGCTCCCAAGAACCTCCCTAGGCCCCAGCCCTCTGGTCTCACTGCCTGCCCCTCTCGCACCACTCACGGGTGCTCCTGGATGAAGCTGCAGGCTCCAAGACCTCATCTAAGTCCCACTTAACTGGGCCTTATGCAAGTCACAGGGCCCCCAAGACTGTTAAAATGCCTACCAAGTAACGATCAGCATTAATTATGATGCAACGAAGGCAGCTGACACCTACGGAACCAAGGTGTGCTTGAGCTGGTGGAGACTCATGGGGCTGCAAATCCAGCAACTGCCTTTGCCTTATCAGCTGGAAAACTGTGTTTGCACAGGCAACATGGAGAAGGGCTCTGGGCCCTGCTGGTGGCTAAATAGGGGATGAAAATGAAGGATTCTTCCTTTTCCATGACAGTTCCAACCATGAACCTGTGTTCGAAGGGCCAGTCCACCTGCGGCCACCTCTGAAGGCGGCACAGCCCAAATGCACACACCCTGAGAGGAGTCAAGACAAATGTGGGCGCAGAGCCCCAACCAAGGCTCTTAGCCAGTGACCTCCAGCTGCAGAGCCCTGGCCTCCTGCACCCTGCCTGTGCCTCAGCCTCCCAGAGCTCATCTGTCACTGAATTCTAGCCCCAGTGTGCATGCCCAGCCTGGAGCTTTGCCTCTCCTGAGACAGCCTCACCTGCCCCTCTATCTGCCTGTAAGCTCCCTAGAGCAGGATAAGCCATTTATCATTTCAATGGGATATGCACATTCAGATACTAGAGGCCTCTAATTTACTGGGGTTCCAGGATGAGAGACCCAGGAAATCATTACTGCTTGGTTCTATGAGGCCCTTTAGCGTAACCCCAGAGAAAGCCTCGGCGACATCATCGGATGCAGGTGACTCTGCCCCTCCTTCCTGCTCGCTGCCGGCGGGAGGTCCCTGTGTGTTTTGCTTCCATTCGGCAGGCCCTGTGCCTCACCACACACAGGCAGGCCTGGCTTCCTCTTGGTCACCCCGTGGCCTGCTTCTCATCTCTGCGGGCTCAGTACCAGCGTGTGATGGAGTGTGGCCCATCTCCCGCGGGTGCTGGCGGATCACAGGAGGTTCCAGGCCCACTGTGCATGGCCCCTGCACCTGCTCCTCAGTCCTCTGCTCCTAAATTTTCTTGTTTTCTCCGTATCGGAAAGTGGGGTCTTGCTATACCAGGTAATCTGAGCCCCCGCCAGCACTTGCTGTCACTTGCTTTAAGACAGTCACACGGTGCGTGAGATGCCCTCTGAAGTTTCCATGACAGGCAGCGATCGCCACGGTCCCCAAGACCCGGCGTGGGAACCAGAATTCTGGTCTAGAGGAGACAGAGTTGTGTAGCCAGGAAGCAGCCTGGGAATCAGAACCAAAGAAAAATATCCCAAAATAAAGAGGAGAAGTCCTGTGTGTGTGGGCGGGGGGGGGGGAGGGGCTGGGTAACAGGAGAGCCCAGTGCATGGAAGCCCAGAGGCAGCTCACAGAGCATCGGGTCATGCAATGAGACCCACGGCTGGCCAAGGCCGCGGGCCCCTCAGGCCGGTCAGGGGACACGGAGGCCTGGGAGTTCTCGGGAACTGCGATCTGGAGTAGCTTGCAGGAGACCAACTCATTAGATGAAGATGATGCTTCAGCTCGTATTTCCCAAAAAGCAGAGTCCGAGGCCGCGGCTCATGTGCGTTGCCTCACTAAGGAGCACAGTCTCCAGCACACGCGAAGTGAAGTGGGCAGGAGCTGGGCCACACACTCGTGTCACGGAGCTGACGGACGGATGTCATGGCTGAGGTGTACCCGGGACCATCCCTGACACGCCACACAAACCTCACCTCGAGACCAGTCTCAGCAGGGAAAAGGTGAGACAGTAACCCCTTGTCTCCCTCAAGCTGGTATCTTCCCCAGGGCACATACTTCCCTCACACTTCCAGATGGCCCCGTGGGCTCCACTCCGGTCTCAGGGCACTTTGCCTTCTTTCTTACCTAGACTCCCCACGGCCAGCCCAGATGCGAGGTGCCGTGGACTCGTGCCCCCTGAGGTTGACCTGAGTGCTTGCAGTGTTGGCCCCACAGCCACGACTGGGCTGGAGCAGAAGGTAAATCGGGCCCAGAGACACGAGGGGGAGAACGCAGCCTCCTCAGAAGAGCCTGCGGTGGCATCGCTGTGCTGAGGACCCTGAACCCTACAGGGTCGACCTCCGCCCCGATGACGGCCCCCAGCAGGCCCAGGGCTGGAGTCACCCCTGCTGCCCCGGCCACCACGGGAGGAGGGACTCTTGTTTTCCATCTGAATTCACCCCTCAGCCGCCTGCATGGCCGGGAGGGGAGGAATCAAGGTCCTGGAGACTCCCGGAGGTTGTGGCTTTGAAGTAAGCAACAGGCCCCCTCCCGGACCTGCCTCCTTGAGGTCTGAGCATTTAAATACTAACAGGATCACTGGGGTTTCTTTTTCAATCTGTCCAGAGGAAATAAGTAGACTAAGAATTAGCCACAGGGAAACAACAAAGCCTGGGGACAAAGCCTGCGCCACGGGAGGTGGCCGGGTCCTCTGGGAGCCACTTGGGATTCACTGTGTCCCGTCGGCTCCCGAAGCGGCACCCGGGGGCGTTTGGAGAGACCCGGCCTCCCCTTCTGCTGCCAGAGCCCGAAGGCACAGCCGGGAACCTGCCACCAGCCGCCCTTCCCGAGGGTCCTGCGTGGAGTGGGGTGTGCGTGGGCAGGGGTTGCCCTGGGGTCCAGCAGGCCCACGGTAGGCTCTGTTCTAATTCAGTTTGTGCCCATATCGGGCACATTTTAAGCTCTTTTTCTGTGGTGAGGGAGCTACAGGCTTCCTGAGGAGACGAGCTCTCCACTGAAATTCCGTCTAAGCACCTGAGCTTCACTCACCGCCCGGGGAGGGAGCCTGACGGAATCACAGTTTTGTTCTTGTTCCAGCACGAGCCACAGGACGGAGATTTGTGTGTTAACATTCCCTCTGACGCTGAAAGAAAGGAGTGATTATTCCCATTTTACAGAGGAGGAAACTGAGTCTCAGGAGTGTTAACTGCGTGGCCAGCAGTCAAACAGCCGAGGGGGATGGAGACGGGATGTGCGGCCGGTGGGGCTTCCCGGGGCTTGAACAACAGACACGCCATCCCTGAGGGAGGATTGCACACGACCTGCCTGTGGAAAGACAGAGTCAAGCTGTTTATCTGTTCTTCAAGTAGGTATCCACCCACGGTTACAATGGAGAGGGTTTATCTTCACGCTTTTTAAAAAAATCAGCTTTAAAGAGCAACCAACAGATTTGGCTCAGGGCGGTAACCGAGGGCAAACGCGTTGCTGGCAGGGAGTGCAGCTGCGGGAGCATTTTGGTGCGTTTATGTTCAAGGGTTTGACTTTTTTCTTTTCTTTTTCAACGCAAAAGTAGCTTCTAATTTTTCATCTTAGTGTGTCCACTGCATCAGTTCCTCTTGTGCCTGCTTAGTTTAAATGCAGCTGCCCTGGCCCTCGGGGTCTGCAGATTCTGGGTGAACCATGGTGAGGGAGCCTCAGGCCAGACAGCAGCAGTAACTTCTCCCAGGTGCTTCTGCACTGTCTGCGTGGACACAACGCTGTCAGCTCTAATTGACCCTTTAAATGGTGTGGTGCTGGGGGGTTGTGTGTGTGTCTGTGTGTGTGTGTGTGTGTCTGTGTGTGTGTGTGAGAGACAGAGACAGAGACAGAGAGAGACAGAGAGGCAGAGAGAGACAGAGACAGAGAGAGACAGAGACAGAGAGAGCACGTGCAAAGGACTTTCTTCTCCTTTGAATGACCCAGGCGACCTCAGCTGCGGCCGGGAGAGGAGCTGCTTCTCTTCTGTCCCGTGAGCGTCTCTCCGGGTACTTTGCCAGCCTCATCCTTTCTGTGATCACAGATGGAATTTCTACGTTTCTGACACTGGCCCGACTGCAATTTAATTCTCACAAGGTATTTCCCGAGATTGCTTGTGCCCAATTCCTGAGCCTCCCTGGACACAGAGCAGCACCTGGGCACAGTAGTTGGCATTATGTGACCACAGAATGCCAGGATTGGGAGTGACATTGGAGACAATAACCCGCACACCAGCCTTGAATCCTGAAAGAAGTTTGCTCGTGGGGAAATTAGGGCAAGGCGTGTGCAGTGGCTCTGCCGGTCATGCCTTGTCCTTCCTCCATCCAGCAGGCCCTTCTCAGGAGTGTGATAGAGGCAGAGGCAGAGCGGAACAGGTGAGTTTTCCGCACTGCTGAGCTGCCCGGGTGCGAGGCTGGTGGGGAGCTTGGGACGCACGGGAGGGCCCTACACCCACCTCGTGTGAGCTCCGAAGCCTGGGAGCAGAGAGGAGGGTGGAGCAGCGCTGTCCCTCCCGCACAGGGATATACTTAACGTGTGTTCCCATAGCTACACTCACAAGATGCCACAGAGCCTTCCAAAGCCCATCTGTTTGGAATATATCCAGGGTTTACACTGAAAATACCAAAATCCTTAAAGAGGCTTCAGCCTCACAAGAGGCTGGTGATTTGTAAGTTTGCATCCAGCATGCGATCTGGACGCCGTGTTCCCATCTCAGGGAGGCGTTACGAGTTCCCCCTAAACCCACTGCTCTGAGCAGACTGAGCAGGCAGCCAGTCCTGCTCCTCAGGCGCCCGAGGCCTACGTGCAGCGAACTGGATTCAGGCCCACGCTCATCCTCAGGTCCTGCCCCTGTGCTCATCCCGTCTCACAGGCAGCTCGGCCTCTCCCCAGTGCAGAGACTGCTTTTCTCCATTTGCTTTTCATCGCCCCACCCCACACTCCAGGTGGCACCAGCCTGTTCAGGCCCTGCTGATGCCCAATAAATGCCCGTGCCCAGCAGACTCATGGTCAACCCATATGTAACCCCCATCTCCCCTACACCCAGTCCGTCCGCACGTGTCTCCCACCTGCAGGATCACAGCTGACACGAGGCAGCTTGGTCCCTCGGCGCTCACACAGGAGCCCTCCTGTGCGGACAGCAGCACCAGCACCGGCCTGTGGGGGCTTTGGCAGCCCATCTGGGGTTGGGTGTGGTCACGTGGGAAGGAAGGACGGGGGCAGGAGGCCGAGAAGGACGAGCACATCTGAGGCATAAGTCTCCTTAGGACATAAGTCTTGACAGTGAGAGGAACATCATATGAGCAAGTACATCCGGGAGCCTCCTCTGATCCTGACCCTGATCTAGATAATGATTTCTGGAGTAGGACAGTGATGTCTTACATTTTAGGTGATGATATTAATAACCATTGTTATTGCAGTGCTAGACATAAGTGAAGCCACCTCAGACCCTCCAGACAGGCCACTCTGGCCCCTAAGAACCAACAAATGACCTCGGTTAGCACTACAAGGAACAGAAGAATCACCCAGCTGGACCCCGCATGACTTCCTAACCCACACAATCATGAGTTGTAATAAATTGGTTGTTTTAAGCCACTACATTTCGGGGTAGTTTGTTACACAGCCAGGGAAACTCAGAACACAAGGCTTACGTGTGTGCTCCATGTCTGCAAACTAATTTCATCCTGCCTCATGACATACCTGTTCCTACCTCTGTTCCATTGCTGGAAAGCAATTCCTTCAGAAGAATCACTGTTGTCCTGACCGTGTCTGTTCCCTTCACAGCTTTGAGCACCGTCTCTGGACCGTGGCAGGTATCCACCGTGGAAAAATGAGGACCACAGTCCAGGTGTGTTTCTTTTTATCCTTTCCTCCACAAGCACATTTTAGGTTTTTAGTTCTTTCTGTAATTCTAAGCACTGTGTGTCAGCCTAGGCACATCGCGTTCTTATTACAATCTGTCGGAAGTAACAGAGAAGGAAGTGAAAACTTACAGAGCGGAGTCGCCAGCGTTGGTTGTGGGGTATTTAACCCTAGGAGGGGAAGGTGAAGGAGTGAGGACGTGTGTGCACTTTTCTATGATCATAACATACTTCAATAAAAACTCAAAAAGAGAAGAGTGAATTGATAACTTCTGGGATTTCACTCAGTTTCAGCAGGCTGTCAATCACCCTAGCTTCCAGTTTCTCTTCTTTTCTTTGTCCCCTCCCTTTGGCGTCTCTCGTCAGTATAAAGGGAGGTGGAATGGGCAGAATGGGTGGGGGCACCACTGTCCCTCGGCTCCCTGCAAACGACTTTGACCCCGGGCCCAATGGAAAAGGGGGCTGGGCCCCCAGAATTTCAACCAATCTTGGTTTTATCAATAAATGTCGATGACTGTCACTTCTTTATCCCTGGTAGATGGCTCCCAATCTAATCCTTATCTCTGAGCAGAAAAATTGAAACTGTTCTAGGATTGGGGAGTTTGTGAAAATCGTTATGTGGAGAAACACTTTTTATTTTCTGTGAACAGATATGCTGAACTGAGTATTTCCCAATGACCTTCTTTATTTTGATGCTCACCTTCATGGCAAGCACAGGGTGCTTTGTCCTTGACGAAGGTGCTTTCGAGGTGATCTGCATTGTGTGTGGACTTGAGCAGCTCTCCCTGTGAAGCAGTGAGCCAGCTGTCTGAGCTAAAACCTAGGAGCTGGCAATAATAAACTGAGTGTGGGATACATGTTGATTCTTTATCTCCCCCTTCCACTGGCCCCTGCCAAAAGCTTGTAGTCTGTCTGGTAGAATATGGAAAGTCAAAGGCAGCTCAGCTCCTGCTTGAGGATACCTCAAAGCTGGGCGTTTTAAGCTGGGAGGCAGGTTAGCCACCAGGCAGGTAGGTAGTAAGTCAGATGTGCGTGTTACTCAGAGGTCAAGATGAAAGATCCAGTCTAAACCCAGACAAACGTAATAGGCAAACTCCGGCCAGCACGATGAACCTAGTGCTGAATATCTACGCAAAGCAGATGATCCAGAGTCTCGAAGGGTATTTGGGAACCTGAAGGACACGGTGTATACAGGGAGAGTGGGGCAGGCAGGAGCACCGAAGGAAAGGAGGAGCACAGGGGCCTTCACTCTGGAGCAACTTCTACCCAGGCAGACAGGAAGCTACCGGGACAGCAGAGCCCAACCTGAGTCAGGGAGCTGGAGGCGGGGCGAGGGTGGGGTGCGGAGGGCATGGACCTTACGACATGGACAGAGCTGTCCACGACTGCCCGTTGGCTCACAGCTACCTTACCCAAAAAGCACCTGTTGAGCTACTACCTGCAGATGCCTGGCACCATTTGAAGCACTGAGAATATGAACGTGAAACTATTCCACACGTTCTGCCGACAGAACAACCTACAGATGGCACAGGTGTGCAAGAGCAGGTGACCAAGAGTGTGTGGGCTTCGGGGAGAGCTCACGGCGAGCCATGCTGTGCAGCAGTGTCTGCGGGCACGGAGCCACCAGCACGCCAGGTTTGGGACTCTGATGACACTATTCATGCACTCAACAAATACGGACCGGGCAGCTTGCTCGGTGTGTGCTGTGTAGCTCAGGGCGGACACGGTGCCCACTCTGCTGGAGCTCGCATCCTTGCAGGGGGCGGCTCCGTATGGACGGGGGGAGGGCATTGCACGGACTCCCCAGGAGAAGAGGCGGTATGTGTAGGTGGTGGCCAGGCCGTGGCGCCGGTGGTGCTCTATGGCACTAGACGAGCTCACACGTGTTCCAGAAGCGTTGGAGGTCATTGAACTACTTAGTAAAGAAATGATAACCTAGGTGAGAAATCATGTGCTTCTCGGGGAAGGAAGGAAGCGAAGGACTCCAGGGATGTTCACGCCTTATTCATTTCCACATACACCAGACCCAGTGACTCTCCTCCTGTCCCCACGTTGGTTACGGCCGCGTCTACATCCAAACCGGAACAAGTGAGTGGGGAGACCTAGGCTTCTTCCCTCGTCACCCCAGTGCTGCCAACCCTCACTGTAAGTGGATGCACTGACCTGGGGAGGCTCAGACAGGAGCCTCGGCCTCCTTAGGAACGTCTGGTGTGACCTGCAGGGCTCCCTTCAGGCAGTGCCAGACCAGGGAGGTATTTCAGCCACGCTGGCGACGCCCCCTCTGCCCTTGTCCCTCACTTAAAATAGACAAAGGCCTGGCTTCTTCACCTTAGGTCCAGTGCTAGAAAGAAAGGAAAGCGTGAACATCTGCTAAAGGGTAGAATGGCAGTACGGGCAGTGAATTTAAGATAGAAAGCAAAAGGACAAGGCGGCCTCGGGTGGAGGGGCAGAGTGGGGTGGGGGGGTCCTGACGTGGGGAAGAACTGGCCCCATGGGCCTCAAGGAGCCAGCCAGGGCGAGGCTGCAGAGGGGCAGCAGCCTAGGCCCAGTGTGTCTGAAGGATGACCCTCCCAGAGGGGTCTGTGGAGGAGGAGGAGAGGTCACTTGGGGCACAGACAGAGCATGTGACGAGGCCCAAGTCTCCCCGACTGAAGAGAAGAGCCGGGGGTCAGGGCGGACACCGAGGAGGCTGCCCACACAACCCCCTGATGGGCCAGTAGGCAGGGCCCTGCCGTCCGCGACAGCGTAAGCGTGCGTGAGTGCGGGCATGCAGGGTGAGCATCTCACTAAAGGAAGCCATGGTCGCTCCCAGCCTCTGCCTTCCCTGTTCAGCCTCTTTGTACTTCATGTTTATTGAGCTTAATGCTCGTTTGGTGATAACTTCAGGAAACCCTCTCAAATAATAAACTGTAAATGTATCCAGGTTGCCATCTCATTTTAGAAATACAATTTTTCTATTTGGGATTAATTGCCTAAACGTCCTTAGAAAATAAAAAGGGAACTGTCTCTTGAACATTAGTTATTAAATTATGTATCACCAATTCATTTGCTGCACTGATTTGAACTTTGTGACATTTCTTATTGACTGTTTGAAAGCAAACTTCCAATTATCAAAGGATCAGATCCTGCCAGCTCAAAATCCCTCTTGGAGTGGCAGAGAGCTGCTGGGAGAGTTTGAAGATCCCAGGTCTTTGTGGTCAGGACGTGACTTGAGCGCTGATATGGGCATCAATCAAAGGAAGCGTTTTCTTAAGGAGGATGTTTGAGAAACCTGGAATCTGATTCTCAAAGCCACCACAGTGTGGCCACCCTGGCAGAAGAGCATCTCGCGTGCTTGCACTTTGAAGCCCAGTGCACTGAATGGGGTCTGTTATGTTTAGGCTGGAGATAAAGAACCGCATTTGGCAGACATCCCGGCTCAGATCCTACCTTTTCCAAAGGCAGTATACTGCAGGTTCCCAGAGGTGAAGAAAGAATGGCCGAAATAGTAGCTTACGGTTTATCCTTCTTATCTCAAATGTCTGGGGAATAGGAATAATAATATTTACAATTTGTTGAAAAATTTATGGGCAGGCATTGTGTAAGTACTTTACATATTATACATATGAATACCTTTATAGATGTATAAATGTATACATGTAAATATATATCATAAATAACAACTGATACAGATAAAGATATCTACATCTATCTATTTAAATAGATGCATCAATCTCCACTTTTAACCCTTTCACCAATCCTCTGACATAGATATTACAATGGTCCCCATTTTAGAGATTAGGAAAATAAAGCAAAAAAATGTCAATTTGTTCAAAGCACATAGCTAGTAAAAGTTGGCAGACCCAGAACTGAATTAAGGTGATCTGAGCCTAGAAATGACGCAACCTAGGCTTGAACTTATGCCTCCGGTTGCAAATGCAGCATTCGAATGCAAGAGTGAGTGTGCAAGAGAAGTGTTGAGATGCGGAGGCGTGGCAACCCCACAGGCGTGGTGACCCCACAGGCGCTGAGACCCCACAGGCCCAGCGACCCCACTAGGGATGTTTCCTGGCTTGTCCACCTGGTGACAGTCCCACTTAGGTCTGTGGCTCTGGTTTCCTGATTCAGAAGGAGAGGCAGGGTCTCATCTGTGTTTCTTGGTGGTGACCCCATGGTAGGGCCGACTGACTTATTAAATCACAGTACTTTTGCCGCTGGAATTCCTCCGGAAGGACTTGCCTGAGGCTGTTTTATAGGTTACCTTTTTAAAAACAATTTAAGTACACTCTAAAATAATGACAAAAATGGAGTATAGTAAGTACACAAACCAGTAACATGGTTGTTTATTATTATCATCAAGTATGCTCTGTGCATAATTGTATTGTGGTACTTTTATAGGACTAGCAGTGCAGTGAGTTGGTCTACACCAGCATGCGCACAAACATGTGAGTAGTGCATTGTTATGGCATGCTAGTGCAATGTTATGACCGCTATGACATCACTAGGCAATAGGAATTTTTCAGTGCCATTTAAATTTCGTGGGACCACCATCCTATATGTGGTCGGTCATGCAGCACTTACTATGTGTCTTCGTTGAGGCTGTTCCTTTGGCTGATTTTTCTTTTCCCTCCCCCTCTACCTGTTCAAATTCTACTAATACTTCAAAGCACAACTCGACTCCAACTGTCCCCATAAGACCTTCTGATCATCTTTTCATCATTCCTTTATTTAAAAAAATACGTATCGAGTGCTTTTTATCTGCATGGCTGGGATGGAATGTAGCCTCAGTGTGTAGCAGACTGTGCCATCTGGGTTTGTGGACATACACTCCATGATGTTTGCATCCAACAAACATATGAAAAAATATTCAACATCACTAATCATCAGGGAAATTTAAATTAAAACCGAGATGAGATACTGTCTTACACCAGCCAGAATGACCGTTCTTAGAAATTCAAAAAGCAATGAATGTTGGCATGGATGTGGTCAAACGGGAGTGCTTATACACTGCTGGTGGGATTGTAAATCAGTGCAACTTCCACGGAAAACAGCATGGAAATCTCTCAGTCCCGTGTCAATCCACTTCCGGGTATCTACCCACTTCCGGGTACCTACCCAATCCCACTACCGGGTACCTACCCACTTCCGGGTACCTACCCACTTCCGGATACCTACCCAATCCCACTTCCGGGTACCTACCCAATCCCACTTCCGGGTACCTACCCAACCCCACTTCCGGGTATGTACCCAACCCCACTTCCGGGTACCTACCCACTTCCGGGTACCCACCCAATCCCACTTCCGGGTACTACCCAATCCCACTTCCGGGTACCTACCCACTTCCGGGTACCTACCCAATCCCACTTCCGGGTACCTACCCAGTCCCACTTCCGGGTACCTACCCAATCCCACTTCCGGGTATCTACCCAATCCCACTTCCGGGTACTACCCAGTCCCACTTCCGGGTACCTACCCAATCCCACTTCCGGGTACCTACCCAAACCAAAGTCATTATATCAAAAAAGACATCTGCACATAGATATTTATCACAGCACAATTCACAATTGCAAAGATACGGAACCAACCTAAATGCCCACCAACCAATGAGTTTGTTCGTTCAGGCTTAAAAAAAGAATGAAATAATGTCAACTTGGATGGAGCTGGAGGCCACTATGCTAAGCGAAGTAACTCAGGAATAGAAAACAAATGCCATATATTCTCCTTTGTAAGTGTGAGCCAAGCTATGAGTACACAAAGGCATACAGGGTGGGGTATAATGGACATTGGAGACTCAGAAGGGGAAGGTTGGGAGGGGGATGAGGCATGAAAAACTATCTATTGGGTATAAGGTGCACTACTCGGGTGACGGAAACACTAAATCCCAGGCTTCACCGTTACACAATCCATCCATGTAACCAAAAACCACCTGTACCCTTAAAGATATGGAAATAAAAAATAATAAAAATTTGATCTTTGTTTCACATGGAAGTTAGGAATTGTTGGATATAATATTATTAATAATATTTAATTTAGTTATAGCCAAAGCATATTTTATAATACTTTAATTTGATAATTATAGTATAATTATATATATATTATAATATAATAATTTAATACTTATTTCTAGGGTCAGTGTATATGATTTTCCAATGTGCCCTTTAAAACCACATGTACTCCTTAATTGTGGAGTGGAGTGTTCTGAAAAGATCAGTTATGTCACATTGGTTGATAATGTTGTTCAGGTGGACTATTTTTAGTTTTGTCTGATTGTTCTGTCAATTATTAAAAGGGGGTTGCTAAAATCTCCAGCTATAGTTATGGATTTACTTAGTTTTCTTTTAGATCTGTTCATTTTTCATTTATTTATTTTGAAGTTTTTGAGAAAGGCTGAGGTAAAACCACAGCAATGGTTCTGAGGAAGGTGGTAGAAAGGCAGACTGGAGAGCTATGACATCACTAGGCAACAGGAATTTTTCAGCGCCATTTAAATTTCATGGGACCACCGTCATATATGCGGTCGGTCATGCAGCACCTGTACCCAGAGGAAGGGCTCTTATCTGGCACCCGTCCTTCTGTATCTCCTGGCCCACGCCACATTTTGTGCATGCATGTGTTCACGTAAATTGAGTATTTGTGCACCTTCTTGCCATATTTGCTTTCATCTATTATTTTCTGCAAACTTTGTGTGATCTAGACCTTTTCAAGGTGCTTATGTTGGGGCTCAGAAACCAATACCCCAAGATACGGTGCCGTGACCTGCTAAACAAAGGAGGAGGCTCAAGATCTCTCTCACCTTCTCCCTACTTTTGTCTCTCAGTCCTCCATCTCTTCCAAAGTACAAACCTGCTCCCCAAAACGTCCTTATATACCCAGAAACTGGACCCCCAAAGAGAAACACAATCCCTTCTACCCCTTCTCTGAAATTTCATTAACCAGAGAAGATTAAAATTCATATCACAGAGGTAGAGTCTAAAAATTGAACATCACACTTAGAGCCCAGATGAAATTTTAATGGTTCGGTTGTCCCAAACCATTGTTTGTTCTCTGCTTCCATTCAGTTCCCAAAGACAATTATTTACTTACCATTGTCTGAAAATGGAGTCCATTCATTCCCCCTAAAAAACGTTTACTCCTACACCCCATCTCCCCTTCTCCTATGAAGAAGGGTACATAAGCACCTGGGATGCATCAGATTATTGGGTAATCATTCCCCATGATTTATCCATGTTCTGCACATTAAAATAATTTTATATGCCTTTTTCTCTTATTAATCAGCCTTTTGTCAGCTCATTTTTAGCAAACCCTCAGAGGGTGAAAAGGAAAGCATTCCGTTTTTACCCCTACACCTACTGCAGCCCAGAATGTGTATGTAATAATTGATAAAAATTATAATGTATTATTAGCAAAAATAATGATTGATGCTGCTGACTTTTCCAGATTCCTGTGATCCAGCAGAGCACCTGCCATTTCTAGAGAACACAGCTAGAGAACTGTGAAAAAAATATTTTCAACCAATTGGCTAGGTTTCCATTTATGCCTTTCTGCAAGATGGCCCATGTAAATTGTTTAACAACTCTGAAAGGAAACTGGTCAATGAGGAAGTTTACTTATACATTTTTAATGATGCCCGATACAAATGTCTGTTTTGTTTCTAATGAAAGATACCTAATATCTGAGTTAATAATTAAGGATAACTGCATTGACTTAGTATTTTTTCTCTCATTAAAGTTCTTTCGGCTGGGCGTAGTGGCCCACGCCTGTAATCCCAGGACTTTGGGGGGCTGAGGTGGGTGGATCACTTGAGGTCAGGAGTTTGAGACCAGCCTGGCCAACATGGCGAAACCTTGTCTACTAAAAATACAAAAATCAGCTGAGCGTGGTGACAGGTACCTGTAGTCTCAGCTACTTGGGAGGCTGTGGCAGGAGAATTGCTTGAACCCAGGAGGCAGAGACTGTGCCATTGCACTCCAGCCTGGGCAACAGAGCCAGACTCCATCTCAAAAATAAATAAATAAATAAAGTTCTTCAAGGAGTGGATACATCAGTGTCTGGATTTGTTACCCTGAACTTATTACCAGTGGGAATCTCACTATGATTTGATAGCTTGACTTCAGTTTTTGCTGGTATATCCTTTGATCACTGTGATCACTCAAATCATTTCAAGGATCTGGCAAAATAAATGATTCATCTTTACTGCATTTTATTTCTAGGAAAACTTGAGAATTATAAAACAAGGTTTTATAATTCAGGGATGCCTATTCTGCCTGGTCAGGTGTTGTAGAAAAGTGTGAGGAGCTTTTTCCTTTCCACATCCTCCCCTAGGAGACTGGGAATAGCTGTGTGCCTTCTTTCCCATTGTGAGGCTTTGTTCCTTGGATCACCCCTGCTGGGAGGCAGCCGCCTTGATGTACTCGGTCCCTGCCAAGCAGGCTGCTTTCGACTCTTAAAGGAGAGGGGGGCTCCTCTTCACAGTGGGATGTTTGCTGCTGACACTGGGATGGGACTCTCGGGGGCAGGATCCCATTCACCACATGTTCATTCGATCTGAAAATGTCTTACCAGAACTTGTTACTAATTTGCTCTTTCTTTTATTCAGTCATATGATTATGACTCCACTGACTCCTGCTTTGCAACTGCAAGGGAAGAGGGTAAGTCACCCCCACTAGATTTTTTGTTTGTTTGTTTCACTCTGCTTGGAGCTGAGTGGGAGGTCAGGTTGACTGTGCAATTTTCCGCATTTGTCTTTCGGAACAGTTAGAAGACCTAGGTTTAGACTAGAAGGAGTAGTTAATTACTGGACCCCACTTAGGCTTTGAGCCTAAAGTGCAGGGTGCAACATCATCTTTATCAAGCTCTGCATTCAATGTTAGTTGGCCACTTCGGTCATTAATACTGTTACTCAGAGCTGAGAAATGATTAGCCAGCCAGAATTTATGCATTTCTGAGTTTCACTAATGATATAACCATGAGTGTCACTCCTCCACCAGCTGGGTAAAACATGAGATGCCCAGTTAAGTAAGAATTTCAGATAGACAATGACTTTTAAAATACAATTGCATCTCAAATATTTCATGAGACATATATGTGCTAAAATAGTATTTACTGCTTATCTGAAATTAAGTTGAACTGAGAATGCTGTACTTTTATTTGCTAGAGTTGGCAACCCTACACACGGTGTTAAGCATAAACTTCAGTGACAGATTGCCTGGTTCAAATTCTTGCTGTGACTTACCAGGTCAATATGGATCTTAAGTGATTTTACTTTCATTAATTATCCATCAGTTTCCACAGCTGTAAAAGTTTCATAATAATATTAGCTACCTCAAATGCTTAGTGTGAGGATTATGTAATCAATACACATAAAGTGCTTAGAGCAGTGCCTGGCACTTAATAAAAGGCATTTAAGTGCTAGCTGATAACCATCTGATATTAACCTGTGCTCAGTTTAAATTCCCAAGTCTGAAGTTCATTTGTGTATGAAGTTTTCCACATTGCACAGGTGCCCGCTTCTACCCAAGGGAAAAGTTTTCTACTCGAAGTTCATTTTGTGCACATATGTCTGTGTGTGTGTGTGTGCATAAGTGTTCTAAATGCCGTCAGCTCCTCCTCTCCTCTGCTTCCTGGATCGTCACTGGCAAGTTTGAAGTTTCACTCGTGTCCTTCCTTAGCGTGCAGGTGGGGCAGCAACCAAGGGGGCAAATTTGGGGGTGAGTTAAAAAGGCCTGAGAATAAGATAGGGAAGCCCTGCACAGACAGTGGTGGGTACCAAGGCCAGAGGGTGGCTCATCCCAAAATGATGCCAGAGAACCAGGGGCCAAGACATCCCTAGAGAGGTGAGGAGGAACTGCGAGTCTCTGGGGACCCAGGTTATGGGGTGGCGTCAGGATTCTAAGCCTAAGGCTGTGGTCCCAGAGACAAAAGAACCACAAATTAAAATTCAAATGTGGGCAAGTCGGGGTTGGGGTGCTGGGAACTTGAGTCAGGGCTGGGATAAAGAGTCCAGGCTATGCTGGACAAAGTGCCTTCTAAGCTGTCACTCAGAGTCTCATGAAAATGTCGACCAGGGAACAGGGCAACAGCAGCTCCTCTGGGTAAAATCGCTCACATGCATTTTAATCCACCTTTTATACCATCATCCTGCCTGTCTTTCTCCATCCAGTTTATAAGGTAGTCAAGAAAATCACGCCCAAAGTCCCTGATGAAGTACAGGTCTGCACCTAACCCAGGCCCCCTGGGTCTCCAGAAACCCCATCACACTGCAAGAAAACTCCCAGAGCCATGAGCCCTCACAGCCGTTTGGACAAGAACAAGTGCAGCTTAGGTTGTTTCTCTTTCTCCTCCCATCCCCACCCTCATGCTCTCCTCTGTTTTCAGCCGTGAAACATGTGCTGGGTTTCTGAACAAACCACTCCAGAATGTGGCCCTTCGGCACAGTAAAGGTTTTAAGCAGAAGGAACTTGAGAAACGGCAGGTGCAAGAAAGACTCCCTCACCTTTCACTGAAGCAGGTCGTAGGACGCTTCTGCGAGAGATGCCCTCCCAGTGCCCAGAAGGAAAGAGCAGGCTTGTCTCGCGGGCACAGGCTGCCGCAGGAATGTGGCCTTGCGGGGTGTCCCGGGGGAGCACCCTCTGCTCGCGCTCCTCTGCCTGTCAGATTTTCCCACGACATTTTACTCACCAGCAAACTACCGTAAAAACACGGATTCAACCACTTTTCCGTGTTTCTTTATGAACCTTTACGAAGGTTCCTGTGTCACGGAAAACTCACGTTCAATCCACTGGCGCGCTTTTCCTTTGTGAATCTGTCTTTTGTTACAGAGGCCCCAGCCCGTGAGCCTGAGGTGGGAAGAAGGGAAAGACTTTTCCTCCAGGACACCCCCCAGAGCCCTTCACCCAGGCGGGGCTGCAGAGCCTCTCACAGCCCAGAAGACCAAAGGGCCTGTGCCCGCCTCAGCCTCCGCCTGCCTCCCCGGGCAGCCCGCACCCTTCCTCAGCAGCCTGAGCCTGGGCAGCAGCTCCAGCTGACCCTGAGAGAGGGGCAGGTGCCACGGGGGCAGGTCAGGCACGGGGAGCCTCGGCGAAGGGAGGGCTTCTCACACGCGCCCAGAGACTGCCTTTCATCCTCTTCCCAGCTCTGTCAGTTCCAAAGGCAGGGCTGGTGCTCGGCGTGGCAAGTGTTGTTTCGTACCTTTTAGTATTCAGTGTTACGTTTAGCAGGAGGGGTATTGTTTCGTAGCTGAAAAATGGAAGACTTAAAGGAAGGTAATGCATCACCCAACAATCTCATGCATTTTACTCCACACCAACAAAGGAAAGTAGAAATTGAGGACAATCACCTAAGTAATTAGTGCTTAAAACTCTCTTTTGCCTCAGTTTATCTGGATATTTTCAGTCAATTCCCTGGCTAATTGCTTGCATTTTTCATTCACTGGATCAGTGAAGACCCTGTGAACTTGGGCAACTATTTTCAGAACTGGTTTAGCCAATGTTTGTTTATATCATATTATCCTTATTGTATCACCATACTAATTATTATAGATAATAATTATAGATTATTATCTATATATCTATATAATATACGTATATTTATTGATTATATATATTTATTGATTATATTTATTGATTATATTTATAACTATATTTATTGATTATAATGTATTATCTATATTTATATAGATAATAATATATATTATTTATATATCTATATAATATACGTATATTATAGATATTATTTGTATCTATATAATATACGTATATTATATAGATATATAAATAACATAAATATATAATATAGATTATATAAAAATTATATATATTATTATCTATATAAATATAGACAACACATTATAATCAATAAATATAGTTGTTAATTTTACATCAATATCCTCATTAATGCTGTCATTATTATTCATTAGTTGCGTGTTTTAAGTGTTTGAAAGGAAAAAAAAGGAAACAAGAACTTGACCAATTGTTTCATTTGAAGCTAATAAAATAATAAGCTGTATTGAAAGTGTCTTCTAAATTCTGCCAGTCTTGTTACAAACAATCCCATACTCCTGTTTAAATTGGCCTGGACCACTGGCACCCCAAGGTAAGTGCAGCTGACACTCTGGAATCTGACTTCAGTGAGACTGAAGCTGGGCACGGCTCCTGCACTTGGGCAGGACTGAACCCAGGGAGGGAGTTCCAGTGTCCTGTGCAGGCCTGGAGCTGCCAGCACGACCTTTGAACTAAGGCTCCTTAGAACACGGTTTTGTCAGAAAAGCATGAAATAAATATATTTATAAATTACAAACTTACTTAAAGCTCATCAAATCTTAAGGAAGAACTGGCAAATGATGATTGGAAATTTAGAGTTAAAAATACCCTATGAACAGCATCTGCAATGACTTAAATCATAGAAAAAAATAATAAAATGTATAGAAAACCTGTATACCAAAAAATGCAAAGTGTTGACAAATTGAAGAGTAGATTGAACTGTGAAGTCAATGCAACCCCAGTGATGCCCTACTAGGGATTCCTTTTATAAAACTTAACAAGTTAATTCTAACATTTGTATGGAAATGTAAAAACCTAGAATGGTTGAAAAAAGTTTGAAAAAGAAGAACAGTGTGGGAGGACTCATATTAACTGGTTTCAAGATCTACTCTAAAGCTACAAGGATCAAGGTGGAAAAGTGTTGGTGAAAGAAGAGACAGAGCTAAATAGAAGAGAAAGTCTGCAAACAGAACTACATACATTGGGCCAACTGATTTTTGAAAAAGGTATCAAGACCCTTCAATATGAAAAGAATAAACTTCTTACCAAATAGTGCTAGACCAGCTGGGTAGTCATCCTAGATATCAATATGGTGGGAAAATCTCAACCTCACTTCACAACATACACAAAAGTTAATCCAAGAGTCATTATTAGAAACGTGAAATCTAAAACTATAAAACTTTTCAAAGAAGATAAAAAAGAAAAGCATTGCACCTCAGGGTAATAACAGTGTCTTAGCTAGGGCATAAAAGGCAGAAACCATAAAGAAATTAATAAATTAAACTTCCTCAAAACTTAAAAGCTAGTAGTATTAGCAAGACACTTAGGAGAAAGAAAAGACAATTCACAGACTGGGAGAAAATACGTGCAATACGTGTATCTGAAATAGGACTTACATCTAGAATAAGGAATTAACTTTTGTGGGTGAACTATTTGAATAGCCCTTCACAAGAAAAGGCTTACAAATAGTAATAACATAAAATGATGTTCAGCATTATTTGTAACCAGAGGAACTCATATCAGTGCTATGATGATATACCACCACACAGCCACTAGCATGGCTGTAACCCAAAGCCTGACCTAACAGACATGTGTGAAGAGGTGGGGCAGCTGGAACCCGGTCATTGCTGATGGTGCTGTGAAATGGAGCACGACTTTGGAGAACCGTTCCACAGTGTTTTAAACATGCATACATAATATTATTACATAATTCTATTCTCAGGTCTTCGCCTATGAGAATAAAATATTTCCACACAGACACTTGAGGCCCAGTGTTCAGAACGTCTTTATTGTAACACTGCACGAAAGCATGAACACATTTTGGTACATCCAGAGGGGGTAATATTCAGCAATGAAAAGGGATGAGCCGCTGATACCTGCCCCCACATGGACAAATCCCAGAATCATCATGTTGCATGAAAATAGTGATTCACAAATGGTCACGGCTCCATTTCTCTAAACCAGGCTGGCAGGAAGGAGATCTAGTCTCCATGGGGTTGGGATGGTGGCACCTGGCACTGAGGCAGAACAGGGAACTCTGGGGTAATGAAAATATTTTTTCTATGGACCGTGAGTGTGGTTACACAGATGTACACATTGGCAAAGCCCATCAAACCATACAATTTAAGTGGGTGCATTGGCCGGATGCAGGAGTCCATGCCTGTAATCCCAGCACTTTGGGATGCCAAGGCTGATGGATCACGAGGTCCGGAGTTTGAGACCAGCCTAACCAACATGGTGAAACCCCATCTCTACTAAAAATACAAAAATTAGCTGGGCTTGGTGGCACTCACTGTAGTCCCAGCTACTCAGGAGGCTGAGGCAGGAGAATCACTTGAACCCAGGAGGTGGAGGTTGCAGTGAGCTGAGATTGTGCCACTGCACTCCAGCCTGGGTAACAGAGCAAGACTCTGTTTCAATAATAATAATAATAGGGTGCATTATATTTTAAAATTAATTATCCTTCAGCAAAACTGATTTTAAGGCTTAAGGAAGAATCTAAACTTTACTGCTGTCTACATGACAACAGGTACTGTAAAAAAATTTATATAGCAAATGATCACAGACAGAGGAAGTCTGAAGTAGCAAAATATATTTACTAGGGTATTAAAGTTCAGGCTAGTGGTTGTGAATTTATAATATACTTATTTCCATTTTTATGGTGTTTATATTAAAATAGCTTCACAAGAGAAATTTATTCTGTAAAGCTGCAGGGTTGCAGAACATGGTTTGAAAACCCTAGACTAATTAATTCAGCCCTTGGTTCCTCCTCCAGCTCACCGTGCTAATTTTTCTCTCTCCATTCAAACATCAGATTGCATTTCTGGGTCTGTTAAAATTGCTTTGCTACTGAATACTTAGTGGGATGCAAAACACGTGACTTGCTTATTATGGCTCACCGTGTGCCTTTAATTTTTCCTCGTCTTGCCTTCCTAAGTGTTGCATTGCTGTGTTTTGCAAAACTGAGCGGGGAAAATGCATACTGCAACTCTCCGAGAAAAATGTATGTGATGTCTACTGCTTGCTTATCTCAGTTGCTATTGAGATTCTTGTCCTTAGATGGTGAGTTGCAATTCTTAATATCATCATCAACTCCAAAGGAGATCTGAGAAGCTTGGTTCCTGAGTCCAGAAAGTCTCTTGGTTAGGAGAGATGGTTGGCAGCAGAGACTCTTGCTTTTCCTTGGAACTGCTGCTCAAAGCAGGTTGGCCTGAAGGACTTTAGAATCCGTGGATGGGGGAAGAGGCTGCCAAGATGCTCTTAAAACAGCTATTAGTATGCACCCCAGCACTGCAGTCCTTCATGCCACCTAGGGCACTGAGCCTGCCTCGTGTCCTACCTCTGTCTCCTGCTCTCCTCCAAGGGCCAGCTATGGAGGGAGAATCTCCCCATGGACGTGGCTGGACCTCCTAGGCCTGCTCTTCTCTCCTGTGAGCCACATATCCCGAGAATTTCTCACTAACTTGGTCCTCATCCTACTCTTGTTTTAGGGGATGCTGCACTCCATTTAATGTTACTACTCTAGCTTAGATCCCTGAAAACTGGCTAGAATATTTAAACAGTACTTTACGAACAGGTCAGAGTGAGCAAAAGAAAAATAAGCACTGTGAATTATGTGACTCGCAAGCTAGAGTCTTAATTCTTTCCCCATGTTTCCTCCTGAAACACCTCTCTGCATAGTTGTTGATTCTTTGGAATTTTCTACGTAGCCAATCATGTCATCTGGGAACAAACGCAGTTTCGTTTCTTCCTTCCCGATCT
Source organism: Papio anubis (assembly GCF_008728515.1). NCBI lineage: Eukaryota > Metazoa > Chordata > Mammalia > Primates > Cercopithecidae > Papio > Papio anubis. The sequence continues at coordinate 171,934 of NC_044987.1, forward strand.
GTATGCCTTTTACTGCCTTTTCTGTCTTATTGCATTAGGTAAGACTCACTGCACAATGTTGAATTAAGTCACGAGAGGAGACATCCTTGTCTTGTTCCCGATCATAGGTATAAAGCACTTGGATTCTCACCAGTAAGTATAGCTTTAGCTTAGATTTTTATAAAACATTCCATATATTCAGAATTATTTTTATAAAATATTCCACTTTCCTCCATTCCTAGTTTGCTGAGAGTTTGTATCGTGAATAAGTGTGCTGGATTTTGTCAAACACTTTTTCTGCATCTGTTGTTATGATTGTGTGATGTTTCTTCTTTTGCTGTTGATACAGGGATTACATTGATTGATCTTCAAAGGTTGAACCAGACTTGCATGCCTCACACGAATCCCATTTGATCCTAGTGCATAATTTTTAATACATTGTTGGATTCGATTTGCCAATATTTTGTTAAGGATTTTGCATATATGTGTATGAGAGATACTGGTATAGCTGTCATTCCTAATAACGTGTTTGTCTGGCTTTGATATTTGGAAAATGTTGGTGTCATAGAATGAGTTAGAAAGTATTCTCTCTGCTTCTATTTCTGGACAAGATTGTAGAGAACTGGAACAATTTCTTCCTTACATGATTGCAGAATTCACTAGGAAAATTGTCTGGCTCTGTTGCTTTCTGTTTGGGAAAGATATTAACTATTGACTCAGTTTATTTAATAGATACAGGCCTTTTCCGATTATCAGTTTTCCTTTGGGAGTTTTGATAGATTGTGTGTTTCAAGGAATTGGTCCATTTCATCTAGATTATCAAATCTGTGGGCATAGAGCTTTTCATAATATTCCTTTGTTATTTCTTTAATGTTCGTGGGACCAGTAGTGCTAGCCTCTCTTTTATTTCTGATATTCGCAGTTTGCGTCCTTTTTTTTCTTACTTACTCTGACTAGCTAGTTATTATTTTAATTGATATTTTCAGCAAACCATTGTTTGGTTTTATTTCTTTTCTCTAGTGCACTCTTGTTTTCTGTTTTATTTCTTCTCTAATTTTTATTATTTATTTTCTTAACATCCTTTAGGCTTATATTGCTTTTTTTTCTCTAAATTCCTAAAAGGGGTGCTTAGATTATTAATTTTAGACCTTTCTGCTTTTCTATTATATGCACTTAATGCTATAAATTTCCCTCTAAGCACCGTTTTTACTGCATCCCACAAATTTTGATGTTTTATTTTTATTTTCATTCAGTTCAAAGTTTTTAAAAATTTATCTTTGAAAACGTTCTTAGATTTGTGTGCTATTTTGAACTGAGATGTTTAATGTTCAATTAGTTGGGCATTTTCCAGCTACCTTTCTGTTATTGATTTCTATATTAATTTTATGGTGTTCTCACAACATGTGCTGTGTGGTATCTATTTTTAACATTTCTTGAGGTGTGTTTTCCGTGCGAGTTCATGAAGAATGTTACTCTGCTGTCATTGAATAAAGTACCCTCTAACGGTCGACTAGATCTCATTTGTTGACACTGATGTTCAATTCAGTTACGTCCTTACTGATTTTCGGCCTGTTGGATCTGTCAATTATTATTATTATTCATTTTATCTATTTTTTATTTTATTTTTGAGATGGAGTCTTGCTTTGTCCTGCCCAGGCTGGAGTGCAGTGGCACAATCTCGGCTCACTGACACCTCCACCTCCTGGGTTCAAGCGATTCTCCTGCCTCAGCCTCCCAAGTACCTGAGACTATGGGTGCCCACCACCAAGCTCAGCTAATTTTTTGTATTTTTAGTAGAGATGGGGTTTCACTATATTTATTGGCCAGACAGGCCTCAAACTCCCAATCACAGGTGATCTACCCACCTTGGCCTCCCAAAGTGTTGGGATTACAGGTGTGAACCACTGCACCTGGCCAGGATTTGTCAATTATTGATAGAAGGATGTTGAAGTCTCCAATCACAATAGTGAATATGTCTCTATTTCTTTGCAGTTCTATCTGTTTTTGTGTCACCTCTTTTAATGCTCTGCTGTGAGTCACACACACACGTTAAGGACAATCAAGGCTTCTTGGACAGTCGGTCTCCTTATCCTTTACTGTCCTTTATCCCTGAGAAGGTTTCTTATTCTATTATCAGTTTTGTCCAAAATTAATTGTTACTCGAGTTTTCTAAAATTTCTACTATCGTGGAATATCTTTCACCATCTCTTTACTTTTAATCTGTCTGTACTTTAATGTTGAAATTGGGTTTCTTGTAGACAACACGTAGCTGAGTCTTGTTTTTACATCTACCTTGTCAGCCTCTGTCTTTTAATTGTTATTTTGGATTATTCACATTTAAAGTGATCATTGTTATAGTTGGATTAATATCTACCAAACCATTTATTTTATTGATGAAAAAACTGAGGCTTAGAGAGCCAAAATGAAAACAGTCCTAATCACTGTGTGGAAGAAACAGAAGTATTTTAATTTCACTATATTATGTCATTTCTTAACCATATGTATCTTTGAGCTGGAAGGAAGAAACCACAGGACAAGGAACAATTATAGAATGAAGAGGAGACACCAGCCAGTCCCCAGCCCTGGACATGGTCACGTCCGGTGGGCAAGTGTGGGCCACAGGTTTTGGTGTTGGCCTGAATTAAACAGTCTGTATTAATAAATACTTGTCATTGACTTTGAGGTGGTCTAATTGACAGGAACTAAAAATCAAATATGTACACTTAGAAAATGTTCATTCATACTAGTCCATTCCAAAAATAAATAAATAAGCGGAAACTAAGCCACGACATTACAAACCCAAGAATTTTGCCTAACAAAGTTTCAGTGCAGGTTGTTCTTTCAGGACATTTTCTTTTTCTTTTGTGACATCGGACTATTCCTGGTGCACGGTGCAGGTTGGATGTGAAGTCACGCAGGGATGGAGGCTGAAAATTAGCTCTGAGCAAACACGGTGGAGAGGGGTTTGAACTGCAGAGGCTTAAAATGGACGGGGGATATCTCTAGCAGAGAAAGAAGAACGGAGCCTGCCAGGTCCCAGGAAGGTACTGAACACAGCAGGTAAGGAAAGGTGAGCACAGCAGGTAAGGAAAGGTGAGCACAGCAGGTAAGGAAAGGTGAGCACAGCAGGTAAGGAAAGGTGAGGTTGCTCCAGCTCCATGACACCTTCAGGAGTAGCCAGACAGTAAGAGTGAAGGGCCGGACACAAATGGCAGCCTCAACTCTATCCATAAATAATTCTAAGCATGTTTTCCCTTATTGTTAATTTAAAAACAATAATCTAATGGCATGTTTTTGTCAAGGGAACAGAATTTCCTTAAACACGCTGAACGAACGTGTGTTCATTTGTGAGTTCATATAATCCGAAAGGCGCCACTATATGCAAATGTGATTAGGGAATCCGGGGATCCCAGTGCCCAGTTACCCTGAAATACGCTTGTGTTAGAATTAAATGATTGTCGCGTCTCAAAATGAATCATTAGCATTAAGATTAATAGTTTTCTCCATTTATCCTGCCTCCATGCCCTTTCAAAGTCCAGAAGTTTGAGACAGGGTAGATCTCCACCTTCATGAACCCAAAGCTGGTGCCAGGACATCATGACTGTGTTTGAGGAGTCAGGGAACATCAGTGTGTTTGTGGGGGAAAAAAGAAAATTGAGAAGTGGATTCTAAAATGCATACGGATATGTAAAGGATCTAGAATTGTGAAAACAATTTGAAAATGTACAACCAATTTGGAGGACTTATCCTCTTGGATTTCAACACTTGCTGTAAAGATCAGGACAGTGAGATATGGGTAACGCCGTAAGGATAAGTAACCCAACGGAATAGAAAGTCTGGAAATAGACACACAAACACATACTCCACGGAGCCCGTCAACATAGTGGGGAAGAGAGACTGTTACGAAGTTCTGCTAGAACAATGACACATTCACAGGAAAATAATCTTGACTGCTACGATATATAAAAAATGAGAGATGAACTATAGATCAAATACAAATGCTAGATTTACAGATCTTCTAAAATAAAGCGTAATTTATTTGTGACCTTGTGACCCTAGAGTTGGAAAAAATATTTCTTAGAAGAAACACAAAGATACCACCCACAAACAAGAACATAAAGATGGATTTTACTTTGTTAAATATATCTTTTTACCAAAAAGCTTTATTAAAAATAAATGTGCGGTATATTTATTAATCATTAATTTATTTATTTATTAATATTTTAGTAATTAATAAATATTAATTTATTAATGAATATTAATTAATTTTTAATTGTAATTGGGAAACTCACACTCCATCGTTGTATACAATTCAATGACAAATGGGGCAGAACCCAATAGAACCCAATGGAAAATGGCCAAAAAATGTAAACAGACAATAAACAACAAAAAAAATCACATGAATACTAATAAGCAAATAAACTCATGCTCAGCATCGTCGTCTATCACGGTAATGCAAATTAAAACCACAATGAGACGCCAATTCCAACTGATTAGAAAAAGTCCGGCAATACCAAGGGCTGTTCAGAAGGTGAAGAGCTGGAGTTTCAGACGTAGCTGAAGGAGTGAGTGTAAAATGAAACATCCACTTTGTCAGACTCCTTGACAGTGTCTTACAAACTCCAGCAAACGTATGACCAAACGAATCTCCTCCTGGCTTTTTACCAAAGAAAATTTAAGACATGTGTTTACAAAAGGAATTGTGGGAAAAAATCACCGTGGCCGTATTCATAACAGCAGAGCACTGACAACCCCGAATATTCATCGACTGACAAATGAGTAATCAGACTGTGGCATCGTCACACAACACACTATAACTTAGTGATAAAAAAGAATAAACTACTAATACACAGAACGACACGATTGAATGTCAAAACATTCTGAGTAAAATAAGCCAGACACAGAAGAGTGCATTCTATATGATTCCACTTTCATGAAGTTGAAGAACAGCCAAACTTGTTCTGTGGTGATAGAATTCAGAATATTGGTTCTTTCTGGGAGTGGAACAGTTCTATGAAGCAGTACAAACAAACGTGCTGCAGTGATGGAAATAATCTGTACCACATTTTTGCAGTAGTTTTATGAATAAATACAATCATCCAAATTCATCCAAATAAACAGTTAAGGTAAATCATGACCTTAACAAATGAACGATGTGGTGTTAAATCAGAAGCATCATCTAGTGTTGGCCGCTAAGCCCTTTCTGACCGGGGTGAGACGGGACGGTCTAGAGGGTTCCTGGCTGCACAGCTACCCTGTCTCATTTTCCGATGCTGTCTGAGATATTGTTTGCTGACAGGGCTGGAAGTGATCTAAATCACTCTCTCATGCTCCTTCAGATGCAATCAGTTATCATTTCACAAAATAATGAATCTGCCAGACCAGAGAATCCCAGATGAGGGTCTTGACAGAATCAACCTCTTGAATTTTGCTTCTAACCTTTTCTTCCCCTTGAAGTATTTCAGACTCCACCGCTCTCCTCATTAGGCTGAAACAGAGCTGTGGCCAAAGAGTGGAAGTGAGGGAGGAGCATGGGAGTGAGGAGGATGGAGAGGAAGTGACAGGAGGGGAGACACGGGAGGAGAGTAGGAGACTGAGAAAGAAGGAGGAGGAAATGGAAATGGGGGCGGGCAGAGGAGACTAACAAGGAAGAGAAGAGAGAAAGTTGACATCGATTGCATGACTTGAAGCAGATAAATTACAGCAACACCTGACATTGAGAAGCTCTCAAGCTATAGATGTGTGTATGTATATACATATATAATATGTAGCAACATGCATATATGTATGTGTGTAGATATATATATATATGTCACAACAACTTAATGAATGTGTTAATTAACTACAAATACACAAAGAAATGTAGGGCATAGGACTGGGGAACACACACTATAGGTCCTTCTCCTTCTCAATCCTCAACAGACTAAATCTAGTTATTTATTTCTGATAAAAAGAAATATCTCAGACCTTGGTGCAAATTAGTATTTTCAAACGAGGTTTCTGTACCAGGCAGTGTCATGAATTAGATTATAACAGAGAGGCCTCCTGTCCGCAGTGTGAGTGTGATGAGCAGCTTCCCCATGCTACAAACACCAACTCCTTGTTTTACAGCAAGGCAGCTCCTGCGAGGATTACACATCTCTCTGAGACCCATTATCAACATTTTTATTTGAGGCACCTTCTGTATGTGTTCACTGCTCCAGAGTCTAGAATACGATTTGTCGACACAAAAGCTTTGTTCTGGCATCAGGGAGCATCGGCTTCATGTTAGTTCCTTAGAATTTCATTTCTTGCAGATACAAGCTTATTACGAATAGGGAGACTGTCTTCTTGCCCATTTTAGTTTTCAACTGATTTTTGGAATGTTTTATAAAAGACGCATTTGTCCCAAAAAAATTTTATTACTGGTCTTTTTTGAAACATTTCATGATGCAAAACAACCTATGCCGCAACACTGTTACGCGCTCTCCCCTTCCCATCTCTCAGTGCCCGGGAAGGTAACGTGATTGACGGCAGCTGCACATGCCTGAGTCGCCCCATGTTGTCTCCGCTCATACTCCAGCCCCAAGCCCTAGAGTTAGCACTTCTGAGGGTGCCTGGACACACTCGTTTGGAAGCAGGAACCGCTCTTCTTGGCCTTACACAGCCTGGTGTGGACTCAGGCCGCTGTCATCCTGGCTCTTGGAAAACTTAGAAGAGAAAACAAAAAGACAAGCTACGGAAGGGATTTGGGGGAAAATGCAGTTCAGGTTCCAGGGAGATGACTTTCCGCGTTCCCGTGAAAGACGATTTCAGGCAAAACAACCATCCACAAGGAAGCTAAGGAAGCTCTCCTTCCTGCCACAGCTGGCCACAGAGGAGGAAGCTGGGTGTGCTGGGTACGTGGACAGTGAGCCACAGAGGAGGGAGCTGGGTGTGCTGGGTACGTGGACAGTGAGTCACAGAGAAGGGATGCTGGGTACATGGACGGTGAGCCACAGAGAAGGGAGCTGGGCGTGCTGGGTACATGGACAGTGAGCCACAGAGGAGGGAGCTGGGCGTGCTGGGTACGTGGACAGTGAGCCACAGAGAAGGGATCGGGGCGTTCTGGGTACGTGGACAGTGAGCCACAGAGGACAGATCTGGGCGTGCTGGGTACGTAGACAGTGAGCCACAGAGAAGGGATCGGGGCGTTCTGGGTACGTGGACAGTGAGCCACAGAGGACAGATCTGGGCGTGCTGGGTACGTGGACAGTGAGCCACAGAAAAGGGATCGGGGCATTCTGGGCACGTGGACAGTGAGTCACAGAGAAGGGATCAGGGCGTGCTGGGTACGTGGACAGTGAGCCACAGAGGAGGGATCTGGGCATTCTGGGTACATGGACGGTGAGCCACAGAGAAAGGAGCTGGGCGTTCTGGGTACGTGGACAGTGAGCCACAGAGGAGGGAGCTGGGTGTGCTGGGTACGTGGACAGTGAGCCACAGAGAAGGGATCTGGGCGTTCTGGGTACGTGGACAGTGAGCCACAGAGAAGGGATCGGGGCGTTCTGGGTACATGGACAGTGAGCCACAGAGGACAGAGCTGGGTGTGCTGGGTACGTGGACAGTGAGCCACAGAGAAGGGATCGGGGTGTTCTGGGTACGTGGACAGTGAGCCACAGAGGAGGGATCGGGGTGTTCTGGGTACGTGGACGGTGAGCCACAGAGAAGGGATCTGGGTGTGCTGGGTACGTGGACAGTGAGAGCAGAAAGACGGGCATTGTAGGTCCAGCTGCCTTCCTCTCTCCTCACCTGCTTACAGGCACTGAGGGCTTTCATGTAGCCCAACTGAACAGATCCTCCCAGTTCCTCAGGCTTATTCTCTCTCCTCTTCTCCCCACGAGACGCCGAGGTCCCCATCGGAATGTTCGCTCGTGGTGAGTGCCCAGCGCCAGCTGATCCTGCTTTTCAGCGCGGAGCTCCTGGGAGGAGGCTCTTGGAAGTGGGTTCTCAGAGGCCTGATTTACTGTACCTAAGATTGGTTCTGGGGTGGCCAGGAAGGTCCAAGATAGGAAGAGAATTGGTCAATTTCAGGGCCATGTTGGCAATAACCAAAATGGAGCAATGGACGGCAGCAGCTTTCCAGGCGCCATAAAGCCTAGCGTTCCTCCGTTTTGCACCCACCGCCTTCTAATGAGCGTCGCTCTGGGCGGTGAGTTGGAAAGAACCTGAGCAGATGAGGAGTTTGCCGTCTGCCCTTCCCTCAGCACCCTCAGCCTTCCGCCCTGCCTGCACTGTGGGAAGCTCACCCTCTCAGTGAAAAGATAATCTCTTTCCACAAGCAAAACAAAAACGATTTCCCTGGAGAATGCACATCAGGAGTTTTACTGAGTTTCGGTCTAGTATCCACATTTAAGAAGGTCATTTTTACCGAAGAGAACTCTGCCTGGGACCCCTGACTTCTGATGTTTATCACCGAAGCCCAAGTGAAATAATAGCCTAATAAGAAACAGATAGTTAGAACCAGTCGCTGAAACGCTCTTAACTCATTGCCCTGCTCAGCCTGCTTCACAGGTAGGAGCACTGGGTCACCTTGTCTCACTGCGTTTCAGCCTGTCAGCTTGAAGACATAGTCCTCTGAATTGAGTCCACTGATTGGCGTTAGATAAGGAGCCAAGGAGGCAGTATCAAAGCAATCACTGCCTTAAGAATTGTGGCTAGAGGTTAAGAGAGAGTCACAGAAAGGGAGAAGGTATCAATAGATGTGGAACCTTTGTATGGGTGTAACGTATGAGATATGCTGTGATTTTAAAATGCACAAGGAAAATGGCCTTAGAATATAAGAAGATCCCTACTGGAATTGTGGCAAGAATTTGAGGACAGGAGAAATGTGGTTACATGTGCAGCTTTTACTCTTAGATGACGCCTTACTTTGCCCACTTGATAGTGCTTCTTATGAGGCTCGAATAAGATAATATATATTTTGAGAGTAATTTTAAACTATAAAGCACTTGGAAAATGTTGGTAATGGTAACGTGTGATATTATCAGTACTAATCCAATCAAAAACTCATATGGAAACTCCCAAACTGTTTTCAAGCGCATCACAAAACTAAGGGAAATAGAAGACACTAGGTTTAATTGACTCCATTTTGCTGCAAGGTATAGAGGAAGAAATACCTGGAAATGTGTGATAAGAGTGGAATTAGAACCTGGCCTGATCGTCTTCTGAAGTAGCACAGTACCTATTACCCCACGTGATCCCCACGCAAAGAAATCAGATGAAGTAGCACAGTACCTATTACCCCGTATGATCCCCATGCGAAGAAATCAGATCCCAATACTGGGGCAACCCTGCAAGAAAGACCTCGCTTTACTCGAAGGCGCTGCTTCGATGGAACGGGAGACACATCTGCAGGAGGCAGGCTGGGAGTCTCACCACAAGAAGATTCTGTGAACAAAGAGAGTCCTGCATTCGTGGCTGGAGATGCCAGTTTGCCTTCTCACTCGGGCACTCCGCCATATGCTATTTGTTGGCTAACACAAGAGGCGTAACCAATTTTATTCTCTCTCATTTGCCCATTAGCCCCCGGAAAGCTCAATACCTATTTACCCAAAAAACTGATCACCAGGCGTGGCTGTCAATACAGTTCAGATCAATAAAGTATGTGCTATTTTAGGGACTTCAGGAAAGGATTTGCCTTTCCTGACAAAAGAAACAGTTAAGACTCATGCTGCCACTCCCTCTTCTCCCTGCCTCGACTTCAGACGTAATGTCTGGAGCTACAGAGGCCGTATGATGGCCGTGAGACCTCCTGCATGAAGAAAAATCCGGTAGAATAACAGGAATATCAGTCTCAGTAGCTTCCAAGGACTGGATCACCCCCAGTATCTTCTTTCCTCCAGATACTTTCAAGTTTTGGGGAAAATTAATCTTACTTGTTTTAAGTTACTGTGGGCAAGTGGTTTTTGCTTTTTTATTCTTAATCAGGTGAATGCACTTCTAACTTTTACAGCCTCTTGTTAATTTGCAGTTGGGCACGCTATTAACCTCCCTGAGCTGGTGAAAGATCAGCGACGGCCTAACACACGCGGTTATGGGAAGCGTTAACTCAGAAAGCATGTGACGGGGAGCAACAGGCGGACCACAGAGAACATCAAAGGTCCTCATCTTCACCCCCCTTCAGCACTGCTTCTGGTTCCACCTTCATCACCAGCACCTCCATCAATCCCTCCCCACCCACTTCCTCCTGCTGCTTCTCTCCTGAAACTTTTCTCCCATCCTCAATGCAAATGTAGTACCTTTTTATTCCCTGAATGGATCCCAATACGAAGTTCGTGCTACCGACTATGCTGACTACAGTGACGGCAGAGAAACTGGCTAACTGGCTTTGTAAAACTCAAGGCAAAATAAAAATTAAATGACATTTGTTCTCAGAACAAAACCATAAACTTTTTGAGAACCCTCCGTGTCAGTTTGCTGGGGCCATTGTGAAAAATGTACCATAAACTGCGTGGCTTGAGACGGCAGGATTTTATTGTCTTACAGCTGTGGAGACCGAAAGTTTGGAATCCAAGTGCTGGCAGCACCAGGCTCCCTGGAGAGACCCTGGGGAAGGACCTGCCCTGTGCCTTTCCGCAGCTGCTGGTGGGCACAGGTGCTCTTTGGCTCATGGATGCACCACTGGAATCCTCCAAATTCAGATGGCTTCCTCCCTATAGTCTTCACACCAACTGCCCTCTCTGTATATCTGGGTCCAAATTTCTCCTTTTCATGAGGACCCCAGTCATACTGGATTCGAGTCTACTCCAATGACTTCATCTTAACTTGGATAAATCTGCAAAGACTCTGTTTCCAAATAAGGACACACCCTGGGGTGCTGGGGGCTAAGACTTCAATATCCCTCCCTTTGGGACACAAAATTCAAGCCAGAATACCCCCTGATAAATTATCCTGTAGCTCTTTTTAATACTTCTGCATTCTACCTCAATCCAGAGGAATCTTGCTTTCAGCAAGATGCCAGTTTTGTCTTACCCCATCTTCCCTACGATTTTAGGTTTAAGTTGAACAGAATTATAATTTTCTTTTCCACAAAAGTATTTGCCTTTGAATAGGAGATTATTTAATCCTGCAAACTCCAGGCATTCTGACATGTCAGTAAAACGCGAGACATACAGGGGCACATGATCTGGAATTCTCGAGAGCCTCACTTGGCCAGAGGGGCCGTCACTCAGGCAAACACCATGCTTATCTGTTTGATGCCCGTGATGATGAATTCCCAGCATCATCTGTGCCTTTGTCTCTTTTTCAAGATTCGCTTTTCTAGTCCAGGCCCAGTGATTAGTTATCAGCCCAGAATGGGGAGATTTTAAATGATGTTGATGGCCTTGTCTCTTTCCAGTGTCATTTATTTTTATTATTTATAGGTGCCCAAATGTCCCTGGCTTCTTGCCATAAAGAAAAGCAAGTGTGAAATTAAGAGTAAGACTCATTGGCTGAGATTTCTCCAGGCAACGTGAAAAGAGCTCGATCGTCAGTGTCAGGGAATCAGACGTTTTCAGCCCTGGACAGGGAGTCACAGGCCTGAGTGTTCAGGGCTGGGGAGTCAGGAGAGGTCTCGTCATCTAGAAGAGCAGAGCGCTCACATTGGAGGCGGGAGGTGGACGAAAACAAACCTGGCTGGAGAAAGAGAGGGATCAAGATGAAACTGGAAAATGTATTTTGTATTGGAAATTCTCATTATTTTTTCTTTCCTTACTATCTGAGTTTTTCATGTCTAAGTAGGAATCTTTTATTTTCGGACTTCTTGTCACTCATCATAAAAGCAATCCTTCTCTGCTTCCCTGACGTCTGCCTTCTTCTGCCTGTCTGACACAAGTTTCCCTGCGGTTCATACAGACTTGATGCCCTGTATTCATCCTCCAACTCCTTCCGCGCCTTAGCTTTCCTCCTTCGATCCCTCACTGTAATCTGATCGCTCATCTCCGGCAGGAAATCTTGCCAAACTGGAGTGTGCTCCCGCTCACCTAGGGCAAATCACCCTGTAAGGTCACCGGGACGCTGCATCTGGCCATTGTCTCCTCAGCTCCCTGATAGCTGTTGACTAAACTCTCATTTGGTGCTGAGATTTTGCTTTTGCACTGGACTTCTTTCACTGAGTGTGTTTAATCTGCTGTGAAATTGTTTTCATGGTTGCAGTCAGTGTTATAGTAACTGTTTAACAATGTGCATTTCTTTGCTTTGCAAAGGGTCTCGGCAGTCTCTATGCAAATTAGCACTTGTCTGATGTCGTTACGCACGGTTCCTGGGAGCAGCGACTGGGATCCTGGATACCCTGTCCACTCAGTCTGGGTTTGGATGAGGAGACTGGGATAAAGAAGCGGAAACTCTCTGGCTGACGGATGGGACAGGCCTTACCTGGACATATGTGATCTTCACCTTAACCTGTGGCCTTGTGTTTGGGATGGGAGGAAGAAGATTTCATTAAACCAGCTGAACTTTTATCGTCTGGGGCCAAATGTCAAACACTACCCTGAAATGCAACACAGGGGGCTTAGATTGGTGTAAGAAAGTGTGTTTTGATTCGGGTTACACATGGAAGCTATATTTCAGGTAGAAGCACAGGGTACATTGAGGTTAGAGACTTAGCCTGTGAGAGTGCAAGAAACGGAGAGTGAGGTGCTATGTTGTCCAACAATTGTAATGTATATTTAGTTCTCCTGATTCTGGCAACAGTTCTGTAAAGTCAGATGCAGAGATTGCATTTACTCTGAGATGGAGTTTGGAAAGCAGAATGCTTATTGTGACGATAAATAATTCAAATTAAAGCTGTTGGGACTTTAAAGTATTTTGAGCCTTGAAGGGAACGTGAATTGTGAGACCTGAGTCCCGTAGCACGTAGCTACAGCTTCTGTTTCTTCCTGTAAATGATAAGAAAAGGCCTCGTGGCACCAGAGAGCAGACCCCCTCAGATTATCCCCCCTCCTCAGAAAGTGCTAGAGCACCGTTCCTTAGAATGTAGCAAACTGTGACCAATCGCATCCCTGCAACTGTGTCCTGGCCGTGCATGGAAAACGGTGTGATCCTGCCAAACTTCTTTGTTTCTGCCCACATTAACAAAACCTTAATTTCCTCACTAGGGAGGCACTGACCCCGTTATTTTGGAGTGTGTGTTTCTGAGTGGCTGTCTTCAAACTTTACGCTTGAATAAAATTGGGTTTTGATCCTTTTGGTTATTTCAGGCTGACGTTATTGAAGATTGACTTTGGGATCAAGCATTGTTGTAGGACGGGAGAGAAGGAAGAGCAGACAGAAGGGTATTTGAGCTGTGACGCAGGCCCAACAGCAGCCTCCGCTGGCACCAAGAGGACCCCTGGGGAGATGGCGGCCTCCAAAGCTGTCCCAGTTGAACTAATTGGTCAGGCCTTGGTACCCCCGTGTCCATCTGCCTGCGGATATGGGCCAACGAGATGGGGGGTGACCCTGGGAGAACGGCTTTCCTGCAGGGTCCTGGAAGGGACTGAGAGCTAAAAGCTGTTGTCAAAATCACTCCCAACAGTTGAAACAACACTTTTTCATTGAGGAAGAATCTGGTCACGTATCACTGTGTCCACCATGTAAGGTGTGTCTGTCACCACCTTAAAAATCTAGAAGATAAATTGAGAGAGGTTAAGTGATTGTGTGAGGTCATATAATAATAGAAATAATAATAATAATAACAGTAATAAATAGGTACTCTATGCCGGGACCTTTTCTAAGCACTTCACATGGATCTGTAAGTCCCACAGGAAACGTATTTGATAGGTATGACCGTAATTCCTGTTTTAACAAGTAAGTAAACTGAGGCACAGTAAACATAGGTAACTTGCTGAACATATCACAGCTAAAAAGGGGTGGGCCTAGGCTCGAAACAAGCACAAACAACTTCAGAGGCCACGCTGTAACCACTGCCTCATACGGCTGCTGCGGGGTTTGAACCCAGAGCTTCCTGACGGTGAAGCCACGCCCCCTCTGTGCTAAGCTGCATCTTCAAGGCTGTGAAGGCACGAGGGATAGAGAAAGAATGAGCTAAAACGTCTTCTCAAAACAGAAACCGAGGCAGAGCACGTCTGAGGTCAGGTTTCCTCGGTTCGGCACCCAGAGGTCAGAAGAGCCTGTGTGGGCCGTGGGTCTGAGGCTGCCCCGTTTTCCTGAGTTCTCTGCCGATGCAGCCAGGGTTCCAGCCTCTCCAGCATCCCGACACAGGGGCACGTCTGGGCAGAGTTCTATATACGCCCCCGCTGGAGGACACAGCAGTAGGGGCTGCAGACTGTTGGCCTTCATGTCGGTCATGCAGTGTGGGCCTGGCTCCTCTAACCCAGCACCTGCCTGGCAGCTCCTCATACTTCTTTGAATAGAATCCTGTCAGCAGTTGTCAGCATTCTGGTGACCTCCTCCGTCTTCTGTGGACACGTCTACATTTCTGGGGATTTCAGACACTGTTCATAGGTGCCTGCTCTTCCCCTCATCCCCCACAAATCGGTGTCTTGGCCCAGAAACAATAGCCTCTGGGCTCTCAGTGTCCTGCAGGAAGCCTCTGCCCTCACCTCCCAAGCGTCCTGTCTTTCCTGGAGAGTGCAGAAGGCCTCTCGTCAGTGTCCGAAGTGGCCGTTTCTTCCTTCTTTGCTTAGTTCAACCAAAATATGTGTCAGGCGTCTGATAGCTGAACCGAGGCAGCCCTGAGCTCCAGGAGTTCAAAGACTGCAAACGGCGACAGACACACAAGCAGATCAACACGTATGGAAGGTCCTGGTGGGGCAGAGCTGAGCCTCAGACATGGCCAGGCAGTAAAGGTCAGAAATGCCTCCAAATAATTGTGCTTATCCACTGATGAACAAGGACATGAGTTGATTATTAGGAAAATTAATACTTGATGCATATCACAAGAGAAACTTGGAGAAACACAGACATACTCTCTGTGTCTAAGGTTACTGAGACAGAAGCCACGCTACAGAGCGAAGGTCCCAGAAGAGAGCAGGGAACTTGGCCAGACTGAGGAACACAGCCTGAGGTTTGCAGGGGAGCAATGGCTTCCAGCGAAGGACGTTACTCAGTTACCTGGCGTGACCCCGACGCCCTGACAGGGTGTGTGCACAGGCAGAAAGATGACTGTGAGGGGACAGGAGGGGAACCTCCCTAAAGCCTCTGGCATTTCAGTCCACACGTATCCCCACCTGACAACCCTCCCCTCCAAGTCAGCATCACACAGAAGGAGGAAGGACGGAGGAAGGATTCTCTGATTTGTTCTGTAAGATCCTCACTGATCCCAAGGCTGGTGGTACAGGCGGCGATGGCCACAGTGTATCTCCCTCTTCAACCAGCAGTGATGATGGCAGTGATAAGCGAGGCACGCACCTCTGTCAGGAACGCCTTCAGCAGCAAAGAACAGTCGGGGACCACGCAGATACAGAACTGTTTTCCTCATACGGTTCCGTGTCTGGGGTGGTTGCCTCCTAGCATTGCTTTCGTATATTTACGCTGCCAAAGCTGAATTCTTGGGATTCTCTTGGCCTCTTCCTCTTGACTTCAGTTTGCTTCTATGGCCCCAGTTACAAAATAAATATCAAGGCTGGAGGAAGTAAATGATGTGCTTAGAAAAGGTCCTGGCACACAGTAACTTTATTATTATTATTTCTATTATTATATGACCTCACACAATCACTTAACCTCTCTCAATTTATCTTCTAGATTTTTAAGGTGGTGACAGACACACCTTACATGGTGGACACAGTGATACGTGACCAGATTCTTCCTCAATGAAAAAGTGTTGTTTCAACTGTTGGGAGTGATTTTGACAACAGCTTTTAGCTCTCAGTCCCTTCTAGGACCCTGCAGGAAAGCCGTTCTCCCAGGATCACCCCCCATCTCGTTGGCCCATATCCACAGGCAGATGAAAATAGGGGTATTGAGGCCTGACCAGGGTGGCCACAGTGGCCAACTGTACATGTCCCTTTTCATCAAGAAAGTAACTGTTTCCCTGAAGATAGCTCTTTCTGTTTCACTGGGTAGAATGGGTCATACAGCCACCCTGGCTACAGAGAAGTTTGGGAAGGTTGATTTTTGGCTTCCCAATCTCTATAGCATGAGGTGACAAGGAAGAGGGCAGCTGGAAGCAGGTGGTGGTTACTCAGTTGAGTCAGTTGTCCATCCATAGACATCAAAAAGTGTCATGAAGTAAAATTTTACAAGCGATTGAAGCTCTGCTGGAGAAGGACTGGAGGGTCCAGTCAGCCCATCTTATCTGGACATGAATGCCTGCCTGCTGCGGCTTCCAGAAGAAAGAACGCCTGTCCTGCCTGCCTTCTGGCTCCTCTCCATTCCTGGCGCCACCACCTCCATTGTCTGGCACCTGGAACCTCTCCATTCCCAGCGCCACCACCTCAGTTGTCTGGCATCTGTATCCTCTCCATTCCCAGCGCCACCACCTCAGTTGTCTGGCACCTGGATCCTCTCCATTCCCAGTGCCACCACCTCAGTTGTCTGGCATCTGGCTCCTCTCCATTCCCGGCGCCACCACCTCCATTGTCTGGCACCTGGATCCTCTCCATTCCCAGTGCCACCACCTCAGTTGTCTGGCATCTGGATTCTCTCCATTCCCAGCGCCACCACCTCAATTGTCTGGCACCTGGATTATGTGGTCTTTCCATACCAAGTCTTATTCTTATCCAGTATACCTACCACACTTCCTCAAGTGTATCTAACCAAAACTCAGGTTTTACCATCAGACAATAAAGTCTAAGCTCATTAAAATGACGCAGAGAAATTCGAGACATATTATACGGTTGTAATAATCAAAACAAAATAATACTGGTGAAAAAATAGAAACACAGACCTATCGAACAGAATAGAGAGCCCAGAAATAGACCCACACAAATAAAGAGTTTTGACAAAGGCATAAAGGTAATTCAATGAAAAAAGAAGAGTCTTTTAAACAAATGGTGCTGAAAAAATTAGATGTACATGAACCTACTGAACTATACGCTTCGAGATGGTTAAGATGTTAAATTTCATGTTATGCACTTTTTACCATAATAGGTATTCCAAAATTCTTAAAAGAATGAACCTAGTCACAGACTTTACATTTTACATAAAAATTAACTCAAAATGGATCATAGAGCATAATGTAAAATGCAAAATTATAAAACTTTTAGAATATAGACTTGAAAATCTACATAACCTTGGATTTGGTGGCGAGGGCTTAGAAATAACACCAAAAGTATGATTTATGAAAGAAAAAAATTCATAAGTTGGACTTTATTAAACTTAAAAACTTATACTCTGTGAGAGATACTGTTAAAAGAATGAAAATACAAACCACAAACTGGGAGATGACATTTGCGAACACATGTCTAACAAAGGACTTGTATCCAAAATACACAAAAAACTTTTCAAACTCAATTATAAGAAAGCAATCTAATTTAAAAATGGGCAAAATATCTGAATAAACACTTCACCAAAGAAGACATACATATGGAAATATATATATATATATATACACACACACATTTGTGATTGGGTAATTGCCAATTAAGCCACAATGCAATAATGCTACCAACAGAAGGGCAAATTCTTTTTAAAAAGCTGAAAATATCTATTTCTGGCAAGATAGTGGAACAACAGAACTGTCATTCGTTGCTGGTGAGAATGCAAAATGTCACAACCACTTTGGAAGGCAGTCGACAGTTTTTTATAACTCAGCAGAGTCTTACCATAAGATCCAGCAATGACATCCTTAGGCATTTAGTCTATTGATTTGAAAACTTATATTCACTCAAAAACTTGCACATGCATGTTTATAGCATAGATTTTCATAATTGCCCCAAATGGAAAGCAACCGAAATGTCCTTCAGGGGGTGCATGGATTAAAAACCTGTAGTTCATCCATACAGTAGAACAGTATTCAGGGCTAAATAGGAACGAGCTATCAAGACATATTGCTAAGTGAAAGAAATCTGTCTGAAAAGGCTACATCCTGAATTATTCTAACTATATGACATTCTGGGAAAGTCAACACTACAGAGGTAAGTCGGCAAACAGCAGTGGTTGCTGGGGTTCAGAGACGGGAGAGCTGAATGCATGAAGCACTGGGGACCCTGGAGCAGTAGAACTATTCTGATACTGAAATGGTGGATACGTGACACTGGGCATTCATCAAAACCCATAGAACTTCATAGCACCTAATGTATACAAACTGAAAAGATCACTTAGGAGATTGGGCAATCATAAGATATTAAGTAAAACTAAAACTAAATGTTTCTTTAAAAAATACAAAATGCATGCAATTGGCCCCAGGAATATTATTTGTTAATGAATAGAATCCAAGTACCAGTGCATGCCACACACGGTTTAACCTCAAAAACGTTAGGCTGAATGAAAGGAGCAGACACAGAAATCCATGCTGTGTTGATTGCATTGACAGTACATGTCCAGTTACGGCACATCTATCAAGGCCAAAAGTAGATGAATGGCTACACTCACCTGAACCAAGAGAAGTCAGTTCTCCCAGGCAAGAGTCCATCTGCCCACTGTTCCCTTCCAAACAGAGCCTGGAGAACGGCAGGGCGCTCGTTTCCTGGAGGTTGCATGATCAAGATCTTCACTGTCTGGAGGACCAGGAACTCAGACCCCTCATCCCCAGCAGGCTCACTCTCCTAACATTTTCATTGTGCTTCCTGGAGCCTGAAGATGAAAGACCAAGGTGAGGCCGGCTGCAGCCCTCCTCCTCCTGTCTCCTCCACTCAGTTCTGCACCAACCTCAACCCAGAAAGGGAGGATCCGCTTCCCAAGAACAAGCAAGGGCATTTGAGAGGTGGTGATACATTGTGGACAATCCAAGCACACCTCAGGAGAGCAGGTGGGAACTGTAAGGAGAAGAGAAATAGTCTATTTTTTTGTTTTCGATTTTTTGAGATAGGTTCTCACTCTGTCATCCAATTGGAGTGCGGTGGTGTGACCTTAGCTCATTGCAACCTCTGCCTCCCAGGTTCAAGTGATTCTCATGCCTCAGCCACCCAAGTAGCTGGGACCATAGGCATGCACCACCACGCCCGGCTAATTTTTGTATTTTTAGTAGAGATGAGGTTTCACCATGTTGGCCAGGCTGGTTTCTAACTCCTGGCCTCAAGCGATCCTCTCACATCAGCCTCCCCAAGTGCTGGGATTACAGGCATGAGCCACTGTGCCTGGACAAAGATGGGTTTTGGACCTTGCATTTCTGTTGATGAGTAAGCATGGAGACAGCCTGGAGCGTGAAGAGCATGTGGAACAGCAAGGCCAGCTGAGCTGGTGGGCGTCTCGAGTGCTGGCCTGTGGTCGCCAACCTGGGGACGAGCTCTCGTGTGTGTAAGGAGAAGGCTGCAGGGCCCGTGATGAAGGCTTTGGGTCCCAGCGCTGCCTCCTGCTGGAATTTGGAAGTGGGCTCTGTAAAGTAGGGATAACGATACTCACCTTATGGAGTGACTGAGGATTACAGATGAGGACAAGGGACTGGTGTGGCAGAGCCTGGCACGGAGTGGGTGGGTGCTTGGGGACAGGAGCTGCACACAAAGACCCATGGCCGATGATTCCAGTGAGAAATCAGAACCCTGCCTCTATGTCTGCCTGAAACCTGGAAGCCTGCAGAGGATGGAAGCACATGAGAATCCCTCTATTCAGGACACAATGACAAATCATTAGCAATGGTTAATACTGATAATAGCACCGTGTCCCAGACACTGTTCAGCATCCTTAAAATCTGTGAACTCCTCTGACTATCATAAAACCCTTTTGCTTTGCCTTAAGTTTATTTGCTGGGAACCTGCTGAGCTCTCTAGAAGCAGACCCTGCAACTGAGTTTGAGTGCAAACTGCTTATTAGGGATCAGCACCTGTGACAGGAGTAGGACTGGGCAGAGGAGGAGCTCTGACCACAAGGCAGGCCCAGCCAGGGCTGGAACAATCCAACAGGGAGCTCTGGGGTGGGCATTGTCCATCAAAGTTGTCCTGCACCAGCCGAGATGGGCAGGCCTCCAAACCTCCAGGCTTTCCTGGACTTCATGGGAAAAGCTGTGGCCTCAGTCAAGGGGACTCCTGCAGTCAGGCCAACCCTGGGGGCTAGAGGCTGCCCTCACTCGCCATGTGCCCGTAAGTCCTTCCCTGACGGGAGACCTGGGCAGCTCATTTTCCAGGGCGGGTGATGGAGGCACAAATAACTCAGCAAAGAGCACACAAATAATTAGTGGAAAAGTTGGGATGGAATCCGAACAGCGTGGCTTCAAAGGCTGTGCTTAGAACCACTATGCTGCACTGCCTCTTAATGAGCTCATCTGTGCTGTGCTTGATACTTGCAAGTTCTTCCCTTCCACCTGCATCGTTGGATTCTCCCTACAGTCCTGTTGCATTGTCCACTCCAAATTCCAGATGAAGAAACTGAGGATCAGGGACTTCATAGTCTGTCGCCCAGGGTCACACACAGCGGCAGAGTGATATTTGAACCAAGTTATGTAGAAGCTCCAGTGGGGCCATCGGTTAGCGTGCGGTACTTACCAGTGGGGCCATCGGTTAGCGTGCGGTACTTACCAGTGAACCAAGTTGTGTCTGTGTCTGACTCCCAGGTCAAGATCCTCCATGCTGCTATGGTGCCTTCCAAGGCCTCTCTGGGCTCCCAGGCCCTCAGCCACGGCCGCTCTGGAGGCCTCTGCTTGCCCGAGAAGCTGTGGTTGTTCTGCCGCTCTGAGCACCACTGTGCGCTCTGCACTGAGGAATCTGTCATCTGGTGGCACCTTAGAAAAACGAACGCCCCTTCCTCACACAGAGGCAGCTGCAAGGGTCAGTCCTGGAGGTGCCTGACCTGAGGGAGGACACGGCAGCCCCCAGGAAGGCCCTCCTGCCTAGAGAGACGGCTCTGATGAACAGAGAGGAGGGAACAGGAGGTTGGCGGCTTGACCCTGGCTTTGTGCCCATTCTTGTCAAAATGCCTCTTACAGACACAGACGACTTTCAGTTCGAGAGCAGAGACACGCACAGAACAATGCAAATCAGGCCGCAGTATCACTGACATGGAAAGAATAGCAATATTATCCTAATGGCTCTGGAATAAAATACAATCACGGGAGGAAATTTACCCTGAAATCACGTTCATCAGCTTTGCAGAGAAGCCTTTCACCTTCTGGGCCACCACCATGGGCACCTTCTCCTCTGAGCAATCAGGATTCAGAGGCCGTCTTTACACCCTCTCTGAGCTGCCCAGGCAGAGGCCTCCAGCCTGTGGCCAGCTGTTGCTGGAGGGACAAATCCTCCCTCATCTGCACGTGGCCGACCATCTCAGCATCATTGCAACACTGGAGCCCTGGCCCTGACCACCAGCTGCCATCTTTTCCCTTTAGGCTGAGCCCTTGGGGACCTGGCGGAAGCTCATGGCTACTGGGGGCTGCATTACAACTGCCCAGGCTCCCCAGCTGAGGCCGCCTGCAGGAACTGCACTCCTAAGAACTAAAATTGGAAACACCACCCAAGACCCCAGCCTTGTCACTCTGAGCCCAATCCAGGATTCAGGAGCCTCAGCATCAAGCTGCCCGTAGAGCCTCTCTTCCTGGATGCAGCCTGGTCTGGCAGCTTCCAAGTCTCTAATAGTGCAGCTCTGGTCCCTCCTGTCTCAGTGGGCTGGAGGCAAAGTGCCCCCCTCTGGCTCTGCTCACCAGCAGACACACTCCTACAGGGATACAATAGTGTTGCTCACAATCCTCTCTTCATTCCATTCCTTGTCCCTCCCCTCCATTGGCTCCGTCCATTCCTTCCCTCCATCCACCAGCCCTTCCTTCCACCCATTTCCGCCCCTCACTGACCCCTCCACCCAGCCCTCACCCCGGCCCCTAACCCTCCACTAATCTTGTGACCCATTCCACGACCCATGCTTGACCCTCCGTGACCTCACGACCCTCACGCTTGACCCCTCCACCATTCCCCTCCACAAGACCCTCCTGACCCTCACGGCCTCCACTTGGCCCCCTCCACGTGACCCTCCGTCCACCTCCACATGACCCTCAATGGCCTCACGACCTCCATTTTCTGACCCTTGACCCTCCATGACCCTCCGCTGGTATCACGTGATATTCGCGATTATCCTGGGATATCTTTGCTTGATACATCATGTTATCTGGATATCTTGCGTTATCCGCACGTTATTCTTTTTATCCGCCATTTATCCGTGATCCGATCCTCCGCGATCGATGCGATCATGATATCACGATATCACGTGATCCCTGTCCACGCCGGTCCTCCACCCAGTATCATGATACGCGGTCCTGCGGGATTCTCACGCTGACCCTCATATTTATCACCAGGACCATCCGCGACCCTCCGCACGACCTTCACATGACCTCGCGACTCCGTGGGCTATCACGCGACCATCATGCTGACCCATCCGCCGGTCATCACGCTGATATCATGACCTCCGCTGACCATTAACGATTATCCATGTTCCTCCTCCACTTGACCTTCCACGTCCCTCCATTTCCACATGACCCTCGATCCCATGATAGATTACCCATTCCTCCGGCCATGATCCACCTTCCCCATTCCACCCATTCCATTCCATTCCATTCCATTGACCCTCTGACCCCCTCCGTGACCCTCCACTGGGTGACCCTCACATGACCCTCCAATGACCTCCACATGGCCTCCGCGGCCTCAGCCATGACCCCTCCACCATTGACCCTCCGGCCCTTGACCCTCACGCCGACCCTCCGTCCCCTCACGCCGTTTCCACCCCGACCCTCCACCGACCCTCCGGCCCTCCACGACCTATCGCCTGTTGCCTCCACGCTGACCTGACCCTTGACCCTCCATGGCCCTCCACCCTCCATGACCTTCCATGACCCTTGAGTTCTCCGCGACCCTCGCGTTCCTGTTGACCATGGCCCTCCACTTGACCCTCATTGACCCCGGCCCTTCCGGCCCTGCCCCATTCGGCCCCATTCCCCGGCCCTCCACGACCCTCCACCACGACCCCTCCACATGGCCCTCCACATTATCCGCCCCGGCCCTCACATGACCCTCACGTCACCTCACATGACCCTCACATAACCCTCACATGACCCTCACATGACCCTCTAGTGACCCTTCCACAACCTGCTAGTGACCCACATGCAGAGTCTCACAGGGACCTTCACATAAACCTCACAAAACCCTCTAGAGACCCACACGCAGAATCTCACATGACCCTCACATGATCCTCACACAACCCTCTAGTGACCCTTATATGACCCCCACACAGACCCTCCAGGACCCTCACAAGGACCCTCACAGCATCCGTGGTCAGGCACATTGCAAAACCGTTGGAAGACATTTACCTGCACAGTCAAAAAGTCCAGCAAAACATAAGCAGGAGAAATATGAAGGAAGCCACATCAACACAAATAATTGGCAAATGGGTAGAAGATAAATAAAAGATGAAATCTCAAAGGTAACCAGCAGAAAAACTGTTACTTTCAGAAGCTGTAAGAATGACAGCTGGAGAAAGAATGAAAGTTTCCAAAGAAACTATGGAAGCCGAAAAATAAGAGGATTATGGAGTTAAAGAGCTGAAAATAGAAATGCCCCTCTAAAATTACAGTCTTAAAAAAGAATGTAAAATTAAGATATTCTCAGACAAACAGAAGCAGGGAGAATTTCTCACCAGCTACCCTCACTATAGAAAATAAAGCAGCATATGACTGCAGGAAGAAATAAAAAGTTCTATGAAAGGTAAACATGTGAGTAAATGCGGAATAATAGTGACTGTTTAAAGCAACCCATGACATATGAACAATTAACAAATATGACAAAATTGTAAACAAAGGAGATGAGATGAAATGATAAATGTAGTAACAAGAAACAACTGTTGAAAATTCTTGAGTTGTTCATAAAAGTGTAAGGTACTAAGTTTCATTAGAATATATAAACATTGTCACTAAAAATGATATAAAATATAACTAAAATAAGATAACCAAATTGAAATAAATCTTAGTTCAAAAAAAAAGGTAGAAAAGGAGGAACAAAGGAAATAAAAATTATGGAGACAAATGAAAAAAATACGAAGACGATAGAATTAAACCCAAGTATACTAGTGATTACATTCGTGGTATTGGAATAATCTCTCCAGCTAACTTAACACAATGTCAGACTAGTTTTTAAAAAGACAAGACCCAGCCACGTGATATTTGTGAGAAACACATATGCCGACTGTAAGGAATAGACACCAGAAGTAAGAGGTGGGTGGCAGACAGGCCATGAAAACACACAGGAAAGGGAAGAGATAAAACAGCACCCAGAAACCAGGATTATTAGAGATAAAGTGTTATTTATTTCTTTAACAGCTTTCATATACCTTACGATTCACCCATTTAAAGAGTACAATTTCTTTTAGTATGCCCGGGTAAATGTACAGTGATAACCACTATCAAGTTAAGAATACATTTTATTACCTCAAAAAGAAACCCTGTGTATTACCTTTATCTCTCCTGTCTTTCACTATTAAGTATGATGCTACCTGTGGGGTTTTGTTTCGTTTTAATGTGTGTATGCCTTTTATCAGATTAAGGAAGTTTTCTCCTATTCCTATTTTTATGATGAATGGGTGTTGAATTTTTAAATATTATTTTTGCAAATCTATTGAGATAATCATTTAATTTTTTGTTTTTGTTATTCCACAGATTTAATGTATTCTATTGATTTGGGGGTTTTAAATTAACCTTGCATTCCTCAGATACATTCCTCTTGGCTAGGATGTACAATTTTTTAAATTTATTACTGAATTCAACTTGCCACTCTTTTCTTGAGTATTTTTATATTCCTGTTTATTACAGATATCGGTCTGGGGTTTTCTTTTTTTGTGATATCTTTTATGGTTTCTACATCAGGGTAATACTGCCCCCATAAATGAGTTGGGAAGCAATCTGTCCCTTTTCTGGAAGAGATTTTGCAAATCGGTAATGCTTCTTATTTAAATGCTTGACAGAATTCAGCAGGGAAGTCCTCTGGGAACGGACTTTTCTTTGTGGGTATTTTTAAATTACTGCTTCAATCTTTTCACATGTTGTAGGTCTCTCTAGACTGTCTATTTCTTCTGTAGTCAGCTCCAGTATCTGTGTCTTTCCAGGACTTTCTTCATTTCACTTAAGTTATCTAATTACTGTACAATTACTCATAGCACTCTTTTTATATCTGTAGAGTCAATAGTAGTTTCCTCTTTCATTTCTGATTCTAGCAATTTGAGTCTTCTCCCTTCTTTGGTCAATCTGGATAAACATTTATCAATTTTGCTGATCTTTTCAAAGATGCAGCTTTTAGTTTCATTGCTTTTTTTCCTATTATTTTCCTATTTTTTAGTTCATCAATTGCTACTCTGACCTTTGTTATTTTCTTCATTATGGATGTTTTAGGTTTACTTTAGGTTTACTTTCCTTTTTTCCCCCAATATTTTTAATGTAGAAGGTTATTGACTTGAGATCTTTTTTATTTCTCAATGACATTTGCAGCTGCGACTTCCATTCTAAGCACTGCTTTCACATCCCAGAAGTTTTGGTGTATTTTGTGTTCATTTCCTTTATCTCAAAATTTTTAATTGCCCTCTAATTTCCCTTGCAATTCTTCTTTTGCCCATTCATTATTTGGGAATGCGTTGTTTAGTTTTCTGATATTTCTGAGATTCACAACTTTTTTCTTCCATCGATGTCTAGATTCACTCAATTTTAGTTGGAGAGTATACTTCACATTATGTATTTTCTTTATAATTTATTGAGGTTTTTATGGTTTAGCATAGTGTCTGTCCTGGAGAGTGCTCTATGTTCACTGGAGAAGAATGTAAATGATTTTTTGTTGAGTGGAGTGTTTTCTATATGTCTGTTAGGTCTAAGTGGAGTTACAGTGTTGTTCAATTTTTTTTTTATTTCTTTGTTGACATCTATCTAATGATAACTAACCATTATTGAAAGTGAGTTATTGAAGTCTTCAGTTGTCACTATTGAATTGTTTATTTCTCTATGCCTCTATCATAAACCAAGATGTTCACACATTTTAGTGCTCTCTTATCAGGTAAATGTAACCGTTATACTGTCCTGAATGTATTAATCCTTTTATTATTTGTAAATGTTCCTCTTTAATGCTAAAGAACATTTTTGTTTTAAAGTTTATTTTTCTGATATAAGTGTAGGCATTCCAGCCCACTTGTGTTTGCTGTTTGCATAATATATCTTTTTTGTCCTTTTACTTTCAATTTATCTGTATCTTTGCATCTAAAATGTCTCCTGTAGAAAAAGTATAGTTGGATCATTTTTTAAATTCTGTCTTACAATCTCTTCTTTTGACTGGATTATTTAATCAATTAAAATTTAACATTATCGTTGATAAAAGTGAACCTGTATCTGCTATGTCACTTTTTGTTTACTATCGCACCCCTTTCACCAATATTTATCCTTTTCTTCTTTCCTTTAAGTAACTACTTTCTAATATAGCATTTATACATTCTAAATAATTTTTCACTATATTTTGAGAAATTGTAGTGGTTGCTCTAAAGTTAAAGTAACATTTTATTGGAATCAGTGTTATATTTGCATTAGTTTTACTATAGTAATCTGCAGAAATGTTAATTCTATACAACTCTATCAACTTTTCTCCCTTTCTGTGGTATTACCATTATAAATATTATATACACTATTGTTACAAGCCGCACGATACACTGTTAAAACCACTACTTTATTATCTGCAGTTGTTTTCTGAATCCAATATAACTTTTCTCCCACCCACCTTCTTTGTGCTATTATTGACAAGCATATTACATCTATATTACACGACTATGTTATAGACCTACCTTTATACTGTGTACATATTCTCTTAGCAACTGCTTCTTAAATCAGTCATGAGTGGACAAGAAAATACGCATTTCCTCCCAGTGCCTCCCTTGTCAAAAACAGCTTCTTGTCCTGAGAGCAATTCCCCTCCTAGGTATACAGCCAACTCATATTCCCCAAAGACAGGAAATAAAAGGTTTATGGAAACATCATCCACAGTACTCCCCAACTAGGAACTTCCAAATGCCCATCAACAGAAAAATGAATAAATAGCGTATAATATAATCACAGAATTGACTACTAAACAGCAATGAGGACACGTAAACGACAACTACACGTAACACTTTAGATAAACCTCACAAATAATGTTAAACAAAGCAAGCCAGATCCAACAGGGTCCGTATTGTATGATCCACTTACATTAAGTTCAAACACAGGCAAAACCGACTGTTCTTCTGGGAGTCAAGGTGGGTCTATCCTTGGGCAGATGCTGTCATAGTGAGTGAGAGCAGAGCTTTTAGGTCCTGATCAGGTTCTGTTTCTTCAGTTGGCTGCTGGCAACACAGATGTTCAAACTGTCACCAACATTTATTGAGGTAGGAAGGGCCAATGTGCCCCCTCCGTGTATAGGCCGGGCCTGAGCGGAAATGTTGGATCACGGGGGAGGGACCTTCGTGAACGTCCCGGTGCTGCCCTCACTGTAAGAACTTAGTTCTCACTCTTAGTTCCCCCGAGTTTCCCCTGAGAGTTAGCTGTTGAAAAGGGCCCAGCAGCTCCATCCACTCTCTCTCCCTCCCTCTCTAGCTGTGTGAACCTGCTCCCCTTCACCCTCAGCCAATATTGGAAGCTCCCTGAGGGCTTCACCAAAAGCAGATACTGTTGCCATGCTTCTTGTACAGCCTGCAGAACCGTGGGGCAAATAAGCTTCCTTTTGTATAAATTACCTGCCTCAGACATTCCTTTACAGCAAAGCAAATGGACAACGACAGAGGACTCTGGCTGAGTGCTCTGGATTCTCCATCTTCACGCTTCTCAGGGAAGAGGCAAGAGCTTCCCTGTCCAATAGGGTAACTGCTACCTACATACTGCTATTTACATTCAAAATAGTTAAAATTAAATACAGTTTAAACTCTGGTTCCTCAGTCCTTTGGCCACTTCTGGAGTGTCCCGCACCAACAAGCAGCCGTGGCTGCTGCAGTAGACAGGCAGACAGAGCACATCTCCATCGCCACAGAACCAGAATGTGTGCTGGCCTAGAAGGGCCAAGGGAAATCCAGGACCCGCTGAGCCCCTCAAGGCACTAACGCTCATCCTAAGCAATGCACTGGCTCCCCAGCGGCCGGTCCCGGGGAGGAGAAAGGAGCCCTCCCGAATGGGAGTGTCTCAGGCTGGTTCTCAGGCTCAAGAGGAGAACAGCCCAGGGGTCCTGCCACCTTTCTCTGCTCCTCCTTCCTGGGCTCGGTGCCCCCCCTCAGGTCACTGCAAAGGCCACTCACTGAATTTCAGATCTAAAAAGACTCACACTTTGAACTTTAGCTCTTAATGAAGATTTCTTTCCATTAAAGGAATTTTTAGTGCCAGAGGGAGGAGATCTCAGACTGAGGAGGACACACCGGTCCCTCCCTCCCCTCCACCAAGAGCGTAGGTCAGGTTTCGCCCAGTCAGACAGAGACCTCGGGTGCCTGGGCTTTCCCCCAGGCTGGTTTACAGGGAGCCCCAGGCACACGGAGGCCGCCCTCAGCCTCTCCTTCATCCCGGGCAATTCCTCTCCCGTGGTGTGCTCAGGCCTCAGAGCCAGGATACTCTCTAGGAAAATGGGCTAGTGAAGGAGCTGCCAGGGGTACACCTCCAGCAAGCTCTTTGTGAAGAGGATCTGTTCAACTCTCCAGGGTAACACAATTCTTTCCGTTCCTTGCACATATCCCACACCACGTTATCAGCCTAGGAAGATCTGTGAGCTCCTGCAGGGGTGCTGGTGGTCAGACCCGAGCACCTCACAGGAAAAAAACTGCCCATGCATCCTGGAGGGAGGTGCTGGGTCAGGCACAGGGCCTGGGTAGCAGGTGCAGTGGAATCCTACGGTGGAAGACACAGCTCAGAGCAGTCCCTAAGCCAGCCCAGGGAGGCAGGGTGTGGAACGCTCCCTGGAGCTGAAAACTCCCCAGGCCACTTTCCTGCGTCAGGCTCGGCAGCTTTCTTTTGACCGTTGATTACTTTTCACTTCCTGTGAAGCCATCCAGGAATAAACATCTTAGAGGAAAATATCTACAGGTAAGGCTTGCACAGGCCTTCAGTCTGTGGTCATCCCAGGACTAAATCTCCACTTCCCACTGCGAAGAAATGCATACTTGAACTAACCACTGAGGGGAAGCTGGGAGGCACATACCTGCACTCCAAGCCCTGTGGCCACTGAGTCCAGCACCTCGGTCCCAGGAGTCCAGGGTCAGGCAGGTTCCTACGCTGCTCACACGGGCACCCTGGAGCGTGTTCACAGGACACTCCTTCAGTGTGCCCTGAGGGCTCCTTCCATCTTCATCGGAAGCCCCAGCCTGATGAATCTCCGCAACTCTGCTGCCCTCCTCCTCCCTCCTCCCCTCCTCCCGGGCACCTCTGCCGCCCTCCTCCTCCCTCCTCCCTCCTCCTCCCCATCCTCCTGGGCACCTCTGCCGCCCTCCTCCTCCCTCCTCCCCTCCTCCCAGACACCTCTGCTCCCCTCCTTCCTCCTCCTCTCTCCTCCCCTCCTCCTGGTGCACACACAGGGGTGATGTCCAGGGCTACAGAGGATTTCTCTGCCTCTGTTTCTTCACTCTGTCAGAGCAAGTTCCCGTTTCAGCATCTGAAGTCCTACTTCCTGGACAACTACCCACTGTGGACTCAGCTGCTGGTCGATGGAGACAAGTGAGGTACAGGAAAAAGGGGGGTCCCAGGAAGGGGGTGGACCCTGTTCCACAAGGTGGGTAGGTGACCGCATGACTGGCCAAGCCAGAGAGATGGAAGGGCAGGTGCAGTTACCTGGGGTGGTTTTCACCTGCAGAGACAAATAGCTCCAAAACTCTAGAACTGGGTTCTGCAGTTTACTCTAAAACCACCCCTCACTCAACCCACAGTTAGCATCTTGGTCACCAAGTTGAGCTCAAAATTCCTCTTCTCTTCTCCTGTCTCCTGTGGTCTTCCCCTCCCAGGGGGGATCAGGGTAGAGAAGAAGCTTCCAATTTAAAAAACAAGAGAGCAGGATATACCTACTCGTCTTCTAATCTAAACCAAGTGTTAGATCTGTAAGAGTCTAAATTACATGGGACTTGGAGCTTCTACAGACCCAGCTCTGTCCTGCTCTTCACCAGGTCAGAGCTGACACATCCCTTCTCCCACAACAGCACTATGGGGGGCAGGGGTCCACGGAAAGAGCTGGTGTTGAGGGGTCTTGACCAATAAGCCTGTGTGTTAGGGCACTTTCTCGCGGGGATGTGAGGCTCACTGCAACGGGCTTTAAGCAAGGAATGCCAGCATCTGCAGGTCACATAAACTCCAGACCACCAGGGACTGCTACGACGGCTGCCGTGACTGTCTCCCTCGCCCTCATGGGCTGCACTCCTGCCCTGCCCACCCTGAGCCCTGGATCTCGAGGTGTCCCGGGGTGAAGATGAGGAAGATGAGGACATGCTGCAGACAGCCAAGCCATGCGTCCACTCCCCTACCCAGGCCAGCCCCAGGCAGCACATCGGATCCCCCCGGTGGCAGGACTCACTGACAGCCACCGTCCGTGTGGCCCAGGCCTTCCCCAGGCCCCAGACTCCAAGCTCCTTAATCTGCCCGTGGGACCAAGGCCACGTGATGCCACAGAAGGAATTGACTTAGGTCGTGTTCAGACATCTATGAGGAAACCTAACGTGTGGGTTATTTTACAAGCAAGCACTGAAGTGCATCCCCACCCCTGTAAATGGAAACAAATCCGACCATCCCATGGCATCTTTGGAAACGCGCCACCAAGCACAGTAGATTTTTCTTTTTCCTCCTTCAAGAGAGAAACAAAACTCAAGGGGGAAAAAAAAAACAACAGAGCAGTGTTTATGTCTATCTTGGTCAAATTCAGGCATGTCGTTCTCTCACCCTACTCCTTCTTCCTTTGCACCATTGGGAATAGCCGTGATCATGATGAATTGTGGCGTTTGCATACACGGCGATACCTGGAGGGCTCTGCTAGTTGAAGAAATGGTGGAGATTATAATGCCTGTTATGGAAGAGAAGGCTGCCATCGGGGTGGAGCAGGCCGGCCAGCCCAAGGCCCTCAGTCAGCCCTGCCCACCCTGTGCTTCCTGGGCTCCTGGGAGCCCCTTCCTCCTCCCAGACAGACGGCCTCCCTCCCACGCAGCCACAGGAGGCAGGGCCGGGAGTGAGCCATGGAGCTCGGGCTCTGGCAGGTGCACCTGCCGGCCTCCCCATTCTGTGCGTCCCCAGGCCTGGGTGCTCCAACATGGCCAGCTTCCCATGTGCTTCCAGCAGACCTCCACCCCCAGTGGCTTCTCTCTCAGGCCCCTGGGAAGCACCCTCACACGCTCCTTTTCCTTCCTGCTTAAGAAGCAAGCGCAGCCACTCTGGGGCTTGTAATGCTTCAATAATCCCGGGGGGTAAAGAGTGAAAATAAAAGAAAACAGCGGAGGAGTGTCAGAAAGCCTCGGGGAAACGCTGTTCCTGGCATCCCGGGCCTGTGCTTCTGCCTGACCCGTTCACTCTGGTCCTGCACGTGGGCCCAGGGCACCTGCTCTGCCTGAGACAGCGCAGACAGCAAAAGTGCAGGGAGAGGATCTGGGGACACCAGGCAGCCCTGTGGTGCCAGCGAGGAAGGTCTGGGGTGGAAGTGAGGGACCTGCTGGACAGCAGCCTCACTGAGTCCCCAAGCAGTAGGGAGTCCGGTGAGCAGCCCCAGGCACGGTCCACAGTGCTGAGAAACTCTGTGAAGGCTGCACCTTTTCAACTAGGCCTCCGAGGTCATGGGATCTAATTTTAACTCCTTGTCACTCCATTGAATATTCCTTTCTGAAAACCTGTTGAATGCCCAACATATGCCGACTGAGAAGCACAAGTCAAATAAAGAGAAAAAAGGGGAGGAAGCACAGGACAGGAGCCCCAGACTCCGCCCAGCCTCTGCCAGCCTGCGCCAGCCTGCTGTGAGACCTTGGGCCAGTCCCTCCCTTCTCAGGGTTCACTGACCGCTTCAGTCAGCTCAGGCTGCTGTCAAAAAATACCACAGGCTTATGCCTGAGACGTTTCTTTCTCACAGTTCTGAAGGGCAGGAAGCACGAGATCAAAGAGCCAGCAGAGTCAGTGTCTCCTGTGGGCTTTCTTCCAGCCCTGCGGACAGCTCCCTTCTCACTGTGTCTCCACTTGGCAAAACGGGAGCTCTGGTCTCCTCCTCTTCTTACAAGGGCACTAATCCCATCGTGCAGGCCCCACCCTCACCATCCCATCTAAGCCTCACCACCTCCCAGAGGTGACACCTCCCAAGACAGCTTTTCAACACCGGAATTTGGGGAGACGCGAGCAACCAGGTCACAGCATCTACAGACAAGAGGAGTGGACTGAAGGATTAGCCTTGTGCCACTACGCTTAGTCCCAGTTGCTGCTTTCCTTCCCAAGTCATCTGGACTCCTATATCCAGAGCCCAGGCCCCAGTGGGATTTGGGAAAAGCTAGCACTGCACCTCCCTCAGTTCCCTGTTATCTCAGCCTGAAATATAACCCGTGAGACCCTCGACGCCCTGCAAAGTGTGGCTGTGGCTGCCTGTTATCAAGAAATGAGCGCCAAAGGCAGATGATCAGCCCCCACCCACTTCTCATTTGGCGTTAGGAGGAGCTGTGGATCTATCTGCACAAGATAAAAGACCAGCTTTCCTTACCCCACAGGAAGAGGTGGCCGTGTTGTCTCCCCATGGCTAGCTGTGAGTACCTGCTGTTCACAGAATTCAACATGTTCTGAAAACACAGCTAATGAGGTCCCCAAGCAGCCTAGCAGGCTAGTTTGGAATGCTCAGCTCCAATCCATTCCTGTCCTTACTCACCACCTGCATTTGATGGAGATGGGTACCTATAGTTTTAGCCTCACTGCCAGGGATGGAGGCTCTTGTCTGCTCTGCAGACAGCCATCTGAGTGTGTGCAGAGCTCAGCAGCAGTGCTGGCCAAACACCCCCTGAAGCAATGGCCCTCAGCACTGCCCATCCTCCCAGGCCAGCCTCCAGCCCAGGCAGTCACTGAGCACTGCAGCAAAGATCCCCAGGTCTCGGGGGCAGGTGAGGACCCTACACTGAGCCACGGTCATCTTTTCTCTGCCCTCTGGTTGGTCAGAGGACAGCGAATACAATGGCAGGCAAGAACGACATAGCACAGAGGTCAAGAGTGGGCTTCCGAATGCAGCACTCCTGGGTTAAATTCTTGCCTTGGTCACTTAGCAGATGCCTCATACCACGTAAGACACCCAGCTCGGTGAGGCCCGCATTCCTCTGTTATAAGGGGAAGGTGATGGCTCCTAGTTAAAGAATCGCTGTGATGCCACAATGAGGTAATGCGTTCCAGCATCTCAAATGTGTCTGGCACATAGTGGATACTCCTCAAAAGTAGGTGTTAAGATTATCATGTTCCTCTTCAGGGCAAGATGGGATCTCTACGTAAGCACGTCCGATTGGGTGGGGGGATAGAGAACGGAGGATTGGAAGGATGGTTGGACCTGGGGATAGAGAACGGAGGGTTGGAAGGATGGTTGGACCTGGGGATAGAGAACGGAGGGTTGGAAGGATGGTTGGACCTGGGGATAGAGAACGGAGGGTTGGAAGGATGGTTGGACCTGGGGATAGAGAACGGAGGGTTGGAAGGATGGTTGGACCTGGGGATAGAGTAGGAACGGAGGCTGGAAGGGATGGCTGGACCTGTGGATAGAGGAACGGAGGGCTGGGGCGATGGTTGGACCTGGGGATAGAGAACGGAGGGTTGGAAGGATGGTTGGACCTGGGCATCGCTCCCTGTCCTTGTTCTTGGCATTGTTGGTCATCAGTCACACGGCAGTGCAAAGAGGAGGAGTAATGCAGAAGGGGTGCAGGGACGTGGAGCCTGGGGCCTGGCGGAGGCCCGCCAGCCAGTGGACTACAAGCAGGCAAATAGCCAAGCAGCTGCCCCGTAAAAGTGGTACGGTTTCAAAGCAAGGCTAAAGAAGGTAGCTGGTTTATATAATGCCTGCTGCATAGTAGGCATCAATAATGTTGGTTTTCCCTCTTACACTTGTGGCCTCTCTGGGCTTAGGGAGGAGGAGGTGGCAGCTCTCTGCTCCGGTGACAGCCCCTGCTGTCCCTGCTGCCCTCATCCTCCCCATCCAGCCAGGGCTCTTTTGGACATAGATCCAGCCGCCTGCCAAGGACCACCCTGCGCCCACCTCCCTGCTGCAACACCTGCCCTGGCCTCTGACCTGAAGGTGGGCGGCCAGAAGAAGCTGCCCAGGGCTGCAGCTTTTACTCTCTGGAATGCAGACTTGTCTTGGGAGATTTTACCAAAACTTCTGTTCCCAGATCTCTCTTTCCAGACACCTTGATCCCCAGGATCTAAAGCCGCCTCCTCGGAACTCTCTTCTCAGTCAAAGACCTGTCTCCTGAGTGGGCTCGGGTCCTCCTTGCTTTCTGCCAGCCACTGCAAGGTCCCAGCCCCCTTGCACACGCCCGCAGCTGTGGGAGTTGTGCAGGCACAGTCCCTGGGATGTGGCCTCATCATGGTGTGCAGGGAGGGCATCCCAGTGTGGCCCTGCCCGTGGGGTTGGGCACTGAAAACCAGGATGCTGGAGCCTGCGGTCCCCCACTGTGCTGGGGATGGGGAAGCAGCACCCAGGGCTCGAATGACCTCACGGGTGACAAGCCCGCAGCCTGCAAGGAGGCCAGCAGGTGACCAGGAACAGTTTCAGGTGCAGAAATAGAACCTAACAACACAAAGCACAGCCTTTGCACAATGACTACTGATAACACACTGAAGAGCGTTTCTACAAAGATTTGGAGGAAGGTGAGACACCACAAACTGGAAACACAATCCTAGGTTGAGGAAGACAATTTCTCGTCTTACAAACTCTTAAAATCAGAATTTAGTTTCCCTGTTCCAGTAAAGTGCGTAATTCACACACGATCCCTTCTTAGAGTCAGAAGCCTCTGAGAACACATCTAGAATTTATATTTTAATAATCTGACACCCAGGTAAGCTTCATAAGCAGTTTTTCTCCGGTCTTTTCAATGAAGCCTCTAATTGTGGCCAGAACTCAACAGAATTAACGTATCAGGCTGTTTTCTCAGCTTCTTTAATTAACCCTTACCGCCCTTTCCATTTTCATGAGTGAAAACTGCCATGCTGCTCCCTGAGATTTTAACCAAAAAATAAACATTTGCCTCCAGCCACCGCCGAACTCCACAGACAGAACACAGGCCCTCCTGGGCCATGGTCTCTGAACTCGGGAAGGAGTTTCCTTCTCAAAACAAGGGTCACACTTGTCCATCTATTTAAAAAATAACAGCATCACGTGAGCCAGGTTTGCAGAGTGCAGTTCCATGCAAGCTGCTTTGAGGTGGTGCCTGCATTTTCTCCAGATGAATGTCCAGTCAAACCAGGCACAGGCCCAAGGCAGACCCAGACCCTGGCCTGTCCCTGTCCTTACCTCACTGCTGTGCTGTGCCCCCTTTGTCTCGGACACACATTTAGCCCCACTTAGCACCTCTTGTTCCACTAAATCCCTTTTGGGTACCAGGCCGTTGGCCTTTATTTGCTAGCTCTACGGCATTTGAGGGGAGCGGCTGCAGAAGGCAGGCACAGGGCCACCTGCAGAAAATTACGGCTGCGGCCTTGGGGTGTCACGGCGTGGCCCTGCAGCAGGAAGGATCCAGATGACAGGGTGGTTCCCAGTCGTGGTGCATTGGGATCTCCTGTAGGGATATGACATCCTTGACCCCAGGAGAGAGATTCTGACCCAGTAGCTCTGGGGGTGAGAAAAAGTGTCTGTATTTTTAAAAAGCTCATAAGTGATTCCACTGCAGAGCAGAGAACAGATGGGACCCCTGGATGGGACCAGGAGGACAATGAAATGTCCCTAGCAAGATGGGTCCATTAGTTACATGTCTGTTGTTTCCTGGGAACTGAGGGATGAACTGGGTGACACCTGGAGCTGTTTAATAATACAGATTTTTTGTTATTCATACCCGGTATTATCTGAAGCAGAGTTGAACCTGAAACACCTAAAGTGTGAATCGCCTACTTCAGCTCATGTCATTTCAGATAAAAGTCATATAGTCCTAGAATCTGGGGTTTATAAGATATCTCAGGGATCATCTGGGTAACTTCTCTCTGTTCAATTCATGAATGTCATCTCTAATATCTCCTTCAATTCATCTTCTGCTCTTCACTGGAGTCTCTTAAATGAACTATTTGATCATCAGTAAATTGCACTTTTCTTATGAAAAAGCTGTGGCCTCCACAGTGGAATCTGCAGCTTCTGTCCTTGACACGGGAGCCGGAATCTGTCATTCGTGGCACCTTCTTCCAGCCTCCAGCCTCGACCTCAAAGTCGGATGATGTTTCTGCGAGCACATTGTCTTCCCAAATAGGCTTGACTTTGACCCTCCTACCTGTTTGAAGGTATGACCTTCAGCTCCTCTCCCGACATTGTGGTGTGGCAAAAAAATGAAGGAATCCAGCCTGATGCAGGATCGTCTTATAGTAAAAGGAAATCACCTCAGGAAGCCTCTCATCCATTCGCTGGGACCCCCTTGGGTCTTGTGACCCAGGGATCCGAGGTGTAAACACACAACAATTGAGAGGAGGATCCTTGGTTCCTAAGCCTGCAGGGAATCTGCCAGAGAGCTCTTGTTTCCATAAAACACTTCGGAATGGTTTATCACGAGCTCTAATCCTGCAGCTCAGCTCCCAATAAAGAAATATTCAATGGGGGGAGAGGATTAATACAGGTTTGGGCTGAAAGTCCCCACTGTGGTGAGACCTAGCCTGTCAGGAGGAGGTCCCCAAGTGAGCAGGCTGGTCCTCCCCAATCCCAAAAGAACAAGAGGTCAGAGATCTATTTGTGCAAAACCCAGTTTCAACCGGATTTCTTTCCAACAGTGCATTAGTCCATTTGCATTACTACAAAGGTATACTTGAGCTTGGGTAATTTATAAAGAAAAGAGGTTTAATTGGCTCATGGTTCTGCAGGCTGTATAGAAAAGAGAGCAGCACCTGCTTCTGGTGAGGCCTCAGGAAGCTTCCGCTCACGGCAGAAGGCAGAACAGGAGCAGGTGCATCACACTGCA
The DNA here is from genome assembly GCF_008728515.1 of Papio anubis. Taxonomy (NCBI): domain Eukaryota; kingdom Metazoa; phylum Chordata; class Mammalia; order Primates; family Cercopithecidae; genus Papio; species Papio anubis. Next base: position 209,029 of record NC_044987.1, read on the forward strand.
AGAAAGGGAGCCAGAGAGAGTAGCGGGCAGTGCTCCACTCTCTTAAACAACCAGATTTGGGGCAAGAACTCACATCACCAAGGGGATGGCACTAAAGCCATTCATGAGAGATCCACCCCCACGATCCAATCACCCCCATCAGGCCCCACCTCCAACACTGGGAATCACATTTCAACGTGAGACTTGGAGGAGACAGACGTCCAACCATGTCAAACAGGCAGCACGCAGCCTCCCTCACAGAAAACCGCTTGGAGGAAGCTTTGCGATCCACCAAATTACTCTGTGTATCCTCTTCACCTGCTCCCACGGCCTTTGGAATCCACAGTCCAGATGTGGGCAGCAGGTGGCCACCTGTCCTCCTCCAGCCTCTAAGGAAATTCCTTTTCTGTGTCCTGTGGATGTTCTGCAAGGGAGACACTTCTTCACGAGCTGCCTTGATCACCTCCCCAAAGCCTTGGTCAGCCCTTATTTCGATGCATTTTAAAATTATTTAACCTGAATATATCTTACTGAAATTAGAACTTGAGGGTTTTTTCCCCTTAAGTTTCCTCCCCAGTGCAGCCTGGTCCTACAGCCCCCGGCAGCCCCACCTCTCCGCAGCCCTACAGCCCTCCGCAGCCCCACCTCTCCCAGCCCCACCTGTCCCAGCCCCACCTGTCCCAGCCCCACCTCTCCCAGCCCCACCTCTCCCAGCCCCACCTGTCCCAGCCCCACCTCTCCCAGCCCCACCTGTCCCAGCCCCACCTGTCCCAGCCCCACCTCTCCCAGCCCCACCTCTCCGCAGCCCCACCTCTCCCAGTCCCACCTGTCGCTGTGAAAGAACAGGCTGTACAGGCAGTGCAGGCCTAGATTAAACCTGTAAACCAGAAAGAGACACCAGGGGAAAAACTGATGAGGCCCAAATAAAGTCTTGAGTGTAGCATGTAGCAGTGTACCAGCGTGAATCTCTTCGTTTTGACAAATGTACTAAGGTTCACAAAATAGTCACATCAGGGGAAATCGGGTAAAGTGCATGCGGGCATCTCCGCACTGTCTTTGCAACTTTTCTGTACGTCTAAAATTATTCTCCCAAATTTAAAAAAATCAGATTTTAAGGGGGAAATGCTTTCCTTTGCTTCAGAAATATCTAAGAAGAAAGTTTCCAATCTTATCAAAGCTGGAAGATGGAGAGGACTAAAATAAGCATAAAAACTTGGATTTACATTTACATTTAGATTTATACTGCTCTTAAAATGTCTGAAGCATTTGCATTTATATCATTTGCTCTACAAAAAACCTATTGAAGAAAACAGATGTTAGGATCCTGCCTTTTTTTTTTTCTTCACTGCAGAGCAATCTGGAATGAAGACAAGCTAACCCACTGGCCAATATCCCAGGCATTCTTCTCCACCCTGCACTGTCCCCCTCTGTGAATTCAAGGCCCTGAGCTCAGCTCCTACTTCCAGTCCTTCGGTCTCACAATGGAGGACCACAGGGGGGTCCCCATCCTCCACTCAAAGCCTGGGATCCAAGACTGGAGGTGGGAAGAGTGTGGAGATGAGAAAGTGCACACCCTCCCCTCATAATTTCCTGGCCAAGCTCTGTGGATCTCAGCCTCACCTCAGTGGCCTCCCTGCCTCCAGCCTAGACCCTGCAGAATATCCCCCACAAGGCAGCCAGAGAGGCCCTGGGAACACACAACCAGAATCCACGCTCAGAGGGGTCCTATTCCTGCACCTGCCCACATCACAGTGGTGCTTGGTGACACACTGGGTGGGCTGGGATCCTTCTTACAGCCTCCTGCTGCTTTCTTCAAGGCAGGCACCACAATTTCTCATCACAGGTTTCTTTTCATCTTTCTCCTCTATTACAATAAAACTTCCCTGAGGACAGGCACAGGTCTAGGGTGTTCCTGCCCTCAGTGCCAAACAGTATAGGGCAGATGAGAGGTGCCAGTAATGACTCTGCAAGAGATTTGACCAAGGGTTATCATGTTTTAGAGAGATACAAATAACTGGCTGGGCAAGGTAGCTCACACCTGTAATCCCAGAAATTTGGAAAGCTGAGGCAGGCAGATCACCTGAGGGTCAGGAGTTCAAGACAAGGCTGGCCAACATGGTGAAATCCAGTCTCTACTAAAAACACAAAAAGTAGCCGGGCGTGACAGCAGGTGCCTGTAATCCCAGCTACTCAGTAGGCTGAGGCAGGGGAATTGCTTCAACCTGGGAGGCAGTGAGCCGAGCTAGCAGCACTGCACCACAGCCAGGGAGACAGAGTGAGACTCAGTCTCCAAAAAAAAAGGGGGGGTTACAAATAATCTATTTTTTGTAGAGATGGGATCTTGCTGTGTTGCCCAGGCTGGGGTAGCTTCACACTCACATGGACTCAATGGGTGATATAGCTTCACGTACTCATGGCTTCCCAAACTGCGGTGGGATAGCTGCATAGGCACATGCAGCTGCACACTGCTTGGGGTAGCTGCACAGTTCATTTTCAGCCGGAACCTAGATACTCTGGATAGTGTGGTACGAGACTCTAAATCTTGTTTGTTTGTTTTTTTTTTTGAGACGGAGTCTTGCTCTGTCGCCCAGGCTGGAGTGCAGTGGTGCAATCTCGGCTCACTGCAAGCTCCGCCTCCCGGGTTCACGCCATTCTCCTGCCTCAGCCTCCCGAGTAGCTGGGACTACAGGCGCCTGCCACTGTGCCCGGCTAATTTTTTCTATTTTTAGTAGAGACGGGGTTTCACCGTGTTAGCCCATGTTGGGATGGTCTCGATCTCCTGACCTTGTGATTCGCCCGCCTCAGCCTCCCAAAGTGCTGGGATTACAGGTGTGAGCCACCGCGCCCGGCCAGAGACTCTAAATCTTATTTAAGCCTTCTGTTTTCACTGGCTCATTGCTGTCAGGTGGAGGCAGAAACCCAGGCTCCCCACTTGGTCTCTATTGACACCCAGGGTGGGGAGGTGCTCCTCGTCCCTGCTGTGTGGAAGTGGGAGTCCCGTCTCCCCACGTCTCCACTGATACCCTGGGGGTGAACTCGTTGTTCTCTCTGGGTGCTGGTGAAAGTCCTGGCTTTCCACGAGGCCTCCTCCGATGCCACGCAGTGCGGAGCAGAAGGAGGGCCTTGTCGCTGACAGGCAGAAGTGGGAGTGCTGGCCTCCAATGTGCTCTCCGTCAGCACGGTTGCCCAACAGTGATAGTGGTGTCTGCTCCGTCCTCCATCTCCTCTCCCACAACCCTCGGGTCTGGTGCTTCATCGCAGCACCGCAAGAGCAGAAATCAAGGTTTTCCACTCCACCTCTGCTGGTCTGGGTGGAGCCGTGGGTTTTCTGGGGTGTTTGGCTGGAGTAGGGTGGGTCTTGTCTAAAGAGTCTCAGTCCTCCTGTGCTGTCTGTGTCCTGGTCTTCACAATCTCTTCCAAAATGTAGACGAGGTGGAAACACAGCTCACCTTACTTGGTGAACCAGTTCCTGGCTTCTAGACAGCACTTTCCTCCCTGCTCTAGCATGCCGCTGAGAGCCTCTGGGATCTCCTCTCATAAGGGCACTAATCCTACCATGAAGGCCTCACCCTCATGACCTCATCTAAACCTCATCACCCACCAAAGGCCCATCCCTGAGCACCATCACGCTGGGAGTTCGGGTTTCCAGATATCAATCTGAGGGAGATCAAAATTTCGCACATAGCAGACACCACAATTTAGAATGCATTGTAATAATTCAAAACAATGTGAAATGAAAAATATAGATCTGACAAAACATGTACAGGACTTGTATGCTAAATCCTACACAATCCTAATAAAAGAGATAATAGAAGATCTAAATAAATGGAAAGACATACCATATTTGTGGGTTAGAAAACTCAACATATTAAACATGTCAATCTCCTTAAATTGATATGTAGGTTTAAGGCAATTCCTATCAAAATCCCAGCAAGCTTTTCTATAAATACAGACTGAATTGTTTTAAAATTTATATAGGAAGTGAAAAGAACTAGCGAAGCTAAAACAATTTTGAAAAATAAAAAGAAAGTAGAGGAAATCACTCTACCTAATTTCAAGACATATTATATTGCCATAGTAAGCAAGATTGTGTAGTGTTGGTGGAGAGATAGACACATAGATTCATGGAACAGAAAAAGAATCCAGAGAAAGACCTCACAAATATACCTGATTGATTTTGACCAAGGTGTGAAGCAATTTCATGGAAGAGGGAGAATCTCATCAACAAACAGTGCTGGGGCAATTGAACATCCATCGGGGAAAAATAACAGTGATCTAAACCTCACACTTTATACAAAAATTAACTTCCAAATGGATCACTAACTTAGTTTAGAATAGAAGCTATAAACCCATTTGTAAAATACTAACAACAACACAGGAGAAAATCTTTGGGACTGAGGACTAAGCAAAAAGTTCTTAGACTTGACACCGAAAGCAAATCCATAACAGGAAAATTTAACAACTTTTCCCTGCAAAAAGCTCCTCTCAAAACTCAAAACAACAATCAATCCAATTAGAAAATGAGCCAAAGACATGAAGAGACATTTAACCAAGATAATACACAGATGGTAAATAAGCAAATGAAAACATTTTCAGCATCATTAGTCATTAGGAAAAAGCAAACTAAAACCACAGGAAGATATTGCTGCACACCTGTCGGAATGCCTAAAACAAAAACTAGTGACAACAGGAAATGCCAGCAGAGTTGCTCAGAAGCTGGATCACCGGTAGTTTGGAAGTCTCAGCTGGGGAGAATGCAAACATACAGCCCCTCTGGGAATCAGTTTGGCAGTGTCTCAATAAACAGAGCATCCGAGCACCATACGATCCAGAAATTGCAGTCCTGGGCATTTTTATAAGAAAACAAAAAAATTATGTCTACACAGACAACACAACTTTATCCATAATAGTCAAAAAGTGGAATCAGCCCAGACGTCCTTCCTCAGGTGAATGGTTACACGAACTGTGCCCCTTCCATCTGGTAGGAGAGTACTCAGCTGTGAAAACGGACAAGCTACCAACACACACCACAAAGTGGATGGGCCTTCAGAGATGAGGCTGGGTGAAAACACCAGTCCCAACAGGTGACATGCTGTTTGACTTCAGGTATATACATTCTTGACATGGTAAAATTATATAACAGAGAACGGATTCGTGGTTGCCAGGAGACAGGGAGGAGGCAATGGGGGGAAACTGGCGAAAGGGTGAAAGCAGGTGTTCCTGAGACAGTGGAATGGCTGTCTTCACTGTATCAAAGTCAATCTCTTGGTTGTGATATCCTCTGCAGTTTTACTCGGTGTTACCACGGGAGGAGACTGAGTAAAGGGAACAAGGATCTCTCTATTATTTTTCTCAACTGCATGTGAATCTACAATTCTCTCAGCATAAAAAGTTAAATTAAAAGCAAAAATACTATGTGCGCACGTCATTGGGGTATGTGTTCCTAGGAGGCAGGAGTGATGGGATTAGGAGAGGGGAGGGAAACATGAGGGGCACGCTGCCACACCCGAGCCACGTGACCTGCTGCCAGCCAGGACCACGAGGAACACGAATGTTCACGTTGATTCTCTTTCCCTTCTCCATCTCTCATTGTTCCTTAAGCCCATGGAAAACTTCACTTTCCAACACTTCTGGATTATATCAATCCTGGAAAAACCCAAGGCCTGTGTCTGCCTCATGTCCCTAACTGGGGCAGAACAGAAATGCCTTGAAGTGCTCATGCTCGCAGCTACTCCCGCAGACAAACAGCTAGGAGGTGGGGAGCCATGCTAACACTCATCCTGCAAGACCTCCCCCAGCACCAAGCGTGAGCGGGACATGGAAATCACAGGCTGGCGGCCTGAGTCATCACTGCGCTCATTCCTCCGCTTCATCCCCAAAACAGCTGGATGGGGGTCACTCTCCTCACACAGGGGTGCACCAGGCAGGATCCTGTGCCTTGGAGCACCGCATCCCTGAGAGCAGGGATCCTACAGTAGATAAAGTGTATTCTCTGTCTCTGCTCTCTTCACACACACATGCACGCACGCACACACACACACAGCTCAACAACATTACGACCTGTGAGTGCGAAAAGGAAGTGGCTATTGGAGGGGGAGACGGTGGATGTCTCACTGGAGGGACCTGTGCTGGGAGGGTGGGTGGGGGATGCTCAGGGAGACGGAAAGCGTGAGTCTATAGTATGAAGCCAACATCAGCCCCCGTGAGAAGTGCCGGCTGCAGCTCACCCTGTGAAAGGGACGACTCCTTCTGCTTTTTTTCCCATCTTTCATGCTGGGCAGACGTGACGTGGCCAGAGGGAAAACCATGAAGCCTCTTGTCTCAGCTCATCATCATGTTCACTCTTAATTTTCTTTGCCTTGTTATCTATAAATCCCTCTCATTACATAGTGACCTCTTAATAAAACTTCATTGTTCTCCCCACCTCCATCTCCCCAGCACCACCCCTCCATGTCTGCACCTGGAGCCCAGGAGAGGAGGCCCAGAGGAAGCCTGAATCTCCGGGGAAGAATGTCAGTCCCAGGAACTGCTTCCTTCCTGGCCCTTGCTCCCTGCTGTCCCAGCTCCCACCTGACCCAGAACCCAGGGTGCCCACCGCAGGGCTCACCACTGTCCCCTGGGTGGCCTGCCTGCAGAGGTGGGGAGGGGAGGGTGGGACTCAGGCACACAGGGCTGTGGGTCCTGGTGGGCAGAAACCCTCCTGTCGGGGTGGGGTTGAGCTCACACACCCCCTCATGCCTGTCCCACAATCCTGACTCCTGTCACTCCTGGGGTTGCCAGTCCAGCACATTCAGGATTGTTAGACAAAGCAGGATTGAAGCCCCTTCCAGAGTCAGGCCAGCCTGCTTGGCACCACACGTGGGCCTTAATTAGAACAAATAGCCTTAGACACACAATAAAATAAAAAATTGATGATTCAGTGACAGCTAATCGTTTGCAAGAAACAACAGATGCCTATTCAATGAAGATATATTTTATGGTGTTTTTTTAAAGCACATTTAACTAACTGAATAATGCATTATAATGATGATGCTGATATTTCTAAATATGTTAGGAATTTATAATAAAATCTTTCCTCTGAGGATGCCAAGCTTTACTTGATTGGTGATGAGGCTGACACAGAAGGGCTGCAGACTCTTCACACACACCCACCACCACAGCCTGAGAGTGCACACAGAGGAAGACGCCTGTGGGGTCTGGGAGACGAGGAGCAGCATCTGCCTGGATTTGGAAGCGGGTCACAGAAACCTACCCTGGATGGTGACACATGAGATCAATAACATTTGATCCATTCGAGGGTGGGAGAGGACCAGCTATTCCCCAAATCCCTTAAGGACAGAGGAAGAGACTATTGGCTTGGGCTGCAGACAAGGAGAAAGTCCCCCTGTGGCCAGGAATTGGGCAAAACCCCATCCCAACAGCCGGCTGGCCAAGGACGCCTCTAGCCAGGACCTGCCTGGGATGGGGGAGGGAACAGGGGAAACAAGAAGGTGCCGCAACGATTCTGCCTCAGGCCCCAGCGGAGTAACTGGACTTCTCCACCTGCCACAACCAACTAGACCTCTGGACATCAGGAACAAAACAACCCTTCGTAGACACTGGGCAAGAGGGTGAGGAGCTTACTACCCGTATCTAAACCCACTGAGCCATAAGCTGCTGGGCTGGTGGGGAGGGCCTGCATCCTCTTCCTAGGCGTCCCAAAGAGAGCTGCTCCCCCAACAGAGTGGCCGGGCTGTGTGGGCACAACCCATTCTGTTACCCAGCTGGACACTGCTGTCTTCAGAAGTCTCCCAGATACAAACTTATTCATTTTGTTAATTTTGCAGTGACCTAATTATAACCACTTAAACGCAGAAGTTCAGTTCTTGTCATTTGATGGTGAAAATCAGAATTGTTTACTCTCCAAATCTTTCACTTCTCTTAATATAAATCAGTATTCTCACCATCGCCTACAAGGGCCAAGGCCACCTGGTCTGGGCTCCTGTGTTTGTTCAGCCTCAGTCTGAAGCCAGCCTCTGCTGACAGCATGCCCGCCCACGTGCCTGTCTCCCGGGTCCCACGCGTGTGGCTGGGTCTGAATCCGCAGCAGGTCAAACGTGTCTCTTCTGGTTCATTTCTCGCTGGAGCTATCGACAGCTGGTGAAGTGCTCCTGGCATCAAAATTAGCAGATTCTTCAAGGAAGATATTAAGTTGGCTCAGATTTCCCCCTTCGAGGCCAAGATATCAATGTTGCATAGCCAGGAGCTCTCGAGTTTATTTGGCGCTGCTTGAAGCTCTAGGTCACAGATAGGCACAGGAAGGGAGAGGCCACTGGGCTTGGAGCTGTCTTCCTCACGCCAATCAGGTCTGCCTCACTGGGGCCGTCAGCACCCCTGACAGGCTCACGGAGTGCCAGGAGGTTTAGATAGACCGGGACACTGGGGCCGTCAGCACCCCTGACAGGCTCACGGAGTGCCGGGAGGTTTAGATGGACCCGGAGAGAACACAGCCTGGGAGAGGGGCCGAGCAATGCTTTTGGAATGCTTCTTATGCAGTGGACACAAACGTAGGGGCTTGATATCCCCACGCCCAGTTCGACAGGGAGGCTCCAAGGTACAGAGGGGTTAGGTCACTGGCCCTGCGTGTCTGGCATGGCAGAGAGGGTGTAAGGCAGAGGCCTGAGTGCCAGGGCAGCAGGTACTGCTGTGGAAAGGGTGCCCTGTGCGTGTGAGGGGAGCCAATCCCCTCTGATCCCTCAGCTGGGGAGGAGTCCTCCCCAGAACGCAGGCAGCTGAGCTGAAACGGGGAACCTTGGAAACCCGGACACAGTTAGGTTAGTGGGAGCTTTTGTTTACTTTTATACTTATGTCATTAGAGAAACATCCACATTACATGAAAGTAGAAAGAAGAGTGAAGAACATTCCACATCAGCCTCTGTACCCTCCCCCCCGCTCCCGAGCGTCGCTCATGCCTGACTTCTTTCATCTCCCCACCCTCAGATCTCTCCTCAGAGATTTTCCAGCAAATCCCAGGCATTACAATTTTACCTAAAGGTACTTCTTCGTGTATTTTTAATAAATAAACATATTTAGCCCATAACTGCAATTCTACAATTATATCTAACAAGATTTCTGACAATTAAACTAATACTTGGCTTATGCTCACATTTCTTGACGTTTTCAAATAAGCGGGGAGAGGGAACTTCTTACCGTCACTGTGTTTCAATCAGGTTTCATCCAGGGCTACACACATGGCTGCTTTCTTTACACCTGCCACACCTGCATTCCCCTCTTCCCACACAGTTTATTCTGTTCAAGAAACTAGGTCATTTATTTCTGCAGAATTTCCCACATTCTAGATTTAGCCAGGAAGAAATTAAACTTCCATGTAACCAGGTTGTTCAAATCGTCCGGATGAGAGCCTAGTTTGTGGCTGGTTTGCAGGGTTGTGTTTCAGACAGCACTACATTCCAGTTGTGTCAGATGTTGTCATGAGGTCAGCCTCATGAACTATGTCCCAACAGCGGCCCGTGGGCACTGGGGAAACATTTCTCTCGGGGGCTGCACAGAGGCCTGGGGCTTCTGCAAATTGCCTCAGAGCACGGGGGCCATGCCCTGATGTATAGTGGTCCAGCCAGTGCCACACTTGGCCCCCGAGGCTACCCCATCTTGGTACCCGCTGCCACCTTCTCCCCTTCCAGACAGGGACCCCAGGGTCAGCATCGCCCTCAGAAGCTTTCTGGAATTCCCCTCCTTCCTGCCTGTGCCCCTGCTGCCCAGAGCCTCCTGTCCCTGTGTGTCAGAGGCCCCTGCTCAGTGCCCACCGCACAAGTGAAAGGCAATAGGGAGGCATGTGATGGCTGGCAGTGGCACAGGTGGGTCCCAGGCTGCATGGATCTCACTCCAGGCTGCTCCCACCTCAGCACTCTGTCCCCACAGGGAGGAGGAGAGGGAAGGGCCAGCTTAGACACCTGGGGTGCAGGCACTTTCTCTCCAGGACCTGTGACCTGCCTTTCCCTTGAACTGGAATAATGGTTCACACTCACCAAGCACTCGCTCTGTACCAGGCACCTGGCTAAATCTTCAATACATTCTACATCATTCATCCCTCACCAATAGTCCTGTGAAAATTTCACAGATTGGGAATCTAAGACTTACAGAGGGTGGCTCCTGCTGAAAGGCACACAGGTAGTGACAAGGTGAGGGCTACCTGGCTTCAGAGCTTGAGCCTTCCGCCAAGAGCTGACCCGTCTCTTGTCACAGCCACGCCGCCCAGAGCAGGTCAGGACGGCAGCTGTGACCTCTCCAACACAGCCCAGGTGTCTGGATTGGGGCGCTAGTTGGGAAATAGCATCGTTCTGCTTCCGGGGCCCTGTGAGTCACGGGTGGATTGGTTTTTGCTCCCTCAACTCCTGCACCACCCAGTGCTCTCCCTAGGGAGCCGCAGCCTTCTCCAGGGCCCACCTTTACCCTGCAAGGCACACTGGTGTCTCCACGTGGACTTTTCCAAAAGTTGCTCTGTGCCCTTGGTTCCTCTCATGTGACCCACCCTTCTGTCACTGCTGGGGCACACACCCTTCTGTCACTGCTGGGGCACACACCCTTCTGTCACTGCCAGCACATACCCTCTTCTGTCACTGCTAGCACACACCTCTGTCACTGCTAGCACACCCTCTTCTGTCACTGTTGGACACACCCTTCCTGTCACTGCTGGGGCACACACCCTTCTGTCACTGCTGGGGCACACACCCTTCTGTCACTGCTGGGGCACACACCCTTCTGTCACTGCTGGGGCACACACCCTTCTGTCACTGCTGGGGCACACACCCTTCTGTCGCTGCTGGGGCACACACCCTTCTGTCGCTGCTGGGGTGGACCACAACCCACACTCAACCAGGGAGAAGGTGCTGTCCCACAGAAGAGCTGTTCTCAGAGCTCAGGGGAACAGTGACCCTCCCCGTGGGAGGCCGTGGGGACAGGGGCTGGAATGACCCCAGTAGCTGAGCTGCAGGTGGGTTCACCCCAGGTCTGGACCTCAGAGTTTAGCTAGAGAAGAGGGCTCATGAAATCCCCCTAGCTGAGACTGGAAGGACTTAAACAGTGATTTGACCTGAATGTTCGCAGTTTTTATTGAAACCAGATATATTCTGAGTTCACCCTTCCTCTGAGCTTCTAGATGAGACTGGCAGCATCGTGACCTGTGGGAGCCCAGTGCCCTCTCTCAACTGGGGAATTCTGTAGGCTGGGGTGTCTCCTGGTCAGCCCTGGAGGCAGTTTCTGTTTTCCTCCAAGTCCTCATTCCCCTCTACATCTTGCAGTGGCTCGTGTGTCAGGTGCACTCTGAACTGCAACGTGGGCCCTCCACTGGCTCTCTGATTTCTAGCCACAAAATTTCCCACTCATGCAGGCGGCTGGGGATGCCATCTGGGGCCTCCTCCTGCCCAACAAGAGCTGAAGCTGGGCTCCCCGCACTGAGCTCCAGAAGCAGCCCAGATGAAGTGTCCTTCACAGAGGCCCTCCAGCCCTGCCACGATAAGTCCTACAACCAGAACTAGAGTGCAGATTTCAGTGCAGGCGTCGAGGGTGCCAACAGCCAAAGTTGCAGGAAGCCAGAGTCTTCTGGGGAGAGCTCAGATCTAACCCAGAGGCCACGCTAGCCCACCTGATCACAGGGTGGGCCACAGAGTTAGGAGTGGAGAAGCCAGAGAAGAAACAGGGCAAGAGCAGGTCTGGAAGAATGAGGGCGAGTGTCACAAATCACAGCACAAGTTGCTGTCACCAGGAAAGTGCTAGCAAATGCAGAGAAGAGCACCGTAAGATCCAGAGAGAGCTGCACACCTTTGTTGTTGTTGTTGTTGTTGTTGTTGTTGTTGTTGTTGTTGTTGTTGTTGAAGGAAGTGGGGTTGTTGAAGGAAGTGTGAGGAGCAGCAATTTGTCGTTTTTCTTAAATGAGACGGACCGTAACCTAGTCCATTAGACCCTCAAAATTTCATACAGGTGCATGTGTTGTCATGATCCTGTCCCTCCACTTCTGGCTCACTTGCATATCACGATTTGCACATTTCTTAATCTCCAGGTCCAGTAACTGTGGTGTTTTATATGTGACCAGCATGATGAGCCCTGGACCGTGAGGATTGCATTTGGATTAGAGATCGAGAAAGTTAGCAGAGCTATTACGGTGCACAAGAGGAAAACCGTCCTGCTGTCCTTGCTGTGAAACAGCAAACTGCCATGGGTTCTTCCTCATTACGAGAACTGGCAAAAAATTTCACCAAATAAGCAGCTGCCTCACAAGAGTCAGACATTGTGTCTCATTATATGTGTCCCGTCAAGAGACAGAAGCCATCTTCCTGTACTTTGAACAGGGAAAATTTAACGTAAAGAATTACTAACTAGTAACAGTAACACGGTGAACTGCTAAAAGGGGTAAGAGAAAAATAACTAAGAGGAATACAGGCTTGGCAAATGCAGGGAGTTCTACCTCCCTCTAGGACGGAGTGGGACAGCCGAGGAGGAAAAGGGCTCACTCAGCCCTAAGGTTAACAGTCAGACCTGCGACTTTATCTGCAGGTGGAAAAGAAGTCCCCTGAGGTGCTGGCAGGGCGGAGATGGTCCGTGGGAAGTCGTCCTCTGACATACCAGACGAGCTCACTGGGCACCCCAGAACTCCAGGATGCCAGCCGTGCTGCAGTAGGAAAAAGAGCACCCAGGAATCAGGAATAGAGGGCTCAGCCTCTACTGTGCCTTGGAACTTCCCTCCAGAGTCAACTACTGAAAAAGCATAGCATTGCGCCCGCTGGCAGGGGAGACACGGCCGCAGGGCCAAGCTCAAGCATCACAAAGCAGGCCAAGGGAAGACAGATTCGAGCGGAGAGGCAGCGAGATGATGATCGGTGCACTAATTAACTCCAGTAAGAGCACCGCTCCGAGGAGGACCTGTGCCTGGAGCGTCCCCCTAGCAAGCTTGTGATGTTATCCATCAGCTGCCAACCCAGTTTGTTTGTACAGGCCCAGGAGGGTGATTTAATAGGGATATGGCCCAAGACACAGCCCAGCTGAATGAGGAAAGCACAGACTGTGGCAGAGGTCTCTGGTCTCCCACAGCATGTCTTCGACCCAGCTCCGGTTTCAGAGCTGCCTGAGATGGACAACTACAGGCAAAGTCAGGTTCTCGGTGGAAATGCCCTACTTCAAGCAGCGTGTGTCAGATCCTCCCTCATTCTTCCTCAGGGCCCTCCTTCCCCACCACAGCCTCCTTCTGTGCCTCAGCTTCTTCCAGCCTATGGACTCGGGCCTGGAGGTCCTGTTGTGTGGTGCCGACCAAGCTCTCACCTGGATCACCGGCCCAAGGACCAGTGGTGTAGAAGCTGTGGCAGTTAATGTCCCTGGAGACAAATTTCAGACAATGTGAGATGGGCCTCAGTGACCAAATGTCCATCCCAGTAATCTGTATGTGAAAAATTATCAGAGGTCTCGGCAAACTTTAGTCACTTTTTCTCGTGGGAGTTCCCTCAGTAACACACATTGACTCTGGCTTTTCTTCAGGTCTTTCTTAATTTCCCTTCCTCATCACTCCATCTTCCTGCTATCATCTCAAACATAAAACATAAAACTACTTGCACTCAACGCTGGGTCTCGGGCTGTCTGCTTCCCAGGGAAATTGAGCCAGGGCCCAGCCTGCCCAGGGTGATCTCCTCTGACACCAATCATCCATGTGGCTCCAATTGCCCTTCACAAGCTGCTCATCCAGTTCCAAAATCTCACCCTGGGAGCTGGCTTTCAAGAACCTCTCCGATACAATTCACGCAGCCCAACTCCCCTAAACAAGAACCTCTCCGATACAATTCACGCAGCCCAGTTCCCCTAAAAAGTAGAGCCGGATATGAGGATTTAGACTTGGGCTTTATTTAGTAGATGCAATCCTGATACAAGTGTGAAATAAATGGGAGATGGAGAGGAGAAGAATGAAAAATACTTCAAGGTCAGGGGATCCGGCCCTGGCCTCTTCTTCGTGGTGAGCCGTGGAGGAGGCGGTCCGTTACTCTGCGACTTCATCTGTTCACGTCCACAGATTTCCTCCTATGGGCTGTGCTCTATGAGATCAAACTGTGACACAGTCTGTGGGAGGGGAGGGTGGAAGGAATGTAACTCCTTTCTGTCCCGTACCCTCCGGTCTGTTTGTCCAGTTGGCCCTACGGAGAGTGGGCAGACCCCCATGGCAGGCCCTCCTTGGGCCACGGCAGCTCATATGCAAGTCTGAAAGGAGACAGAGAGGCCGGAGCCCCAGCAATGCAACCAATGGGCACAGCTTCACAGCAACGGCCAGGGAGGCCCAGCAAGCCAGGAGGAGGCATTGGGCAGACCACACAGCAGTGTCTCAGAGCCAAGTGCAGCAGACTGGCCAGTGCCAGCCGAGCACAGCAGGGGTCTGTGGGACTGGGGGGCAGGCAGGGCTGGGGAGACGTGAGGAGGTGCACGGAGGCATCTTCTGCTGCAGGTGTAGACAGGAGTGAGTGAGGGAGACTGTATGAGGAGTGAGATTGTGGTGGGGGTAGAGCGAGAAGTGATTTACTGTGTGGGGGACAGTTCGGGTCTGAGGAGACTGTGAAGAGGAAGCACAGCCGGTCTCATCCGGAGATGTGTCCCGCTCACCCCAGCATGGCAACGCCCAGGGGGAGGAGCCACCCGCGCTCTACACACCAGGGATCCGCTACCCCAGCACACTTGCAGCAGGCAGGGAGCTGAGTGTTTAATGGAACCTGTGCCTGCCTTTTAAAGCACTCATAGATTTATGCAAATATAGTTTTTACATTCAGAGTTCAGACTCAAGAAAGGTTGAATCTGTAAACAGTTTTGCATCTGAAGCTTCCTCTAAATGCCTGAGCATGAAGCCTGAATTGAAGTAATCAGTACCTTTGTGGAGCGGAATCACAGACCAGCGACACTAGATGGAGCTATGAATGGAGACTGAGCCTGGCCACAGCTCACTCGAGGGGCCCTGTCTGGAGCAGCCGGAGAAAGGTTTCCAACTCTGTGACATTCTGGAAGAGAAAAGCTACAGAGACAAGAACAAGTTCAGTGGTTTCCAAGGGTTCCAGGGCAGGGAGGGGTGGACAGGCAGAGCATGGAGGATTTTTAGGTGAGTGAAACCATCTGTCGAGGTGAGTACACATCACTACAAATTTCTCCAAACTCATAGACTGTACAATACAACAAATGACCCCTAACATCAACTTAAGGGGGGGGAAAAGCATATTATTAAAACTGCTCACTTTCTACCAATAATAATAATGGTACAGCCACAGGAGTAACGTCTGTGGAGCACTGACTTCCGTCAGAGGCCTTGCTGAGCGCTTCACACACACTGCGAAGTTAGGTATCCTCATCTCTAGTTTGCAGATAGGAAAACTGAGGCTTCCAAAGGATAAGGAACTTGCCCAAGGTCATGCAGTTAGTATGCAGCGGTGTTCTGACAGCAAATTTCCTGCTCTGAACAGTCACATCTTACTGGTTTTCAGGGCAAATTTCTCTCCAGAGGACCCTGCATGGGGCTGACCCAGCACCAGACATCCTCCTAGCAGCAGGACGTTAGCTAAAGAGACCCCAAGAATGATCAGCCGTGGAGTCCTCAGAGCCGTCAGTCCGGGCCCTAGGCACGGGGCATGGGAGGCAGCGGTGAGTCCGGTTTAACGGCATGAGTGGCAAACACAAGTTTCTCCAGCACAACACCGTGGCTCTCCACCCACACGCAGAGTATTCCCTGTCTCACGCGTTTGTTTACCGTTGCATCCCCCAGAATGTAAACTTCACAACAGCAAGCAATCGCCTGTCTTGTTCCTAGTTGCATCCTCAGTGTGTAAACCCAGCATCATGTGGGCTGCCAGTGAATGAATGCATGCACGAACAAATGAAATGAATAGGATGGGAAAATTTATGAGGATACTGCCCTGTCACTCACACTATCAAATTCAGTCAATATTATTCTTCTTATTGTACACAGACCAGAAAAAGGAGGCCCAGAGAGGTTACTGGCCTGCCAAGGTCACTGTCTATGCGGTGCTGGCTCTGAAAAGAGGCCAGCGTTCGTCTGGAGGAAGGGCTGTTTCCTCTTGTCACTGGTGCTGGTCCCTCAGCTTCCCCATGGCTCCTGTCTCACAACCACTGAAACAGCACAGGTCAGTCTAGACGTCAGAGCCAGGCCTCCTGCTCTCTCTCAGCTCTGGCTCCCTGCTTTGGGGAATACAGAGGTACTCCTGCATGGGAGTAAGCCCCAGCCCCCAGGAAGGTCCACCTTTCCAGCATGAGCTCACCAGCCCAGGCCTGGGCTCCCCCGCTTGCTGCACACACGACTGTCACCCACCGCAGGCCAAAGGCGCTGGGGCTGCTCCAGAGAAACAACGGTGGGGGCAGCCTGCAGTGGGGCTCTAGACCTCTACCTGGCAGGGGCCGCAGGCCTCCTCTCTCCCACCCGGCCCCTGCGCTGCTGTGCTGGTCCCTGACACCAGCCCTGGGGATAGGCTGGAGTTAATGGCACAAAGAAGGCTGAGCTACTAGGCAGGGAAGGGGGTTGGCAGCTCTGCATTATTTCTGGAAGTGGTGGGAGGGAAGCAAGGGGGAAAAATACTTAAAATATCAACGAGTGGTGCTTGGCTTAAAATTAGAAAAAAACTTCCAGAAAACAAGAATAAGGTGAGACTGCAGCAGGCGGCCTGAGGAGCTGGAATGGATCCCCGAGAGCGGGGCTGGGGCTCTGAGGAACACTGGGTGCAGCCGGTCATCGCGCGTCCGATTCTGAGACGTAACAAACATAGGCGCCAACGTTTACTCAGTACCTGCCGGGTGCTGTGGACTGAGGGCTGGTGTTCCCCCAGGTCCTAGGTGGAAACCCTAACCCCAGGGGGACGGTATTAGGAGGTGGCGCATTGGGAGGTCATTAGCTCATGGGGCAGCATCCTTGTGAGAGGGCTTCATGCTGTTAGAAAGCACACCCTGGCCGGGCAAAGGGACTGTAATCCCAGCATTCTGGGAGTCCAAGCAGGCGGATTGCCTGAGCTCAGGAGTTCGAGACCAGCTTGGGCAACGTGGTGAAATCCCATCTCTACTAAAATACAAAATAATTAGCTGGGCGTGGTGACAGGCACCTGTAGTCCCAGCTACTCAAGAGGCTGAGACAGGAGAATTGCTTGAACCCGGGAGGCAAAGGTTGCAGTGAGCAAGATCGTGCGACTGCACTCCAGCCTGGGTGACAGAGCAAGACTCCATCTCCAAAAAAAAAAAAAAAAAAAAAGGCACCTCTCACCCCTTTCACCCTTGAAGATGTCATCAGGAGACAGGCCCTGGCCAGGCACCAAGCCTCCTGACACCTTGATCTTGGACATCCGGCCTTCAGAGCTGTTTTAAATCACGTCTGTCATCGGCAGGCCGCCCAGGCTAAGGTGCTTTGCTACAGCAGCCGGAACAGACGAAGACATTAGTGATGGGAACCACCTCA
The DNA here is from genome assembly GCF_008728515.1 of Papio anubis. Classification (NCBI taxonomy): domain Eukaryota; kingdom Metazoa; phylum Chordata; class Mammalia; order Primates; family Cercopithecidae; genus Papio; species Papio anubis. The sequence goes on from NC_044987.1 coordinate 226,478, forward strand.
TTACACACCAACACGACTTCATTATTAAACCATTTTAAAGATGTGGCTCCAAATGGCTAAGTAACTTGGTCAAGATCAGGTGTGCAGGCGGCTCCCCAAGTTCTCAGCCTGCTGGGACTCTTGAGGATAATGTAACCGATGCTTCCATGTCTGCAGGGAATCGGGGGGAAGGCACCAGAGACCAGGGCCCCAGGGTACCTGAGGGTGAAACTGCAAATCTCTCCTTCCCAATGTAAACACATTACGGGTCTTCGAACCCCTTTGACTCCTCAACAGGCAGCTCAGCAACGCACCCAGCAGTGCTCAGCACGTAGGTAGCGAGCACCCAGCAAAGCACGGGGAAAGAATGGCAGAGGCCGCGCCACTCATTTTCACTGTGGTGAGAACACAGTGTGAGATCTGTCCTCTTAACAGATGTTAAGTACACACTACAATAACGGAACCGCTGGCCAGTGTTGCACAGGAGACCTCCAGAAGCTTTTCATTTTGCATAACAGAAACGTTATAGCTTTTAAACAGAAACTCCCCATTTCTCCCTCCTCTGGCTTCTGACAACCACTACTCTACTCCGTTCCTATGAACTGACTGTTTTAGGCGTCTCCTAAGTGAAATCATGAAGTGTTTGCCTTTCTGCGTCTGGCTTATTTCAATCAGCATAATGTCCTCAGGGTTCATCCAGGTTGCCACAAACGGCAGAATTCCCTTCTTTTTTCAGAGCTGAGTAATATTCCACTGTGTGTACACACACACACACACGGGCACAGGCCCTCAGCAGACGCTGAATATCCTGGCACCTCGATCTTGGACTTCCAGAGAGTAGCCTGCCCACCCGATCTTGAATGAGTTTCTTAATGTAACCTCTTGAAGCCACAACTTTGAAATGGGTTTATAATGGAGGAGAGCTGGTACTTAATAAGGTGATGCCTGTAAGAGCCCATCACTAGTGCCTTAGTTCACTCAGACTGCTGTAAAAACACACAAAAGCCACATTTTCTGCATCTACTCATTTGTTGACGGACAGTTAGCTTGCTTGCACATCTTGGCTGTCGTGAGCAATGCTGCATGAAGATGGTAGTGCGGACATCTCTTCGAGACCCTGACTTCAGTTCTCCTAGATTAACAGCCAGCAGTGGGATTGATGGATCACATGATAGTTCTATTTTAATTTGGGGGGAACTTCCACCCTGTTTTCTATGGTGGCTGCACCATTTTATATTCCCACCAACACAGTCTACATTTTCCGATTTCTGCATAGCTTTGCCAACCTTTATGTTTCAGGGTTTTTTTGTTTTTTTTTTTTTTGGTTTTTGGGTCTTGCTTTGATAATAGCCATCTTTACAGGTGTGAAGTGATATCTCATTGTGGGTTTGACTTGCATTTCTCTAATGATGGGTGATGCTGAGCCCTTTTTTGTATGCTTGTTGGCCATTTGTATATCTTCCTGGGAGAAATGTCTATTCAAGTCCTTTGTCCATTTTTTAATCCAGTTATACAGGTTGTTTTGCTATAAGATTTGAAAATGAGAACTGCAGGGGTAGAACGACCTGCTCAGGGTCACACATCTTTGTGGGCAGAGCAGGGAGAACTCTGGGCCTGCTGCCCCCACATGGTACCAACCCTGGGCTCTGTCCCTTTGCCAGGCCCTTGTGACCGAAAAGGAAAAATAAAACTATTTTCAAAGTCCTTGTCTTCCTCAGTGGCAGAGCTGTAGAAAGTCACTCCTGAAAATAAAGTAAAATTAATATGTTTAGAGCAGAGATATTTAAACAAAAACATGTTTCTCTTGTAATGTGGCTGTCTTCCTGCGTGTCCGCCATGGCTGTCCTCCTGCTGGTGTGGGCATCGGTGATTGGCACCTCACGGTAGTGGGTCATCCACTTTGAGCAACGGGACCCAAGTGTGTGCCTGTGCTGGGATGGTGAGCGAAGCAGCAGATCTGTGAGGTGCCTGCGGATTAACTTACGCTTTGCCTCAAGAGAGTGCTAGTTTAACTTGTAACACTGAATATCCTGACCACATGTTCGAAGAGTTCAGGTAATAACAATGAGAAGGCTCACAATAACAACAGCAGTACGACACAGGCACCACTGAGAAGGTCTAAATGTCTGTTACTTTAATGACAAACGAACGAAGACCTACAGCTGAATTAGGCAAACAATCAAAACAGAGCCACAGAGTGACACTCAGGACAGCGTGGGGGGCCGGGTGACACTCAGGACAGCGTGGGGGGGGCGGGGGGCACACAGGGCAGGGGGGGGGGGGGGGGGGGGATGGGGGGTTCCAGGGGGGGGGCCGGGTGACACGCAGGACAGCGGGGGGCAGGCCGGGTAATGCGCAGGACAGCGTGGGGCAGGCGGGGGCAGAGTGGGGAAGGGATGGGAAAACTTGCATCGAGGCTGATCTCACAGGTCTAGGATGAGACAGGCAAGTGTGTCTCAATCAATCAAAGATTGTCATTTCTCAAAAAGACACCAAAGCTGCATGGTAAAGAGTGACGGCTGGACGAGCTTGGACACAGGACATGAATGAATGTCACTATCCTCGCGTCCCCTTTACTGTCCATCAGGCTAAGCAAAGGGACAGCTCCTCCTTTAGAAGTTCCAACTGAAGTGCCCTGTGGGCAAACAAAGGAGAGTTTTGATGGCAGCCGTGCTGGCCCAGCAGTGCAGCGCTGTTTCCCTCAGATCTTTCTACGGTTCCGAGTGATCACATCAGTACAAAAGTGTTCCCCTGTGTCTTAGGGAAACATTTGAGTTCCAATCAAACTTTGATAAAAAAAATAAAAAAGGTTTTAGTCATCCTAATTTCTGTGAAAAATAATTGTGAAACCACAGACATCATAAAAATTAATGTTATCTAGATATGAACTAGACTTTGTTCATATATCTGCATATTCCACAAGTTTCCATTATGCAAATGTGAGCTGTGGCAAATTCAATTCAGCCTGTTAATTTCTTACCAAAGAAAATGATGGGAAGAGTAACCTGCTAAATGTCGGTTCATCTTGTGCACGACTCGGCTATGACGGGTGTGGTTTGCTTACTTGTAACGTGGAAGCATTCAGAAAGAAAAATTGTGTCGCATTTTAGTTTCTCATTAACCTGCAGAAGCACTTAATGAGATTTCTGACTTGATAGGAATGGAAGGTGACAGTCTCCTCAGATATGGACTTACAGGCTGCCTGATACTGTTGTTAAGATGTTGGTCTGCATCAAATCATACTTTCAAAGTGGGGGACAAGGAGAATGTCCTTGTCTCATTTGGAAACGCACTGGCAATGAGAACGGAGAAAAAGATTAGAGTAAAACAAAACCTGTCATGCTCTTTCTCCAAAACTGTGATCTTTCAAGATAAACAGCCAAAAAAAAAAAAAGAAAAGAAAATGAACAAACCACACCTATGTTGTTTGACATTATGCACAGGTTTCAACAAAAACTCTGGAAGTGACAAATGACTCAATTCTTGGGGGTAAGACTGCGTTTTAATTCAAAATAATGTCACAGAAAACAGGCAGCTCAGTTAACCAGAATTAAAACAGGCAACCCAGTTAACCAGAATTTTTTCTTTTCTTTCCTAAGACTGTAATTTATTTGAATATCCAGCTTTAAATTTACAAGTTGCACTCTGCATTTTGAAATCATTTTTTCATGAGAAAGAGAGATTTAACGTATTGTAACAGCCAGTGTGCTTTGGAGTGTTTGAAAACAGACACTTCAGGCACAAATAGCCCTGTGATACATTGAGAACGCAGAGGACCGAGCTGATCCGAACGTGGAGGCTGAAAGTGGATAGAATTGTTTTTTGAGAGCTAGAAACTCATTGCTACAACCTCACAGCCTACTACTGTTGCTGGTGAATAAAATCCTAACAATTCTAGGCTGAAACACCTGCGGAGAGGATATGTAATTTGATATCATCACATTGGACTGGCACCTTGATAAAAGTAGAAAGGTCAAAATGAATTTTACGTCGGATTGCACTCTGTTTTACTCTTTTATTAAAAAAAAAAAAGTAAAGTAAAAGAAAAGAAAAGAAAAAATGATCCAAAGGCTACAAGGAGTTTATAAAAATATTGGGGGAAAAAAAGCACAAAAAAGTAAAAATGTCTTATGTTATCACAGGAAAGAACCATATCATTGTTTTAAACATTGTTTCTAAAATGTTTGGTAAGACTTATACCTCCAGAATGAATCCACTGAAATAAACAACTGATCCTTTTTCTGAGTTTCCTGAGGACTGGAGCTTAAGGGATTCCCTCCTGTCCTAGAGGTGGACATGAAAGACCTGGAAAGCTGGAGGCAGCCAGGTCTCCCGTGTAGACATTCAGGGGACATTCAGGGGACGGGGACCCGCCGGGAGCTTTTGGAAGCAAAAGTGTCGAGTCAGGGGCACTTCAGTGGCATAGCCATGAGCACAGCTCTGCAGCTCCGTCTCCAATTTGAGCTCCAGCCTGCTGTCATGAGGGCCTTCAGGAGACACTTCCCTAGGCCTTGGACCACCCACATTCTTGCAGGGAGTTGCTGGAGCTCTCAGGCTACTCAGAGCTCTGTTAATTTGGGGGAGCTTCCCAGCTCATGGGTTTTCAAGAGCTCTCTGGGTTTTGGTTGACAGCCATGGACCCTTCATCCTTAACTCTCTCCCTAGAACTGTCGGTCCTGGGAGGAGGTCTACCTTCACCTGTGCACCGTCTTCTGACACGTGGCAGACTCTGGCTGCAGTCTCCTGGGCACTGCTCTTCTTCCATCATCCTGTGGCTTGGATGCAGCTCCGGGCTGGCCCCATTGGCCCCCAGGTCATCCCACTATGCTAGGTTCCACCACGGATGCAGGGGGTGAGGCCACGGATAGCAGCAGGGGACAACACGTTTGTATTATGTGGCCTTCCTCGTCCACAGAGTCAGGGAGAGGAGGACCAAGGAGGGCACTGAATTTCTTGTGATCACCTTTCCTCCACACAAGAAACCATGTAAGCCGGGCCCCTTGTACCTGCCAAGGCCTGGATCAAGGACTTAATCTTTGACCAGAAAAGCATCAGATAAAGGTTCAGTTGGTTTCCAGGGGGCTTGGGAAGCCAGGAGACAGGCAGGTGGGCAGCACACCATGACTGGTGCGTGGGCAGGGGACCTGCCCCAACTTATTTCCCAAGTGTCCACTCAAGGGCGTATCTGTTGCATCTGCCTTGGACCTCTTGGCGAGTTCTTCCGTGAGTGCCCCACAGTCACCCTCTTGCTCCTTCTCAGAATCAGCCCCACCCCCTCACTGAGAGGCTCTGTGAGCCCATGGACAGGTTTCCCTGGGGGCCCCTTCCCAGGTAAGCCCTGTGTCCTTTCCTACTGGAACTTTCTCGAGTTCCTCACATGATGTCTCCTGGTCACCTGAATTCAGCCTTCTTGACACCCTTCTGCTTTGGCCCTGACACACAGCAGCATGAAGGCCCACCTCTGCCACCACCTGAGACGTCCTGGTCGTTCGAGGTGCACAGACAGCTGTCCCTTGCATCACCGGTGCCCGCCTTTTGGTCGGGGGTGACCCTACGTTGAAGGTAGGGCTCAGGGTGCTTCCGCATCTCCTTGATGACAGTGAGTTCCCCACGGAGGACAGAAACCAGCACATAGGACGAGGGGGCCAGGCTGCCCCGGAGAAAGGAGGGAACTGGAGAACCACAGCCTTCCTGAGATCTTAGAGCCTCAGAAAATAAACCCGGTAAACTTTCCAATTAGTTCTCCCACATGATTCATTTGAGGCTTGAGACTTCAGTTGTGGTGAAAGATTGTGCCTCATTCTGGGTTTTTGGAGGGAGACTCCGCTGCTCCAGACCTGGTCTGGGGAGTTGTTAGCAGTGGAGGGTGGTCGAGGGGTCCTGGGCTGTGCCTGAGTGAAATCCAGGGTCTGTCCTTGGCCAGCATTCCAGGTAAGAGCTGGGGCTGGGACTTGTGCTGAGGCAGAGGCTGGGGTGACACAGGAGTCAGGGTTCTTTAGATTGGGCCTTGGGGCATTAAAAATTACTTTAAGTCAAAAAGAGTGCCTAGAAGGGACAGTCTGCCCAAATCAGGGCTCTGGCCATCACACACTCTCTGTGCCTAGCAAGGACAGCCTAGGCAGCTGGCTTCATGGCTGCAGCACGTGGCCTAGCACAGCTCTAGGGCTTGGGATCTGGCGAAGGCTGCAGCTGCTCTTGTCTGCTGTCAGTGCCCCAGAAGGACTGAGGTTCTCCTTTTAAGCAAGTGACTCTAAGGAATTCAAAGAAGTTAGTTCATGGCCTGGCCTCTGCTGTTTTGGCAGTGATGCCTCCTGTTCTTTCTCCAAGCATATCTGGAAATTCACCCTCTTTATGATGCGTCACTGCCGGCGTTCTTGAACACAAGCCTGAAGATGAAGATGCTACCAGGCTCTGCATGCCTGGTTGCAGGCTTTCCCTAGAGAATGGGCTCCATCTTACGAACAGAAAGTAGTTCTTGATAAAAAACACAATGTGAGGATGTGGGGAGGAGTATACGCTGCTAGATGCCTGCCTCCAGCAGAACACGCAGTGGCCCAAGCCTGAGAACTTTGGAACAAAAGAGGCCAACCGCAGGGCTAAGCTCTCTGTGACCACGTCCTGCAGGATAGGACGGCGGCCACGTGAGGTGAGTCCGAGTGAACGTGAAGCTACAGTGAAGAACAGAGTGCGGGTGGGAAAGGTGACAGGACACTGAACCTGGGAAAATCCTCACCTACGAGTGTGTGGTGTCAGGCAAGGGCACCCATGGTTTTGTTTTGACACTGAATAGCGAGAACAACACAAAAGGTGGGGACCCAGGTTTCTCTCTCCTCTCCCTGGGCAAGCTGTAGACATTCATTTTTCATGAATACTACCGTCTTCCTCTTTAAATCGTGGAGCTCTAAGTCCCTTTGTCATTATTCATCTTTTAGAGATAAATTATACCACATTGTTCCTTCTTTGAAAAAGTCAAATAAAGGAATGCTTTCTGTCGTGACTCTCAGGAGCCCTCTGCCAAGATGAGTGCGGAATCTCAGACCTGCAGGTGCACACGAGCTCCACTGGGCAGAATCCAGGCCCAGAGGCCGACCTTGCTCTCCAGACCTGCTCAAGGACACTGGACATGGGAGGGCAAGGCAGCTGATGAAGAAGTGGAGATGTTTTCTCTCACAGATATCCTGCTCTTTCTCAATAGTTCCCTCCAGGACCACTGGACAACAGTGGTGGGGATGTTAGCCTGGAACCCTCCGTCACACCACAGAGCTTTGCCTGTGAGCTTCGGATAGAAGGCTTGGTCCCCACAGTAACTCAGGCCCCACTCAGCTTCCTGAGAAGCAGTTAACAGCCATGCCCGTTTTCCCAGGATTCAGGGGGTTCCCAAGATGTGAGATTTTCAGGGATAAGTTGGTCCCCTTACAAAGGGATAACTGGGATAAGTTGGTTAACTGGGATAAGTTGGTCCCCCTTGCAGGATGATACTTCCATCTTTCCCAAGAGTTCTTACCAAAGGTGTCTCCTGTGAAAACAACTTTAATTTCATAAGTTCAGAAAGCAGGAGTCCCAACACCAGCTGAGAGCTGAGTCTAGGACTTGCTTACCTGGTTTCCACCTTCGTTTTCAGGCATACCGAGGAACATGGGTCCATGGATCCTTCTGAAGGGAGCAAAGAAACAGAAGCCGGGACCTCATGCCAAGAAGCAAACAGAAAATGGATAAAATATCACCTGAAGTTGAGTTGGAGCTCAGTCATGGTCGCAAAGAACTCACAAACACAGAGAGGCTCCTCCATCACCGGAAGCTCACTGCTCCCTCTGGTGTGAGGACACTGAGCAGGTGCCCTCCAGTCTACAGTTCCCGGCCTGCATCACAGAGCAGGACAGCATCAAGGCTTCTCATGGAACAAAAAGGAAAAGGTGAACCCCTAGCATCTCAGCCTTCACCAACCTGACAGGCCCCGGCACCCGCCCGAGCCTCCTCCATCCCCCCATGCTCCTGGGGGCCTTCCTCCTCCCCAGCTCCAACCTTTCTGCGCGTCCCACACACGCTCCATGTAGCTGCCCCACACATGACCCGGTGCTGACTGGATCCAGCTTTGGCCTTTGGACATCCCGCTTTTCACACCATCAGTTTCGCAGCCTTGAACGTCTTGACATTTCCTGGAATTTGATTAGTTTTCAGCACCCTGGACTTCCTCTATCCTCACCTCCAGCCTCCCTATATACTATTTTTATCTTGAACCAACCCAGACATAGAACTCGACACCTTCTCAAGGTTTTCTCAAATCAAGCCACCTTCAGGGCGAGCATTAGGAAGCAAGGTGTCCTTCATTAAGGATCTCAGAAGAACGAACGGAAGGAGGTGCTCAGCCGCCGTGTAGAAAATTGTTTGTACTAAAACTACTGCTCTGTAGTTGTTTTCCTTTCCAAGTCCTTAACGGTTGCTCTGCCCCCGAGGTCTCCGCACTCTCCTCCTCTGTCCCGCCTCTGGGTCCATCTCTGCTCTCACCCAGGTCCACAGCCGACCCAACATTTTAAAGTCTTCCCCCGTATTACTCATGGAGAGCAATTTAGTTTGCCCACTTCCTATCCCTAATGACTTAAATCCATCCGGATTTGAAGAATGGGTGATGTTGTCTATTACTCTAAACCCTTTAGGAGGGTAGTTGGAGTTACATATGGCAATATCTTCATTTAGTTGTGTTTGTTTGTTTTTGTGATAGAGTCTCGCTCTGTTGCCCAGGCTGGAGTGCACTGATGTGATCTCGGCTCACTGCAACATCCACTTCCTGGGTTCAATCAATCCTCCTGCCTCAGCCTCTGGAGCAGCTGGGACTACAGGCATCTGCCACCACACCCAGCTAAGTTTTGTATTTTTTAGTAGAGACAGGGTTTCACCATTTGGTCAGGTTGGTCTTGAACTCCTGACCTCAGGTGATCCACTTGCCTTGGCCTCCCAATTCATTTAGTTTTGAGTTATACCTGTGGTGAAGGGCTCCTGATTTTGTATTTACTTTCTTTCTATTAAAATCCCTGTTGGACTCTCAAAACTTAAAAAAAAAAAAAATCCTTACAGTCATTTAGTTGATAGTAAATAGATAACATGATACGGGAATAGATAAATCTATGATTTGGATACATAGATTTATTTTTACTCTCTGGGTTTTTCCAAAATCCCTACCAGTCTTTCAATAATTCTAAATGATATGAAGTTAGAGATAGGTAGATAGGTAGATGATAGAGCAGTAGAGATAGATAAAAGCTGGTTGACAGTGGGTAGATGACAGAGAGTTAGATAATAAATAGGGAATAAACAGATGTATGGTAGACAGGTGAGTAGAAAACAGGGATAGCGATCAGGGAGATGTATGTTTATCTCCCTGTGTTACACAAGCATGTAATAGAGTTTCATCGTTAAAACTATAAACTGCTGAAATTTATCATTGTTTCCTTTTCTTTCTTTCACTAACTTGATTTCCCAGCTAATTCTAATGAATCCGCCACGGCCCAGAATATTTCCCCCCATGGGATGGGTCTTTCCCAGCATGGGCAGCTCCTCTCTGCATCTCCTTTGCTACAGCAGCCTGTCGGGTCCGACCCACACAGGCCTCCCCTCCCCCCCTCTCTCCCTTCACCGCGGAGACTTTCTGTTCGGAAAAGTCCCTCTGCACATCTTCTATTCCTGGCATTGTCACTTCTGGCTTGATTCTGGCTCTGAGCAGCCCTAAAGGCTACAAGGATCCCACCTGTAAATTCACCCTTCGAAGTTTGAGCAAAAATAAGCTCCAGGATGAGAATTTCCAGGGGGTAGAATTTCTTATGAAAATAGCTGATCAACTGTACTCCTCAAACATTTCAGTCATAATAGACGTGTTAAAAGGATTGGGGAACTTTCACAGATGGAAGGAGATGAAAGAGACACGAGCACAATGTGTGATCAGTCCTTCACTGGGGGAAAAACGATGCCATAAAGGACATTATAAACTGGGAAATGGAAATAGATAAATTTAAGTTCTCTATTAATAGTCCATTTACTGAAGGAGAAAGTAATACTGTGGGTATAAAAGAGTATTTTTCCTCAGGCAAAGAACCACATCTGTCCTTTTCTCAGATTCACCTGTTTTTGAGACTCTTTTCCCCATTTGCCTCTCTGCATATATACATATTTTCTTTTTAACTGTACATTTGTTTGATAGTAAATCATATATGTATATATATCATGTCCCTTTATCCTAAAATATTTTCCCATCTTTGTGGTTTTATCTGCCTTTGGTCTTTGATGATGGTGACGTGCTGATGGGGTTTTGGTGTGGGTGTCCTTTCTGTTTGTTAGTTTTCCTTCTAACAGTCAGGACCCTCAGCTGTAGGTCTGTTGGAGATTGCTTGAGGTCCACTCCAGACCCTGTGTGCCTGGGTGTCAGCAGCGGAGGCTGCAGAAGATAGAGTATTGCTGAACAGCGAGTGTTGCTGTCTAATTCTTGCTCTGGAAGCTTCATCTCAGGGGTGTACCCTCCTGTGTGAGGTGTGAGGTGTCGGTCTGCACCTAGTGGGGGATGTCTGCCAGGTAGGCTACTCAGGGGTCAGGGACCCACTTGAGCAGGCAGTCTGTCCGTTCTCAGATCTCAACCTCTGTGCTGGGATATCCACTGCTCTCTTCAGAGCTGTCAGACAGGGGCATTTACCTCTGCCGAGGTTTCTGCTGCTTTTTGTTTAGCTAAACCCTGTCCCCAGAGGAGGAGTCTACAGAGGCAGGCTGCCCTCCTTGAGCTGTGGTGGGCTCCACCCATTTCGAGCTTCCTGGTGGCTTTGTTTACCTACTTAAGCCTCAGCAATGGCCGGCACCCCTCCCCCAGCCTCATTGCCTCCTTGCTGTTAGTTCTCAGACTGCTGTGCTAGCAATGAGGGAGGCTCTATGGGTGTGGGACCCTCCGGGCCAGGTGTGGGATATAATCTCCCCGTGTGCCATTTGCTAAGACCCTTGGTAAAGTGCAGTATTAGGGTGGGAGTTACCCGATTTTCCAGGTGTTGCGTGTCTCAATTTCCTTTGGCTCGGAAAAGAAATTCCCTTCCCGCTTGCACTTCCCAGGTGAGGCGATTCCTCGCCCTGCTTCAGCTCTCACTGGTTGGCTGCACCCGCAGACCAGCACCGACTGTCCGACACGCCCCAGTGAGATGAACCCGGTACCTCCGTTGAAAATGCAGAAATCACCCGTCTTCTGTGTCGCTCGCGCTGGGAGCTGGAGGCTGGAGCTGTTCCCATTTGGCCATCTTGGGCGCGCCCGATCTGGTTTTTTACCCAAGATGAATCTTAAGCAGTGCTGCGTATTGTAAAATAAGGTAGGTGTGCTAGTAAGTCAATCAAAATCTACACAAATATGAGAAAGCCCTAGAGAGGGAGAGCAGAACATGCCTTCAGCAGGCCCCACCCTCACAGAACCACACACACTTTCAGAGATGCAGGGCCCTTGCCGAGCAATGCAAGACGAGGTTTAACAGGATTGTGCCCCTACTTCATGATGGATAGTTTCTTATTCCTCTAAGTGAAAAACAAAATAATCACTTTCCCTAGTCTAGGTAAAATTTGCCACAGAGTGGTCACTCGAAATCAACTTGGAAAAGGCAGACTCAAAGTTCCACTGGCAGTTTGACCTGTAGCCATCTCTCCCATCCTCACAACCAGAAAAAAGCTGAACAAACTGAGAAACAGCAACTCTGCTGAGGTCTCTCAGGGAATTGAAGTCATGGGCAAAGGATGCTTCCACAGCTGGAGAGAGAGGTGGGTACAAAGAATCACAGCTCACTGGGAGCAATAGTTCAGGGCAGAAGCCACTGCCCAGCCAGTTCTGACAGGAACGCTTAAACTGTAGTTGAGGAATTGCTGGAGGCACATGCCTAGCTTGACATAAACTGAAGTCAACTTATCTTCAATGGAGAAGCAAAAGCAATTCAATGAAGAAAGAGTGTTTTCAACAAATGGTGCTGGAACAACTGGGCACGCACATGCAAAAAAGAGAGGAGATCTATACAGAATTCATATGTGGCACAAAAATCTCAAAACGGATTACAAACTTAAACATAAAACTCAACATTTTAAAACTTCTAGCAGGTACATAGGGGAGAATCTAGATGATCTTGGATTTGGTGATGATTTTTTAAATACAACACCTAAAGCCACACTCCGTGAAACAACAAATTGTGTGAGGGAAGTGGACATCCGCAAAACTAAAATATTCTGTGAAAGACGCTTAAAAAATTTAAAGACAAACCAAAGACTGGGATAAAAAACTTGCAAAACTCATACTTGAGAGAGGACTTGGGTGTGCAATGAACCCTTAACGCTGAACAATTAGAAAGTAACCAACTCAGTTTACAAATGAGTAAAATATCTGAACAGACATTTCACCAAAGAAGATATACAGATGGAAAATGAGCATGTAGAAAGATGACCAACATCATATGCCATTATGAAACTACAAATTTAAACGAAGAGATACCACTACACTCCTATTAGAATGACAAAATCCAAAACGCTGACATCTCCAAATGCTGACGAGGATGTGGAGCAACAGGAACTCTCATTCACTGCTGGTGGGAACGCACAGTGCTATCGCCACTTAGAAGGACATTTTGGCAATCTTTTACAAAGTTAAATATACTCTGAATATACGATTTAATAATCATATTGCTTTGGTTTCACCCAGATGAGTTGAAAACTTATGTACACAGAAAAACATGCACAAACATGGTTACAGCAGCTTTATTTATAATTTCCAAAACTTGGAAGCAATCAAGATGCCCTTCAGCATGTGAAATGTATAAATAAACTCTGGTACATCTAGACTATGGAATATTATTCAGTGCTAAAAATAAATTAGTGATTGAGCTATGAAAAGATGTGGAAGAAACGTAAAGGTATATTGCTAAGTAAAGATGCCAATCTGAAAACACTGCATACTGTGTAATTCCAACTGTATGGCTGATCCAGTTTGAATTGGTCCTCTCTAAATCTCACACTGAGTTTTAATCCCCAGTGTTGGAAGTGGGTCCTGGTGGCAGGTGTTTGGGTCATGGGGACAGATCCCTCTTGGCTTGGTGCTGCCCTTGTGACAGTGAGTGACTTCTCACGAGACCTGGTTGCTTAAAAGTGTGTGACACCTCCCCCACCCCTTGTTCCTTCTCTGGCCATGTGAGATGCCTGCTCTTGCTTTATCTTTGTAAGACTGTAAGCTTCCTGAGGCCATGACTGTAAGCTTCCTGAGGCCTACCCAGAAGCCCAACAGATGCCAGCACCCTGCTTCCTGTACATCCTGCAGAACCATGAGCCAATTAAACCTCTTTTCTTTATAAATCACTAGGTCTCAGGTATTTCTTTACAGCAATGCAAGAACAGCCTAACACTATGACATTGTGAAAATGGCAAAACTATGGAGATAGTAAAAAGATCAGTGGTTGCCAGGAGTTGGGGGAGAGTGGGAATCATGGGTAGGTGGAGCACAGGGATCTTTAGGTCAGTGAAGCTGTTCTGGATGACACTATAATTTGTCAAAATCCATACAACTGTACACAAAGAGTGAATCCTAATGCAAGCCATGGCCTTGAGTTAGTAGTCAGGTGTCAAGACTGGTTCATCAGCTGGGTGCAGTGGCTCACGCCTGCAATCTCAGCACTTTGGGAGGTTGAGGTGGATGGATCACCTGAGGTCAGAAGTTCAAGACCAACCTGGTCAACATGGTGAAACTACATCTCCATTGAAAAAAAAAAATTAGCCAGGCTTGGTGATGCCCACCTGTGGTCCCAGCTCCTCAGGAGGCTGAGGCAGGAGAATCGCTTGAACCTGGGAGGCAGAGGTTGCAGTGAGCCAAGATCACACCACTGCACTCCAGCCTGAAGCCTGAATGACAGAGTGAGACTCGTCTCAAAAAAAAAAAAAAAAAAAAAAAAGACAGGCTCATCCGTTGCAACAGGTGGACCACACTCGCGTAAGATGCTGGTGACAGAGAAGACTGCAAGCCGCAGTTGTGGGGGAGGGGCTGTGTGTGGTGACGCTCTGCACTCTCTGAGCGATTTTTCTACAAACCGCAAACTGCTCTACAAAATAAAGTCTACTAATTTTCTTAAAACACATGTTTATTTATGTTTTGTTATTTTGTTTACATAAAAATCCTCCATAGCCAGGGCTTTCCAGGTATGATAGTGCCACTGTAATTCAAGACATTAACTAAAAAGGGAGAAAAATTACATAATCTTCTTCAGAAACTTTTAAAAGCATTTGTTAAAATTCACAAAGAAAAATCTTAGAAAGTTAGAAATAGAATGAAATGTCATTAATCTTATAAATTGTATCTATTTTGTTGAATCCCATGAAATTTCCATTCTTGTAAATCAAATCCCAAAAATGAATATCATACTTACCCTGAATTACTGAAAAAACAAGGAAAGGATGCTGCCTTTTATTCCTTCTATTCAATATTGTACTGGAGTTGCTAGTCAGTGCTTAGGATAAGATAAAGAAAAGAAATTCTTGTGGAGGGGAAAGAAAGAAAGAAACTTTTCCCATAAACAACATGATCATGAACATAGAACCAGAAGTCACATAACATTTTCAAAGTTAGTGAGTAGTTTTGTGGTGGAGATTCTCTTTCTCTGTCTCACACACACACACTCTCATGCCCTTAGCGCAGCCTGGCACCACTCCTCCATCCGCACGGTGGCACAGGGTAGAAAGTTTTATATTGCTGATATTTTGGAGGATGTCAAGCAAGTCAGTGATTAATCTATGCTCAGCGCAATGGCAGCCTTCACTCTGTGTCACTCTAGTGGAAGGCTTGCTGGGGAGCCTTCCCTGCAGTGTGATGGGTTCATTGTGAGGAGAAGATCTGTTCGTTTTGTTATCCCCAGCAACTGGCAAAAGATGGCTTAGAAAGGGCACTACAAGTGTTTGTGCCTGTTGATTTATGTAACTTTCTTATCTCGCTCCTGAGATAGGAATATAGAATTAACTCTCTTTAAGGTAATATATTCCCAGTTCTCAGTACAAAGTGTGATCTTACAGAGCTCTGGAGCCCACCTCGCTTTTGACCCTGCTCGAATGTATCAGCTCTGGAGAGGATCTCCTGTCTCCAGCCCTAGGCTGTGTGCTCTTCCATTGCCTGAATGTGTGGTAGAGCTCCAGCTTGTCAGGCCACCTAAAACTTCTACTATGGTATAATCCATACCCAGTAGAATATTCCAGAGAGTAAAGGAAATTCATACATCTTAGGGAAAAGAAAATGTAGTGAACTCCATAAAATGCAGGTCAATCTCACTTTGAGCAAATTCACTGAGATCTTTTACACATTCAATCAATTAAATCAAGGACTCAAATTTCACAAATGGCTGCCTCTTTTTTGAAGCCAATCAAGGCTTCAAAGAAACTACAAAAGGAAAGTGAACTTCAAATGCCCGTGAAGGATCAATTAACACCTTGAAATTTCCATCTAAAAGCTTTCTTAATGGGTACCTGACTAATGTATGCTTAAATTCTAATAAGCACTGATAATAGAATCCTAATAGAGTTGTTTAGGTTTGGCGTTTTTTAATGGCAGTACCTATTTGATAGTCTACATTGAGCAGTAGATAGCGTGTGAGAAGAATCTAATTTTAAGTAAATAAGTAGAGGTGTACATGATTATGTAAGTGTCACAGAGACACAGATATATGTAAATACTCATGGTTTTTAAATAAACTTTTAAATTAATAACACACCTACATAAAATGCTCAAATATGTGTATACTATGATGAATTTCACAAAATGAACACACCCATGTAACCACCACCACCAAAAGTAATGAATAGAATCCCTACATTCTGTTCCAGCCACTACTTACATCTTCTTTAAAGCTAACACTGTTCGGACGCTTAATAACACACATTAGTTCTGCTGGTTTGATCTGGAAGTAGAAAAGTATAGCAGAACAGTTGAGTACATAGAAGCTTTGTGTCTGGCTTTTTTGCTCAGCCTTTTATTTGTAAAACACACTGAGGTTGTTGCATGCAGCGGCCGTCTATTGGCATTTTATTATGTGAACACAGCCAGTGTTTTCTACTGATGCTTGAATTGTTTCTCACTTGAGGCTGTTAAGAATGACGCTGCCACGTTGCGTCTTATACGTGGTTGGATTTTGCTTTTGCTACATCTTGTGTTTCTGATGAGAACATACCAAGATGTGAAAAATCTGCTTCACCACAGTGAATGTATACACGACCCTTTAGTAGACACCGTCGGCCAGTTTTCCAAATGGTCTTACTGTTCCGTACGCCAACCCTCGGAATAAAGATTCCAGTTGTTCTACGTGTTCTCTGACACTTAATGGTGTCAGCATTTTATATTTTAGCCATTGCAGTGTGTGCATAGTGTTATCTAATTGTGCCTTTAATTTGTGTTTCCCTGATAACCAACTCATTTGAGCACATTTTCATGTATTTGTTGTGCATTTGGATATGCTGATGTGTGAAATGTCTATTCAAGTACTTTGCCCTTTATTCTGTTGACTTGATAGCTCTGTATATATTCTGGATAAAGATCCTTTGCTCAGTGTAAGTGGTGTAAATATCTTCTGATATGCCCTGGCCTGCCTTTCCACTCTCACAGAGTTTTTGTTTTATTGTAATCCAATTTATTGCTTTTTTTGCTTCCTATTTTAGGCTTTCCTACTTAAGTTTATTAAGATAGTCTCACATGTGCTAGACTCTTTATTATTTTATTTTTCACATTTAGGGGCATAATCCTGGAAATTATTTTGTTTGTTGAGTGAATTAAAGACTAAAGTCAATCTCCCCTTGTTTTCACTCTTTATTTCTCTTAAGCCACTATCTATTTGGTTTATTTTTTTAAATCTCCTTCTAGTTTAATCTTCATTTTAATGTCTATTTTTGTTGTATTTCTATTTATTTTCTCAATTATTTTTTCCTCCTTTCTGAATTTCTCTAACTTTTTAAGGCTGATTTTCATATCTTCTGTTATTTTCTTAAGTATCTAGAGATTGTTTTGAAATATAAGGTTATAGTTTTTATTTGTTTCATAGACATGTATTTCTGACATTTTTCCTTTGGCTGTAAGAATATGATTCTGTTCTGCATTCTCATTAAATTCTTATAAAAAACATTACATGGCTTCCTCGTACAAGTGAGATCATGAGGCATTTTTCTTTCTGCGTTTGGCTTATTTCACTCAGCACGATGTCCTCTGGGTTCATCCATGTGGTTGTAGACAGAAATTTATCCTTTTATAAAGTGTGGATAATGCTCCTTTGCATATGTGCAGGAAACCCACTTTATTCATAGTTTTCGCTTTCCGTGGTTTCAGTTACCCACCATCAACTGTATTCCAAAAATAGGTGAATATGGTACAGTAATTGTGGGCTGGGTGTGGTGGCTCACACCTGTAATCCCAGAACTTTGGGAGGCTGAGGCGGGCGGATCACAAGGTCAGAAGATCGAGACCACCCTGGCTAACATGGTGAATCCCTGTCTCTACTAAAAACACAAAAAATTACCGGGCATGGTGGCAGGCGCCTGTAGTCCCAGCTACTCGGGAGGCTGAGGCAGGAGAATGGCGTGAACCTGGGAGACAGAACTTGCAGTGAGCCAGTGAGCCAAGATCATACCACTACACTCCAGCCTGGGCGACAGAGCAAGACTCCGTCTCAAAAAAATAAAAAAGAAATTGTGAGAGAGAGACAGAGATCACATTTACACACCACTTGTTGCACAATCTTATTATTATGTTCTATTTTATCAGTATTAGTTATTGTTTTAATCTCTTACTATGTCTAATATATCAATATTTATTGAATTTATTATATGTTAGACTTTGTCATAGATATGGATGTATGGGAAAACACGTAGTATCTACGGGTTCGGTACTATCCGCCGTTTCAGGCGTCCACTGTGGGTCACAGAAAGTCTCCCCTGTGGGAACGGGTGGCTCATGGACACCACAATCTCCTCCTCCATTCAGCTCTAATGGGCACATAGACTGTTTCCGTATCTCGGCTCTTGTGAGCGATGCTGCCTTAATATGGGAGCACAGAAATCTTCATGAAAAAACTCACATAAATAAAAACAGAGCAGAAGTACCAGGGGTGGTGGGTGGAGGAAACAGGGAGAAGTAGGTCAAAGGGTACAAAGTGTACTTAGATCGGTTAAGCAAATCTAGAGACTTAACGTGGAACAGGAACGTGCAACGTTAACGTTGTTGCATTGTATATTAAAAATCTGCTGAGAGTAGACTTCAGGGGCTCTTACCACAAAAGAAAAAAATAACTGTGGAAGGTGACGGACATGTCAATTTGAGCATAGTAATCATTCACTGTGCAAATGCTTACAGAGACATGTTGTGCATCTTAAATGCATACAATAAAAAAAATTGTAAGTTGAAAAACCTATGTGATTCAACCATCATCCTTTTCTGTTTCTGATTTTTAGATGAAACTAATTTTCCTCAGCTTTTAGCAGGAAGAAAGATCACAAGAGCTCTCCAGCTTCATACCTAAAGCTTCCTCTTCTGTTACTTTAGTAAAGTGGGTGAAAAGCTGACTCAGCACTTCCCACGGCCACCTAGCTCTGTCTTCGCCCCACTTGTATCTGGACCCTGCATTCATTTGCCCCGTTGGTCCCGTCCTGCTCTGCTAGGTTGACTGCTCTCCCCAGGAGGTTGTATAGCCACGTGGGGTTCTGTCTTGGAAGGGATCTCCAGCTGCTTAGATTTCACAGTTCACAAGGCCCAGATTGCTCTGGCCCTGCAGACACCACAAAGGCCCCGACCTTCACTTGGGAACTGGAGCAAGCCAAACCCATCCCCGTGACAGCTGCTTTGCTCCAATTGGCGCTGTTTGCCTTTGGCTGCTGGGGGCTCTACTTAAGATGTGGTTAAAAACCAGGCACTAATTCAGCTCCTGAGAGCCTGTATGAGAACACCTGTGTCTGAAGCTTTTAGGAGAAGACAGAACAAGATGAGAAAAAAGTAGACAAGTAGTAACTGAAGCACCAAAACTGGTTCTTCCTGCTAAAAGTTCAGAGATTTTGAACAAGCCTCATCTACAAATTCATTACCCATTCTGATTGATTAGAAATACAAGACATGTAATTAGTTAGAACGTGTTTTTCTAAATTATGAAATATCTTGGAAACTCATTTCCCATCAATATGTTAATGGACACTTGGATCATCTCTCTCCATTTAAGAAAGTGTTTCTGTTGCCGTCATCGAACAAGTTACCATTCCTAGTTTCCAATCATTGAAAACATTCAACAAATATTTATTAAGCCCCTAATGTATGCCAAGAACGGTTACCGTGATCAGTCAGGTTTCAGGCATGAAACAAATAGGCAGGCAGCCTGAGGAGTAACATGAGGAATAATTACTGAAGGAGATATTTACAAATGTGTGGGCTATTGGATAGGAAGGACTAGGAATCCGGAATACAAATACTCAATAGGAAAATCCACAATGGATGTTGAGATCTCCCAGGGCTGTCAATCAATGTATGGGGGAGTTAAAGTACCATCAGGTGCCAAAGGGCTTGACCAGGGCCAGGGAGAGCCGCCACCCTCATTCACTCTCCTCCCACCCTCCAGTCTTCATGCAGGGCTCCCCTTGAAGCTGGCTGGAGCCCAAAGTCAGGAGTCCCCACTGTTGCCCTCAAATGGCTCCACTTCCTGCTGCCCAGAGCAGAGAGGACAGGGGCGAGGTGGACGCAGGGGCCAAATGGGTGATCTGATCTGCAAAGCCTCCAGAGAGAGGCAAACAAACAGGAGCAGTCCCCAGCCCCAGGAGCCACGTTCCGGTGGGGGAAGGAAGACAATGACAAACACACAAGTTAAAGTCAAGTAGGAAGAAAAGCCAGATGGGACGAAGGAAAAGACTCGAGGCCCGTGCTGAAGCCGTCGGAAAGGTGTCTGGGTGCCAGCCTTTGAGAATGTGCGCTATGAGCACAGACCGTGAACCCCTGGGCAGAGAGAACAGCGCAAAGTGGGTGGGAATCTGCTTCAGAAGCTCGAGGCGTGTTGGGATCAGAAGGTGATTCCTTTTTTTTTTTTTTCTTTTCATTTTGCTATTGAAACAAGTACAAGGAATTTCCACTTGAATATTACTTCCTATAAGCAATTGCTTTAAAGCTTTAAGGAAAACAAGAAACACTACCAAAAAAAGACACGTTCTTAAGCTCCAATGTGGGCAGCGTCGTCTGTGTCTGAAACGTTCGGGGAGGTCACAGCGTCGTCTGTGTCTGAAACGTTTGGGGAAGTCACAGCGTTGTCTGTGTCTGAAATGTTTGGGGAGGTCACATCTGCCTTCCCTTCCAGGGTTGCCTCATGTTTTGCCTTTTTGAGGAGGGAGCAGTCGGTAGAATGGCAGCCTGGGAAAACGCAGCGCCTCACTGGAGGTTACATACAAGGTGAAGAGCAAGCTTGGTGGAAAGAGCCACCCGAAGAGGGCTGTGCCTCCATGGAGAGAAGCAGCCAGCCCACAGCCCTCCAGGAGGAAGACAGGGATCCATGTCCTGGCCCTGCCCCCCTCCTCTCCACCATTGCTAGTTCTTTCCATTTCTGAAGCCCAGCTGGCAGCAGAGCACAAGAGTGCCTGTTGGTGCAGGGCACCCAGGGAACCTCCCAGGGAGGGGACAGGTGCCCTTCCCCGTCCATAGCAGGGGCAGATGGACGCGGTCAGCACAGTGAAGCGATTGCAAGCATACAGCACACAGCACGAAGGACTGAGGACTGCAGCCTGGGTGTGCAGGGCCCGGGCATTTGACAGGCAAGTGGCGGTTCTGCTCCAGGAAACCCTGCCCAGCCCGCCCTCCCTGCCTGCATGAGGAGAATTCATCGCACTGTTTGAGATCGCACTGGGTGCTTTGCCGCCTGTGGTCTTCTAGAATGCCTTGCTGTGAAGGGCAGAAAACCTACCCTACGTTGGATTACACTGTGCTGGCTGCCATACAGCTGACAGACGAGGTGTATAAAGGGCAAAACCAGAATTTGAACTCCGGCATGCTGGCTTTAAAACCCAAGTCACAGGCAAGGAGGTTGTGCATCACTCCCAGAGCTGGTCTGTGGCCATTTGGGGAAGAAATGAGCAACGTCAGTGTTAGGGAATCCAGGTCACATTTAATAAACATAAAAATAGACAGGCAATCAAATACATGCTTTTTTCCTCTTCAGAGAGGAAAGGCTATTAGCTTCTAAACTGGGATACCCTGGGGCATCTGTAGTCTTCCAAGAAGGTTTTTAAGAATGGACAAGACTCTATCAGGCATGGGTATGGAACTTAACAGTGTAGAGAGGCACAAACTGGGTTGTCGAGAAAAACATCCGTGGCCCAGGGCAGGTTCTAAGCAGAATGAAGTAAATACAGTGATGATGAGAGCCACGTCTGGGGCCTTCTCTGATGCTGCCACGATTCTTTTCGTCTTGCCTAGTCCTCCAATACGAGAGATTTTTCAGTCCCATCAGTCTATCCTCATCCCCACTCCTGGTTCCCATCCGGGGAATCCTGGTTCCCATCCGGGGAATCCTGAAGTGTTGTGTGCCAGCAGAGCAATAGCTAATGTGTTAGCAGACGGTAAAGAACAAGCCTAGGACAATCACTAAGGGCACTCACCTTTTAGGGGGCTCATCTCCCAGAACCTCCCTTCTCTTGTTGGTGGCCAGTGCTAGATTGCCTGCTGGGACTCCCCACCCCGAACCTAAACTGTCAGGAGATGAGCACCCGGCCCAAAACCTCCTCAAAGCTGCTAACTTCTCGGGTGGCTGAGGAGATACCTCTGTGGATGAGGCAAGGCCCCAGATAGGTTTTACCACAGAACACTCGTCTCAGCCCCAGGAGCTCACTGGATCGCAGGGAGTCTGAGACTGCGAGTTTACCTACACGTTTCCCGCTCTTATCTTCAGACCTAGCGAATCTGAGACTGCGAGTTTACCTACACGTTTTCCACTCTTCAGACCTAGCTATCCAGTTAAATGCTTGTTCTTAGGCTGGGTGTGGTGGCTCATGCCTGTAATCCCAGCACTTTGGGAGGCCGAGGCAGGCAGATCACTTGAGCTCAGGAGTTTGAGACCAGATTGGCCAACATGGCAAAACCTTATGCCTACTAAAACTACAAAAAATTAGTCCAGCATGGTGGCGCGTGCCTGTAGGAGGCTGAGGTGGGAAGATTGCCTGAGCCCAGGAGGCAGAGGCTGCAGTGAGCTGAGATCTCACCACGGCATTCTAGCCGGGGCAACAGAGAAAGACCCTCTCCAAAAAAAAAAAAAAAAAAAAAAAGTTTGTTCTTTAGAGATGCTGAAAGAAAACAGGTTTTAAGATACCTCTAAGAGAAAAAATGCTAGCATGGGCAATACACTTCGGTTGCCACCACCTGAGTAGGATCAATTCTGTCTCCCATACAGATTCAGTTCATGTGGAATGTATTATCCCCCCGGGAAGCACGTCCTGTCTCACGGATCAGGCCATTACTGCCCTTGTGCATAGGGGCCAAGGGAGCTGGGAGGAGGGGCGTTAGCAGCAATGACCCTCATGTTTCTTGTTCGAAGGTCGTAAATCCTTATTACAGAGACAGGAATAAGGACGTAGTGGCAGGGAAAGGGCCCACATGAAAAATAGAAAGAACCATCACAAAAGGCCTCTCTCTACAAGGGTGATTTGACTTCATCAGGGACTGAGGAGTGACAGGAGAGGAATATTTCTCACGGAACAGTGACAGTGCCTTGATCAAGACAGATCAGACCCTGGGTCTGTGGCACATTGATCTCCCGCCCTGTGCTCCCCCTGAGACCCTGGGTGGTGGCTGCAACCTAGGAGACCTTTAAAAGCTGATGTTCTAGAAAAAGTGCTCAAATGGGCATCAGGAGACTTGGAGTGGGTCCTGATTTTTCGCTAATTAGCATGTGGCCTTGGGCATGTCACTTAACCTCCCTATTTATAAAAGGGTAGGAATGGACAAAACGAATTATTTAGAGCATTATTAATGATGAAGTTCCAATCCTAAGTCACCTGTCATTGTGGGGTAGCTTTCTAAAGTACCAAGGTCTCTTTGTTGCAGGGTTTGGGCTCATAGCCCAGGTATTCACTCAGGCTCTTGTTTGTTCATCCACTCAGTCAATTACTATTAATGGAGCACATTTCCAATAAGGGACTAAGAAGCATCTTCAATACTCCTTGGGACCATATTCAAGTCTCTGTCTTCGTTTCTCTCTCTGCTGCGTTTATCCCTTACACACCCAAATCAGTTATCATTTTGCCAAGGGAAAAAAAGATTAATTAATTGGCATTAATGTTTGTCTATCAAGTCCACCCCCATACCCAGTAACAACCCCACCAGACCCAGAGTGTAGGGGCTCCCTCCGCTACAGTGCTCAGAAAGGTCCTTTTTTCCTTCCAAGATTGCTCCTCATTATTTTTGACAAGGATTACAGTTAAAGAAACATTATCAAATTCTGTTTTGGGGCAATGATGGAGTCACAAGGAATGGATTTAACCTCCTGCCATAAACAGCTAGACAAAATATATAAAACAACTGTTCTGAGACATTGGATAACAGTTATCACAGAGCTTGTGATCTCTGAGAGGACAGAAGCACATATAAAGAGCTTGTGTTGTTATTCTGCCTGAAAAGATTTTCAAGATTTGGTGATGGAAGGGAAATGCAAACAGAGCCCGTCGGCCCTGCTGAGTTGAGAGGCAGAGATTAGACATTAGAGCAGTGGATTCATCCAGAACTCACAGATAAAGAGCTCCAGAGATGTGTGTACCATCCTCTCAAGAGCTTGCTGAGTGTTAGGATGTGCATGTTTGATTGAATCTCCACGAAGCTGACTGAGATTACCATGGAGTTAGAAGCTAACAATTTTCAGAGCTGGTATAGGGTAGGGAGATGTTCAATTCTATCTCAGCTCAGGTTGTTATAACAAATTACCACAGACTGGGTGACTTAGGCAACAAACATTCATTTCTCACAGTTCTAGAGGCTAGGATGTCCAAGATCAAGGTGCCAGCAGATCCAGTGTTTGGAGAGGGCCTGCCTCCTGGTTTGCAGACGGCCGTATTCTTGTTATATCCTCACACGGTGGAGAAGAGAAAGACAGGAAGCAAGTTCTTTCTTGCGTCGTCTTGTAAGAAGGCACTAATCCCATTTAGGCAACTAACCCATTCTCATGGCTTTCCTCCCAAAGGGCCTACTCTCTAATACCATCCCATTAAGGGCTAGGGTTTTAACTTATGAATTTGGCAGGAGGACACAAACATGCAGTCCACAGTAAATTTCAACCAGCCACAGTGAAGAGTCTTTAGTGCACACCCAAGACATTCGGTGAAGAGCCAGAGGAGACGTACCTTAGTTGGAGGACTGAATTTCCTAGAGGGAAGATTACTGCAGACTCTTCCTATGACCATTTAAAGATGGACCTCGAAAAGATCAAACTCACTTACAAATGACTTGATTGTAAAACAAAGTCTGTCACTCCCTAAGTGATGACAATAAAACCCACATTCATAATGTAACGTACAAAGCAACCAGCGTGCAATCAAAAATTAGTAAACGTGCGAAGAAGCAGGTACACATGACCCACAGGGAAGAGAAAAAGAATATACAACACAACTATTAATAATATCTCTTGTAAAGACAGATGCAAAATTTTCTAACAATATAGTAGCAAACCAAATTTAGCAACATTTAAAAATTCACCATGATCATGTGAGATTTATCCCAATTACGCAACATTGGCTTAACACATAAAAATTAATGTAATGCACAATATGAATAAAATAAAGGATAAAACCATATTTTCATCTCAAGAGATGCAGCAAAAGTATGTTACAAAATCCAATACTTTTCATGATAAAAACAACCAACAAACGAGACATAGAATAAAACTTTTTCAAGCTGATAAGGGAATCTACAAAAATCCCAAACTAATAATCATACTAAATAATGAAAGACTGAAGGCTTTCTCCCAAGACCAGAAATAAGTCAAGAATGTCTGTTGTTTTCAGCTGTTTCCAGCCAGGGCAATTGGGGAGAAGGTGGCCTCAAGTAATGCTCCCACCTTGACTTCCCCAAGTGTTGGGATGACAGGTGTGGGCCCCACACCCAGGCTGGGAACTCATATTAAGTGCAAGTTACACCTTGCTGGTTAACAATAGCAGCCACATCTAACTGTGGAAGTAATGGGAAGGAGTTTCCTGGGAGGAGTGTGTGCCAGGTGCTGGGGCAGAGCAAAGCAATGTGGCTCTCTATTGACAGAGATCTGAGTGAAGGAAGGTAGGTTTAAACGTCACAGAAAGAACTGCAGTTAGATTTTAAGAACGCACACCACCATTCTCTTTCTGACATTGAAACTGGAATTGTAGGATTCGATACAAGCTTCTTTCTAAACATAGGTGTAACACGCTTCCTCTGCCTTGGGGAATTGAGCAGACCTTGATGTAATGTCCTCTTACTTAGAGCACCAGCCTTAACTGGTGAGGGATGGTCTCTCAGGCTCTGCAGATGCATCACGCAGCAGGGAATCCGGTGCATGTTCACATCGCAGACGCAGCATGTGGCAGGGAAACCACGACCCGGATGCTGACTCCGGGCCACAGCCAGCTCGACTGGCCACTCACACCCCATTTGCGGGTATCAGGGGCTGGATTCAGCCACCAGATTTAGACACTACGTTCTCCTTTATTTTAAATCATGGTTCTATTTCCAACCCTGAGGTAAATCAAGGGAGAAACACCATGAATTCCAGAGATATTGAAATGTTCTAAATATTTTAAACCAGCTGCAGAAAACGTGATCTGCAAGGCAAAATTCTTGAGTTCCACGTCTGGCTTCGAACCTCTGGCTTCTCTAAGGTCTTCTCAAGGTCTGCTCAGTTCCCCAAGGCAGAGGAAGCGCGTTACATCGACGTTTGGAAAGAAGCTTGTGTTAATCCTGCAATTCTGGTTTCCATGTCAGAGGTTCCGATGCTAAACCACAGTCTGGAGCAGCAGGACAGCTGAAGATTATGTGGACTTATTTTGTTTTGCTTTGATTCTGGAGGAAGTGAAGCAACCCATCTATTTTCACTTATCTTGTAAAATGGTAGGAAAAGCAGCCCCGGCGGGGTGTGTGCACAGGCACAGCGACGGGCAGGTGGTGCTCCCCGCAGGAGGGAGGCCAGGATCAGCAGCATCCCCCGCAACCCTCACAAAGTGCCCGTCTCTCAACGCCAGGCCAGTGTCTGTCCAGTTCCGTCGTTCTCTGGGAGGCAGGTGCACCGGTGGCAGCCTCCACGTTTTCCCTACCACTCGTAACATGTGGAAAACCACCACTGCTCTTCGCAGCGGCTGGATAATGAGGAACCGTTTTATGAGTTGAAGGAAATGTGAAATAAAGAGAAGAGGCGCCGAGAAAGGTAGGAAGTGCTTCCTCACCTCAGGGGTGCGTCTGAAAGCTGTCAGCTCTCAATTAACAGGTCCACAATTCAATTCCCAAGTCAGGTTTGTCTCTGTTCAGGTCAAGCAGAATTATTAGAAGTGTCAAGAGAAGTTGTTTTAAAGTCTCCAGAAAGGGGAAGAGCTCCTTCCAAGGAAGCACCATCCCTGATGGGTCAGGAGGCACCTGAGACAGGCTGCTCCATTTGCAAAGAGGTGGGTATTTAAGAAGCCCCATGAGTGTCCAGGCAGATGTGCTTATGGAGTGAGGATTCTTCCTCCAGAGAATGAAGCCTGTCTGTGTGTTCTGTGAGCCGCAGGACCCCCACACTATGGCACTGCACCCTCTGCCCTGCTCCTTCCTCCCGCACAGCCCTCACCACCCCACTTTCATGAGATTCTTCTCCTAGCGGTCACCAGCCCTCTGCCTTCTCCCTGAGCCTCTGCTCTCTCTCGTTCGTAAGTGCAGCAGGTCCACTGCCCAATGATGCGCCAAGACACGGGTTGCTGCAAAGAGAGAGGCTGAATTATTGGGCCCCGCATTGAGGAGAGAAGAGGAAACCTCCAATCCGTCTCCCTGAGGACTTTGGGACTAGGGTTCTTAAGGATTTGGAAGTGGGCTGAAGTGTGGAGATCATTGATTGGTCATAAAGTGCAGGGTGGGGTCCTGCGACGGGGAGAGGAAGAAGCTGTATTCTCATGCTGGTTCCGTCCTGCTGTGGGAGTCTTCAAACTGGCTGGCATCGGCTGTCCCACTGGCATTCAGGATCTCTTTAACCAATTCTTAAACAACAGCCGTGCCACCCTAACGTCAGGAGCGACCGGGATATGCATGGGCAGCACCTGCTGATTTTTGCCTATAAGGAAGTGGGTCAAAGTGCTGGCTGATCAGTGTGTGATTACGGCTCTATTTCCACCCAGAATTCCTGTTAACTCTGTAAGAACAGCTCCACTGTCTGCACAGGATGAAGGGCTGGGAACTGGGTGCTGACACCTAGGGCTGGCCGTGGGGCAGCTGCAGCAGGATGTGAGAGAGGATAGGGGTCAGGGAGACCCACTTCGAGGCCCATTTTGTCTGGGCCTTAGTTTTCTTAACATGCATTCAGTCAGCTTCTGCCAGCACCTGGGCCTCCTCGCTGGAGAAAAGCAGTGGGAGTTCTGTGTCCCTGGGTGGGAGGCCCTGATCAATCACCCAGATGAGATGTCCAGTGGGCCTGGAGCCCAGGGGCTGGCGCTGAGGAGGCGGAGGTGGTGCAGCGTCTCGGGGCAGTGTTCTGCTGGTGGGGGTGATTTCTGGGCACACACCCCAGATGCCCTGGTTGCTGGCTGTGCATCCCCGGCCTGGACACGTGGCTTCCCCACTGCAGTGTCCGGCAGAACGGAGGTCACAAGCGTGTGTGGCCTGCAGGCTGCTGGGAGGATGAAGCCCATTGATGCCAGGTGCGGAGCTGCTGTGCCTGAGCCCTCTCTGCCGTGCTCCCCTCAGTTCCCACCTCTCACCTGAGCCCTCACTGCCGTGCTCCCCTCAGTTCCCACCTCTCACCTGAGCCCTCGCTGCTGTGCTCCCCTCTGTTCCCACCTGTCACCTGAGCCCTCGCTGCCCTGCTCCCCTCTGTTCCCACCTCTCAGGCCCCTACCTGCCTTGGGTCCCAAGGGGCATTGCTTTGTGTGTGACAAGGGTGTGTAGAGAGTCTCTGGGCACCCGAAGGACCTCCAAACATAACAAAGTGTGGGTGACCCTCCCTCACTGAGTGGGAATTACTCCCTGCTTACTGGCCTGGTTTCCTTTCTCCTCCAGAAATAACTGAGGGCCCCTTCCTGCTTTTCCCGTAACAGGAATAAAACCAAACGCCGGCATCCTGTGCTACAGGTTTTATAACCCGCACAATCCACACAAAGCCCCAGACACGTGACTTTCCCTATGACACAACCAGGGTGCAAACTGGAGCCTAAGTTCAGAACCAGGACGTCAGCTTGTCAGGGTCACACAGCTAAAAACTGCCAGGGTCTCCAGGAAGGCAGAGAAACAGACAGTTCCACAGGCTTCCCAAGGCCAGACCACAAGCCGAGCTATGGCCAGGCCTTGTGACCAAGTCAACAGCCGCCACTGCTGGGGTAATGCTGAGGTCGGAATGCAGAGCTGGGGGCGGGGCAGAAATAGCTTCCGCCGGGTGTGGACCACCAGCTATAGAGGAACCTTTTGTCCGGCAAGGAATGAAAGGTAAACAAAAATATCCAAGAAAGAAAGAAAACTTGACAGCAATAGTAAAGGAATTCCGGAGGCTCAGATGAGAGGATTGTTTTATTGAACGGCTGAACTCAGCCAGGGACAAAGAACCATTGTTGGTGGGGCATTGCCAAGGTCCTGGTGAGAAACCAAGTGGGAAATGGAGAAGGAAGGACTGGACCCAGGGACAGTGTCACCTGCCATCACGCTGGAGGGCTGTGGTGCAGCCGTGCGGGGAGGAGGGGACGCCTTCCGTCCTCACCCCTGCCTGCTGGTTCAGCCTCACAGGGCATCCGGACTCCCCAAGAAAGCGGCACCGCATGAGCTGCAGAGCGGAGAGAGGGCCGGCAGGTGCAGAGGCCTGGCCCTGATGTGCCTCGGCGCCGTGACCCAGGGTTAAAACTGCTGTACAGTCAAGCTTCAGACTTTCCAAAAACCACGTTTCAAAGCAGTGGCCATCGAGACCAAACTGCAAATCATTCGTTGCTCCGGTTCTTAATTATTTCAGGGAACCGAGGACACACGAATAAAGGACAGCTAATGTCCTAGAAAGGAAAGAGAGTTTGCTCAATCAGCAAATTAATTCTCCCTCAATTCATAAACAGATAACAGGGATGAGTGTGCATCTCCCAGCCCTCACGGAAGGCCTGCCCCCGGCCAGAGCGAGCTGGAGCTGCTGGCTTCTCCCCCTTGTGGGGAGGCAGCAGTGGGTGGGATTGAGGCAGGAGCAGCACTTGTTTCAGATTCAAACACCACACACAGGGATTGTCGATGAACTCCGACATCTGAAATAGGGCATCAGTGGGATCTGAGGTGTCCAGAGGCCTTCGAAGAGGGCGGCAGCTTCAGATGGTGTCCCCCATGTCCCCCAACACGCCGCTTGTGATGCTGAGTGACCAGGGTTGATGCAGAGGCTCCCCACCAGCCTGCCCCACGTTGTCATCTTTCCACCCGCCGGGCTGCGAGTCACAGGAAATCCCAATAACGGGGACATAATCTGTGGGCACAATCACTGTTTCGGATTCCATCTAGACGCTCGGATGCAGGCCAGCGCTCGGGTTCACACAGCCACTGAGTGGTTGCGGCAGGAGCTGCCCGCAGGCTTCCTGCCCTGCTGTCCTCGGAGACGGCAGCCCTCTCCCTCCGTGTTTGCTGAACCGCCCCCAGCTCGGAACGGAGACACGGCCACGTCCGAGAGTGAGAAGAGTGTGTTTTCTTCCAACCATCTTATCCAGCAGAAACCCTTTTCCAAACGTTCCGTCTGACTTTCTTGCAGCAGCCGTTGGCTCGGGATGGGGCTTGCTCCCACGACCCAGCCGGAAAAGCAGCTGGAAAAGTGCAGCCTGACGTTTCAGCCAGTGTGGGGTGATGGACGGACAACTTTAAGAAAGCGGGCAAGTGACAACAGATTCCGCCTCCTCGCTGCCTGGGCACCTCTGTTCCCTCTGCCCTCGCTGCCTGCCCACCCTGACGCTTCCTACTCTTAGAAAACCCTACGTATCTGGAGAGCTCCCCACTTCCCCCCATGCTGCCATGTGGTCACTGGATTACATCCAGCTCCGTACAACACACTTCTCCAGCTTCCAGGGCCGTTCTTTGAATGCGAATGCCTTCATTTCAGAGATGCCATCTCTACCTTTGTGTGCTCCCACCTCACCTCCTCATGTTCTCATCTCACCCTCACACTAAGTCCAGTCTATTCCACTCACAGGCTCTGCTCAGTAACTCTTTTTTTTTTTTTTTTTTTGAGATGAAGCTCACTCTGTCACCCAGGTTGGGAGTGCAGTGGGAAAGGTCTTGCTCACTGCAACTCCACCTCGTAGGTTCGTTTACCTCGTGCCTCAGCCTCCCCCTAGTACTGGGATTACAGGTGCCGCCACCACACCCAGCTAATTTTTGTATTTTTAACAGAGACAGGGCTTCACCATGTTGATCAGGCTGATCTTAAACTCCTGACCTCAGGTGATCCACCCCCGTCAGCCTCCCAAAGTGCTGGGATTACAGGCGTGAGCCACTAAGCCTGGCCTCTGCTCAACAACTCTTGATGAATGAATGAATGAATGAGCAAGTGAGTGAACAATCGAATGGGTTCAAAGATCACCTACACAGTGCTCATACCCTTTGGAACCTTTAGCGTAACCACGAAGGAAACAGATAGCATGACCCTCTCTAAGTCAACAGGGCTGTGAGTGCCCACTGGTTTGGATGCTGTGTCTGCTCAGGGAAGAAGGAAATGAGGACTGTTGTCCCTCAGTGACATGGAGCTATTTTCAGGGTGTCCAGACCTCAGTGTGACCCTTCTGTTAGTCCATCTAGAAACTGTGGTTCTTAAAGTCCCACATGAGACTGTAACAGTGGATCCACGCCGTTATACATTCCGCCAAACCCAGAGACTTCGCAGCACCAAGAGGGCGCTCTGATGTCAGCTGCGGGCCTTGGGTGATGATGATGTCAATGCGGATTCCTCACTTGCAAGAAACGTTCCCCGTGGCAAGGATGTTGCTACCGGGGAGGCTGTGCATGTATTGGGGCAGAGGGCATCTGGAAATTCTCTGTACCTTCCACTCAGTATTGTTGTGAACCTAAAACTGCTCAAAAAGTAAAGTCTATTAAAATAAATTAATGAATTTTAAAAATGTACAATGTACCCTTGGCGGGAGGGGCAGGAGGAACCCAGTATGTGTGTCTGGTTCCCGTTGCTGCTTTCCCAGCAAGTCACACGGTGTAGTGGCTTACAACTGCAAACTGCCTGTCTGCAGTCCAGCGGGTCAGGAGTCCGGCACAGCGTGGGTCTCAAGTGTGTGCACAGCACAGGTCCCTGCACCTCATTCTGGAGATGCTAAGGGACAGCCCACTCTGCCTGCCTGCCCCAGCTTCTAGAGGCTGCCCTCCATCCTTAGTCGCCGGCCCCTTCCTCCATCCTCAAAGCAAGGTCAGGGGGTCCTTCTCACGTTGTATCTCTGACCCCCGTATAGTGAGTGCTTGTAATTGTATGCTGACTTCACATCCATGTTTATATAGTACGTTTAGGCCAGGCATGGTGGCTCATGCCTGTAATCCCAGCACTTTGGGAGGCCGAGGTGGGCAGATCACCTGAGGTCTCGAGTTTGAGACAAGCCTGGCCAACGTGGCAAAAAAAAAAAAAAAAAAAAGGAGCCAGGCGTGGTGGCCCGTGCCTGTAGTCCCAGCTACTCACGAGGCTGAGGCAGGAGAATCACTTGGACCTGGGAGGTGGAGGTTGCAGTGAGCCGAGATGGGCCTCTGCACTCCAGCCTGGGTAACAGAGTGAGATTCCGTCTAAAAAACAAAAATAGTAAGTTTAACCTTCTCGTACAAGAAGCAGGGCTCTGTCACCCTTGACGCAGTTCCCAGTACGACACCCCACCCAGTGGCTTCACCCGGGGCTGGAGAGAACGTTTGGAGGTATCTCTCCCACCTACCGTGCTGGGCTCTCGCTTTCCCGCACGTCTGTGAAAGGACATTCAGACATTTGTCATTGAACTTGAAGGGACCACGTCTCATTCACGGTCTGACCTCCTGGAGCTCGTGCCTGCTGGCTTTGAACCCACCGATTAAAGCTCCCGCAGGAAACCTGTTTGGACGACGCACCGGGCCCAGTAAAGGCGCTGGCTGAGAGGTCTCTATTCTCCCTCTGCCTGTGCCCTGATTTCCACGTGCCGTGTACTCCTAGGGCCTGTGAGGACTAAAAGCTTTTAAACCTTCACATTAGGGTTGTGTCGTTGACACCGTGCCCACAGCCCGGCCCCTGAGGGCTGGCGAGGCCCAGGAACCCCGCGGACACGGACTCCCTGCTGATGCTCTTTCGTTCAGGCCTCTCAGCAGCTGGGGCCGTAGTTACCAGTTAAATCGATAGAGTGTCGGTCAAACATCTTCCCCGTGGCCTCGGAACACAGCTGGTAAAGTTTCTCTTATTTTGAGGATTTATGTGATTAGATTGGGTTTGCCCGGATAATCCATGGTAATCCCCCGTCCGTAACCGTAATCCCATCTGCAAAGCCCTTTTTGCTGCATACGGTGCATATTCATAGGTTCTGGGGATTAGGGGCTCCTTAGGCCGTTCTTCTGCCCACCATGGGTGTGAAAGGTCCACCCCGGGAACTTGGTCTGGGGAGTCTCAGGTCACACCTGCGGCGATTCAGACCCAGTGTGTCTGGGGCCAGGCCCAGGGACCGGGGGGTGGAACAAGTGCCCAGCCAGCTCACACAGGTGGCCGGGGGAGCACCACTTGAGAAGCACCAATTTGGCATGCACACCAGGCTGCCACTCCCATGGCTTGCCCCGATGGCCCCAGGGGCCCCTGGAGGCAGAGAGGAGGAATACTGACGCCCACTCTGAGGCTGGAGGCTGGCACTCAGGCTGGGAAGAGGGTGCCTTACTGACCAGGACAGAGAGGCGGCTGGGGCTCCAGTCTTCGGGCACACAGTTGGGTGTGGCTGTGCAGGGGGTGGGTGGCCCCTCCCACAGCTCCCCGCAGGCCTTGACGGTAACTGAGCCCTGCCCCGAACCTGCCACCCTGGACCTGCAGGAGGCACCTTCCACAGGGCTCACCCCTCAGAGCGCCCCACCCACAGGCCTCTGCTCCAGGAGAGAATTCCATCCGCAGGGAGGGCGCTGGCGCTGGGCCCTGCCAGAGCCACTTCCCTTGCAGGCGCTGCTGCGTGTGTGTCACCTGTGCTGTGTCACCTGTTCTGATCTAATTGTTTGTAATTATAAAGTAGTGGGATATAAAATACTAATTGAAAATTGTTGGTGCTAACCTTCTGGAGCCTGGGGAGAACGTGTGCCTGTCTGGTTACTAGGAAAAGGATTGTACTTTCCAGACCATAGCTCTGTCACCGTTAAGGCTCAAATACAGCGCCCGATGAGTCGGCACCGGGACACGCTTTGCTGGTTCCCTTTACCTGGGGCTGAAGTCTCCCCCAGTTCTGTGAATGAGAGAGCCACCAGATTCGATGTGGTGTGATGCCACCACTACCCTGTCAAGGGTTATTTATCTCGTTGACTTTCAGAATGGGTGAGTTTAGCGAGCCTCACAACGGTCTCTGCATAGCACGGAATATGAAGAGACGGCCAGGCTGGGGTGCGTGGCATTGAGCTCCTGCCTTGGGGAAGGGCAGCAGGAGGGGCAGCCAGCCCCGTGGTCCCTCTTCCCCTTTCCACACACCCCACCAGTTCGCTCCCCCAGGTGACCATGTTCTTACTGTGCAGGGATTTCCCAGGACAAGGGGAGCCCAAAATGACAAATAGGCAGCTGCACCCTGTCGGGACCGTGGGATGTGATGGAGACCAGACTCCTGAGGAAGGCATTGCCTGTCAAACTCCATCAAGGTCCGCACCTCCCCAAACCCTCACCTCCCGCCCTACTCCGGGAGCACATCCCTGGCGCAACACAGCATCTGTGCAGGGCGCCTGCGGGCCTGGCCTCCCAGCTCACCGGCAGCAGGTGGCTGCAGTGTCCTAGGGTCAGTCACACTGTCACACAGACACCACAGGGGCCCCTGCAAAGGGTGACACAGGAGACACGCACAGTCCTCCAGGCTCCCTTCCCCTTTCTGCCATCTTCATGCAGACGAGTTCCATGAACATGCTCTGGATTTTACATGAACACAAAACGAATTTATGTAGCATTCTGCCACTGGGATTTGGCGGTTTATCTGTCAGAGCACCTGGCATTACCTGAACAAGTACATACCTCCAGCCAGAAAGTAAGTTCCACGGGGCAAACACAGTTCCCACTCCCACCGCGCCCTCCGTACCTGCAGCACCTGGAACACAGCAGGTTTCAGCAAACAGTTTTTGGACGAATGAATGAACGAGTGAACGAATGAATGAAAGAATCTGTGTGCCGAGAGACCTCCCCATGCCCTGACTTTGCCTACTCACCATCTCTTCAGCACAGACGCCCCCGGGGGTGCAGAAAGGCCGGACGCAGCCTCTGGGAGCTGTGGCCACACTGCCTGGCTTCACCTGTCAGTCTCTGCCGGGCGCCTGTGGGCGCGGCGCAGCAGGGACCCTGGGATCTCCCTCACCGTGTGCTCCCGCTCTCGCCGGGATGCTTCTGGTGCAGCAGGGGCTCAGCAAACGTGTGTTCTGTGACTGAACGCATAAACCAGTATTTGTGAGCACTTGAGTCCACACAGCACTTTCACACACAAGGCCCTGCGCACTCCAGCTCCGTTTGACTCCTGGCTTCAGGGAGAGGGTTATGGTAACAAGGACGGCATCATCTGGATCTGCTGGTTCTTGAGTTACAGATAGCAAGTACTAAGAGAGCAGATATTTCTTTAAGATGTGAAAAAAATATCATTTAGTTAATCTTTTTGGTTCCTAAGTTAGGATACTAAGGTTGTTGCCCAGGAGATTGAAGGGCTAGTTGCAGTTTAATCCGTTTGATCGTCACAGTAATCTCCGAGGCATTAACATCCTCATGATAAATCCCAATTTTGGTTCAGGAAGGTTGAGTGACGGCTGACTGTACCGCATGGGTACAGTCAGAGAGCTCAGCCACAGAGCTCTCTCTCCCTTTGTGCTCCCTTCAGAAACCCAAGAGGCTACCTACGAATAGTAACAGCATGGCCTGGATTTTCTGAGAAAGCCCCAGTTTTAAACAGGTTTTCCACTCTGCCTGTAAGTGCACTGGAACGTACACAGCTCCCACTTGGAGAACGCGGTCCCCATTCTTCCAAGGCACAGCTCAAGCAGACGTGGCCAGCCTCGCAACTGCTCACTCAGACTCTGCCTGCTGTGAATTGAGCCCCTGAAACCATCGTACTGCCATGCCCCTCCCCAGACCCCCATCCCCTGCCTGCCAAGCTTATTCTCTTACTCCCATCCCCACCATAGACCTCCCACCCTCTGGGAATTCCACAAGGGGCCAGCTAGGCAAGTCCTTCCTATTTCTTTGGCCTCTGAGACTTCAAGGGTCTCAACAATGAGTACAGTAAGCTCAGGGAGGGCTGCAGACCGGGGGGACAGGGCCCCCAAATCACAGCCAGGGAGTCACCTCACAAAACACCACTTCAAATAATTGGCTTCTGTGCCTGTGAAAATGTAGGTCAGTGCCTCAGCGCAACAAGAAAAAAGCATGACCGTCCAAGAGAAAGACAGAAGGGGAGTAATTACAAAATATAGATTAAATAACCATCAGATAACAAGCCGAATAATCAGCATCAACACCCGAGATAAAGGAAAGCAATTAAGCCAATGGATTGTGGCAGGTTCCCGCACTTGTCATGCGGCCCCTTCCCCTTTATGGCAAATGCGACTCCAGGCCCCGAACACGCTTTCTCTTCTCTCTGCTCCATACTTGGCTCAGCCCCAGCAGGGGCTGATCTTTGTCCCAGAAGAGATCAGGGCCGGGTCCTGCTGCAGGGTTTTGAGGCTGGGAAGCAGCGTTTGGATCCTGGAATAAGGGGACCTTTGGGGATGTATGTGGAGTGCGGAGAGCTCCACGCCTGGCACTGAAGTCAGCCCTGGAGAGCCGTTCTACACGAGATCCTCCAAAGACTGTGTCAAAAACTCTGGTTTCAATGGAGTTGTCCGAATACCTTTATAGCTTCACCCCTTCTGTTGGCAATTTTACCACCAGAGGAGGGGAGGTGTCTGGAAGGTTGAGTAACAGACATCTCTTGACCAGGTGCCAGGACACCTGCACTTGGTTCTGTTAGTTGGGTGTTAACCTACTGTGTGACCTTGGGCAAATTAACTAACCTCTCTGGGCCTCTGTGTCTTTGTCAGTAAGAGGAGAGTCTCGGGAGAGTCTCTATAATGCATTGCTCTTCCTGCCACGGGGCCAGACAGGCCTCCTGTCTGCTGAGTGAGTGGGGCCTGTCTTGACTAAAGCCAGCAGAAGAAAGGCCGCCCTCCCCAGGCCCACCCAGCAGGTTCAGGGACTCACCGAGCCATGAGGGGCCAGCTCATCACCAGAGCTTCCCCCAAGCCCGGTGCGGGGCTCCTGCTCTCCTCAGGGCATTCCTCCACTTGAAGCAGAATTTGCCGGCCCTTGTGGCCGAGTCCCTCAGCTTCCTCCAGGGAACGGGAGGCCCAGGGTGTTGGAGGGACCCCACTCCCCTGCCCCGAGCTCCTGAGCTCCAGCAGGCCTGGTGTCGTGAGGAGGCTGCCTGGGCCAAAGATGCCCTGGGACTAATCCCAGCCTCCATGCTTGCTAGCCTGCCTGGGGCTTAGGGCAAACCACTTTCCATTCAAACACAGTTTCCTTACAGGGAGAGCAGGCGTACACAGCAACGATCACAGTGTAAAAAACACGGACCACACCCAACTCACGTGGGTGTCCAAAAGTGATGGGGACTTTTAACACCACAGTTCTCACAACTCACGCATGGCAGGCCCGAAACCAGGATCCAGGCATCCTGTGAGACCCCAGTTCTTCCGATGGCAATGTGTTGCTTCTGGAAAAAAACAGCACCTGAACCTCCTGCCCCTTAGACACCGCTAAGCAGAGGACCTGGGCAGAGGTCCACGCTGGCTAAAGGGCAGTGACTTCGATCTTGAGCACAGCAGAAATGGGGCACTGGACGGGGCAGAATCCCTGAGCTCCAGTCTCACCCCCGCAGTGGGGCAGCTCTGCTGGGCGACGTGGCAGGACTCTCCACTCTTCTGCCCCTCCTATCCTAGTCTCATCGTCAAGCCAGCGTCGGGGAGCATCGGCCTCCATAACTTCACAGATGCGTGGAGAGGACCTGTCAGGAAAGGCTTTAAGAAAATACCAACACTGGTCCAGTGGAAACATTTGTCATGGTAAGGGGCTTTTTAAACTTTGTGTTATGATGACAATCAGAAAAGATGACGAATGTGAAGGCATTTCGTGGATGTTAAACCCTTCTTATTAGGAAGGCTGGACGGGCTGCTCCAGAGCTGAGAGAGGACCTGGCTTGCCAGTGGACACAGGACACCCAGCCTTCCTTCCCCGGGCACTCTCCCCCGGTCTGCCTGACGGGGTATCGTGCTGAGAGAGGACGGCCGTGGGCAGGCTCCCAGTTGGGTTTGTTTGCCTGACGAAAACCCTTCTGTTACAATCCCATTTATCGAAGCAGCTTCCATTTGTCAGAAAGGGCAACTTTGCATAATAAATTACATTGGTGTAATCAAATATTTCCACAGATTGAATTAGGTTTAATTTGTTGTCCTCAAGACGGCTCCCCTCCTTCCCAGCAGAGGTGGCCGCCCCTCCGGCTGCTCCCCTTTTGTCTCTTGTGCCGGGAACAGCCCCTAAAGCAGCTTCTAAGACAAGCCCATGGCAGGGCCTGCCCGGAGACCCCCACGGCCTGACTGGATATAGTTGGGTATTTGGCTGGAGGGCGGACGTGATGATCCCAGATGCCATATGGGCTTCACACTCTTAGGCTCTGTGTCAGTGTGGGCAGAGCGTTTACCCCGTTCTTTTTAATAGCTGCAAAGTATGCTCTTCTATGGATATAACACAATGATTTATCTCTATTAAGGGAACAGATCTGCGTGGAAACTCAGCCACTTATTAACTTGGACAAGTTGCTTTATTCTTAAGTCTCCATTAAATCTTCTGTAAAAAGAAGATAACACGTGCTTTGCAGACCTCACAGGACAGCTGTCAGGCCCTGTCATAGCTCTTTTGGGCTGCCAAAACAAAATACAATAGACTGTGTAGAACAACGGAAACTTTATTTCTTACAGTTCTGGAGGCTGGGGAGTCCAAGATCAAGGCACTGATATACTCTGTCTGGCACAGGCCCACCTCCCGATTCACAAGCAGCCAGCTTCGCGCTGTGTCCTCACGTGGCAGAAAGGGCACGAGGGCTCTCTCAGGCCTCTTTCATAAGGACACTCATCCCACTCATGGATGCCTCATCATTCCCAAAGGCCCCACCTTCTCACACCACCACTTCGGACATTAGTTTTAACATAAGAATTTGGGGGGACACCAACGTTCCGTCTACAGCAACGGCCATTTCTCCAGATTGAGTGATTGCCACGTGGCAGGAAAGCTCCATACCACGTAAGAGCTCCACACACATCATTTCATCCTAGAGCTACAAAGCAGGATGGTTAGCCCCGCCTGCAGGTGAGGATACCAAGACTGAGAGCTGACTTCCCATTTCCAAGGCTGCATCGCTGGTAGGCGACACGGCTGGGCCAGTAATGGGCCCAAGAGCACCATGGTGTGTGGAAGCCACTGGAAGTGGGAAAGCTCCACTAGGCCCACCTCTGTGCGATCAGGGACAGTACAGGGGGTGCCCCGGGGGTGCCAGGGCTGCCCACCGAGCTACAGGGGGTGCCCAGGGGTGCCAGGGCTGCCACCGAGCTACAGGGGGTGCCCGGGGGTGCCAGGGCTGCCCACCGAGCCACCTGCTGATGCCTTATTCTGCTCTGAATGGACCAGAAGCCCAGTTTGCCGGAAGGTCAGCAGGAAGGGGCTAGACCCCCCCGCTCTAGCATCCAGGCCCACCTGCTTGGCCCCAGCTCCCCAGCCAGTGCTGTGCCTTCAGCAGTGACTTCACTACTGTCTTAACCTTGCTGCTGTTACTACAGTTTTGTTTCCTGGCGGTACCCACAATGCACAGCTCACTGCATAACACAAGGTAGATATTTCACACATGCGTGTTGTATGGAATTAAATTTCCTCTAAATGATTTAAAAGAAACAAAAGTTAAAGCAGCCAGTCAATGGATGTGAATAGGGAGAGGGTTTCACAGGTGGGAAGCAGAGACAGCAGGAGAAAGAGGCAGTGAGGACCCTTCCCACCACGGGCCCCTCGTATTTCTGGACTGTGAACTCCAAGGAGGTGATCAGCCGGAGGCCATGGCGAGAGGCAGGCAGAGTGTCCCATTATGGGCACGTGACAAGTCACAAGCTAGGATGCAGAAAAGCAGGTCTCTCCCACTGCCAGAGAGCAGCGTCAGCATCAGCCATCCAGCATCAGCATCAGCCGTCCACCATCAGCATCAGCCATCCACCATCAGCATCAGCCGTCCGGCATCAGCACAAGCCATCCACCATCAGCGTCAGCCGTCCACCATCAGCATCAGCCGTCCACCATCAGCATCAGCCATCCACCATCAGCATCAGCCGTCCGGCATCAGCATCAGCCGTCCACCATCAGCATCAGCCGTCCACCATCAGCATCAGCCGTCCACCATCAGCATCAGCCGTCCGGCATCAGCATCAGCCATCCACCATCAGCATCAGCTGTCCGGCATCAGCATCAGCCGTCTACCATCAGCATCAGCCGTCCACCATCAGCATCAGCCGTCCACCATCCGGCATGCTCCTCCATCAGCCTGTGTACTTGTCACACTGGGAGAGTCTCCTCCTTGGCCTTCCTGCAACATGCATCATGATGGGGCTGGTGTGGGCAGGAACCTGGGACCAAATCCAGCCACCACCCGCGTCTGTAAAGAAAGTGTTATGGGAACACAAGGCCACAAGGAACTGAGCCAAGCCCATGCTTTTAGCGACTGTCTATGGGTGGTTTGCTACAATGACTGCATTTAGTAGTTGTGAGAGAGACCATATGGCCCACAAAGTCTGAAATATTTGCTTTCTGACCCTTTCCAGGAGAAGTCTGCTGATGCTGGCCTCAAGAGAAGGTCGGGGACTCCATTCTCCACCACAAGCAGCTCCAGCCCCTCCTGCCTCCTCTGCTCCCATCCCCAGTCTTAGAACAAGGGCAGCTCCCAGCAGGGTGATATTCAAGATATTTAACAACTGGTGTGATGCCACCACCACTCACAGCAGAAGCCTCAGACCTGGAGCAGAAAGGGTGCTGAGCCCCTAAGTGGCCCTTGGATTCCAGGAGGCTCAGGGGCCATCAGGAGGCCAAGGAAGGCGAGGGCGGCACGGACCACAGGGAGATGGGCACTGGGAGACTCAGGGCCGTCTACCAAACAGCACAGCCACAGTGGGGCCTGTCAACACCCCACCAGGCATACACGAGAACTGAGAAGAGGAATGAGGGCCAGAAGCGTGTTTACAAGCCCAGCCGCCAAGTCTCTTTCCTCCCTCGACCGCAGTGAATGAAGCAGGAGAAGGTGAGGCTTTGGTTCCAGGCCTATGCGCAGTTTCCGGGTCAGGTTCCCAGCTGAGCTGGGCATAGAGCTGCCTGGCACACCCCAGACCTGCTCAGCCTCCCTGGCGGCTGCCTGCCTTGGGCTGCCTGCGGCAGCCTCATCTCCCCATGCTGGGGAGGATGGATAAGCGCCGGCCAGAGGGAAAACTGCCCAGGGTGTCTCTCAGCACGTTCTGGCCGTGGTCTGCAGAATAATCATTTTTAAAAATAAATCCAGCTGGAGTCTCAGCTGAAAACAGCTTCCTCAAAATGGCAGGATAAATTGGACACTTTATTTCAGTGGTAAAATAGCTTGGCTGCTGAATAACTGGGGAAAGGGCTCATTTCAGCAACGTCATTTCAGGCTGGAGTCTCAGGCTCGTCCGGCGTGGGCGGCAGCCTCTCCCACTGTGCCTCGCGCGGAGGGGTGAGAGGATGCAGGACCCTGCCTGGCCACGTTGGATGCCCTGGGTGGTCAGATCAGTCCTAGAACGGTCATGACTTCTCCGACTTTTCCCAGTGGTCCAGGTTCCCCAAAGCACTGCCTCTGCTCTGTCCTGAGGGAGCACAAGCCTCGTCTGCTTTCCTGAAGATCGTTACATCTGAAGGCTGGACCTCTGGATGCTGTTTTGATCCAAGAGAAAAACTCTCAAATCAAATAAATGAATCCTGAAATTGAATACCGATTTAGAATAAAAACGAGTGAGGCGGTATTTCTCCTGGAGTGCGTCTTCTGTGGTGTCGACTAAGGAACAGAAGTGTCTGTGCTTTCAGGGTGAGCAGACCTTTATTAGTCTAAGGCTGCAGAAACTCCCAGGGCCCGTCTCCAAACTCTGACTTGTTTAGCCCTCACTAGAACCCCAAGAGAGACACAATTCTCTTTTCTCCATTTAACAGTTAGAAAAACAGAGGATGCAAAGACTTACATACCTTTTCTCAAACTACAGAGCTGCAAATGGAACCGAAGTCCTCTAATTCAAAATGCCACGTGGACTGTGCATGTTCCACCAACCAGAAAGGAACGGCTCTCTCGTTAGTGTAAGTGTCTTTTGAAACTGAACCAACAGACAGACAGCATGGGGCTGTGGATAAAGCATGAACTGTAGAAACTGGAATCTC
Organism: Papio anubis; assembly: GCF_008728515.1. Lineage (NCBI taxonomy): Eukaryota > Metazoa > Chordata > Mammalia > Primates > Cercopithecidae > Papio > Papio anubis. Next base: position 268,294 of record NC_044987.1, read on the forward strand.
TGTTACCCATCTACCTCTTGGAACCTTCCCCCTGGAAGGTTCTGGAAGGATTCTACAGACTTGAGTTGACATATGTTCATTCTGCACCCATTCCCATCCAATTTCCTTAACCCTGAATCCCGTGGTGCACACCAGACGGTCATTTAGGGGAAGGACCCCATACCATGACCTGCTTAGCCAGCTGTGCCTTCATCTGCACCATCAGCCGAAGGGAACATGCTCCACCTTGCAGGGGCACAGCAGAATTCACTTTTGGAATTAAGAGAAAAATGTTAACTTCTTCTTCTGAGTAGAATGCAGTAGGTCGTAACAGAAAAATACTTCTTCTGCAGTAATTAAAATAAGCAGAATAAATTTTAAAAATCATATTTTTAAAAGCACTAAAATTCCAGACACAAAAGAGCCCTGCCCAGGTGAGCTGAGGCTTGCAAGTTATTCTTTCCCAGTGGGCACATTTGCTGATTCTGGGTTTAGATCCGTGGCAGTGCCTGGCCCAGCCTTGCTGGAGGAAACTCTGACTCGTGAAGCTTGCAGCCATTGAATAGGGCAGGAGCAGGGAGCTGGATGCTGGAGCTACCTCAGCACACAGCTAGTTTCTGCCATGGGACCTTCGCTGATTCAGGCAAGGAGACTGTGGGTGCAGCTCAGAGCTAGGCCTGATGCTTCTAAAAGTCAGGTGAAATCACCTGAGGACTCTTGTGTTCAGGAAACAAAGGTGGGCCAGAGGTCAGGGGGTTTGCCTCAGAAACACTGCAAGTCTCTCCATCAAGATACTCACTAGGTTTTGAGCCTTCTTGGCCAGTGAGGCTGGAGTCCAGGCTTTGGGACCCTGAAGGACAACAGGGAACATCTCACAGCCTTTCAGGGCTGAGGCAAGCAAGGGCAAACCAGAGACAGGCTGAGTTTGTATTGTTCCTTTCTTTTGCATTCTGCGTATTTGTATTTAAAATTCATGTTGTCAAGATGCTGTGCAGGTGGGCATTGCCTTTTAACCCAGGCATCTCTGCTTTCTGATGAGAACCTTCCGTCCGTTTCCTCAGAGTCTAACTGTATGGGCAGGTGTGAATCTGCCTTCTGACCAATTGTTTCCATTTTCTCCTTTGGCTTTTGCCGTTCTGTGGCTCCTTTTCTGTCTTATTTTAGGTCCGTGGAATACGTTTCAGCGTTCCATTGTGTCCTCTCTATCAGCTTTTAGGCTAGACCTCTTCGTTATTAGGTTAGTAGTTACTCTAGGGATTACAATATTTGTCCTTCTCCCAGTATAATTAGCATTAATATTGTGTCACTTCACACCTGGCCCTCCACTCTTCCTGCTTCGTATTTCACACATGAAAGAACTTTGAAAAGGTTTAATTTTATTAACTTGGCTCCATCCTTTGTGCTGTTATTGTTATACCTTTTACTTCCACATGTTAAGTTCCCTACCTTGGAGTCACATTATTTTTGCCTTGAACACGTCATCTGCCTATGAAGAAAATTAATACAAGAAAACAGATGGTTCTTATATTGACTCATATATTTAATGTAGTAAACATTTAATGTATTAAACTCCTCATTTCTTCTTGTAAATACCAGTTTTTATCTGACATAATTTCCTCTCAGCCCCAAACACATTCTTTGGTATTTATTTCAATGTGGTTCTGCTGGAAACAAAATCTCACAACTTTTGATTGTTAGAAAATATCTTTATTTTTGCAGCCGTATTCAAGCGGTACGTTTATTGGTCATAAAATTCTGGGTTAGCATCTTTTTTGTTTTTTTCTCTCAGGTATTTAAACTATTGCTCTATTATCTTTTGGCCTTTGTTGTTTCTTATGAGAAGTCACCGTCATGCATATAGGTGACCCTCTGTAGGTTTATGTGCTCATGCTGTTTCCAGGACTTGATCTTCATCTTTTTTTTTTTTTATGTAATCTGCATAGGCACAAGGTTTTCCTTGTACTTATCCTAAGTTATTGCCGAGCTTCTCAGATCTGCATGTAATGTTTTTCTTCAAATTCAGGAAATATTTGGCTATTATTTTTTCCAATTATTTTTACGACCACATTCTCCTTCTGGGACCCAGGGACATTGTGTCATGTTGTCTCACAGGTTAGTGGCACCTTTTTCTTCATTTCTTTCCATTTCCTTTTCTTATGTGTTCTTCAGATTGACGATCTCATTGAATCATTTCACAATTTTTTCCTTTTATTTCCCGTTTGCCATTTAACCCAGCCCATGAATTTTTCATTTAAATTATTAAGGATTTTAGTCCTGAATTTCTTTTTATTCTTATTTATAAATTCCATTCCTTTGTTGGCAGTTCATATCTGTTCATTCATTAAAATTAATTTTATAAAGTTTTCTAACACATTGATAACTACTGCTTTGAATTTTTTGCTTTCTAATCCCAACACCTGGGCCATCCCATTTCTTCTCTTTGTTAATATTTTTATTGTATGTTGGATGTTGTGATCACACATTCTAGAAATTCTGAATTATGTTAGAATCATCTGAAGACCATGGGTATTTTTTCTAGAACCTAACTCAGTTACGAGTGGATGCCTCTAAATGTGGCCTTGTTTCTATACTTTGTCATGGTGTCGGCCTGTGAGAATCCAAGCCCGTCTAGCCGGCAAGGTTCAATCTCCAAATCCCAAATTATTTTTAAAGTGCTTCATTAATTTTAGACTTTGTTCAGGTGACTATAAAGGAGTCTTGACTCTAGAATATGGTCCCTACTCCAGAGCTGTGGGCTCCTTGGCGTTTCAGTCAGATGCCCAGGCATACGATTCCTCTCATCTGACTGAGCTAACATTCTGATGCCATTGTTAACCTCTAGCACCTTTCCTCTCTTCCCAAATCCACAGCAGCTGCTCCATGGCAGACCCCCTATAGTCTCTTCCTAATCAAAAGCATCCTGGCCATTGGAAAAGAGCTCGGAGACATCTCCACACAGGTCTCGGTGACCTCCCCATGCAGCTTTCCCTGCTCCCATCCTCTGCCATCTGAGCCTTAGTAAAACCACCAACCTAGCCCAAATTCAGCTCACGTCATTACCAAAGTGAGATAAGCCCACAGCCCTTCTGCCTAACAGAAGAAAGTGAAACTGCAGGAATAATCTATCACCTGAGTCTTCATAGTGCTTTTACAGACAATATACGGTGCACAGTAAAACAAAGAAAATCACTAGGCTGGCAAAGAAGCTATATATATATATGTGTGTGTGTGTGTGTGTGTGTGTGTGTGTGTGTGTGTGTGTGTATTCTAGACCATATTCTAAAGACTATAGTAAATGTTAATAAAACCAAATTATATATATATGAATTATCACATAAAATAATTAAGTATAATTTGTTCATATACATAATAATTAGTAGGTATAGTGGTGGTCTCATGAAAGAATGGAATGAATCCATAATTTAGGTAGAGTATGGGGGGTAGGTGGAGCCTCCAGTGGAGAATGAACAAAGATGGAAGGAAGGGTGGAAGGAGAACAGTGGAGGAGGAAGAAGGAATGGAGGAACAGAATAACTGAGATGCGGGCGTGGCAGGCATACCGCATACATACATGCCGGTATGGCGTATTCGTTATATACACCATAACAACCATAATGGCATACGTATGGCGCGGGCGTATCGCCATACCATGTAACAAACCATATACCAGGCATACACGCATGGCATGTGGCGTATCTGGCATACCATAACAAACTATACTTGTGTATATACATGTATGGTATGTGGACTATCTGTATCTGCTATATACACCATAAACAAACTATACTTGTGTATATATATGTATGGTATGTGGTGTGTATCTGCTATATATACCATAACAAACTATACTTACTAATTAAGAGAAATAACAGACCAATGATTTAGGTATCATAATTAGCAGCAAAACCTTTTAAAACTGATTTAATAGTGTTATTAATAGAAGAAAAATGATTATGTAGATGAAAAGTTGGAAATTTTGACGTGTATAATTGGAACCTATAAGGAAGTGAAAATGCAATGTCTCAGTATTAATCAGTTATTAAGACCGTATTGGATTTAGGCGAACACAAAATTAGTGAACTGTAAAAGAAGTCAGAGGAAAGCACACGGAGGAAAAAGAACTAAGAATACACCCCGAGATCAAGAGACATGCGGGACACACTTGGTCCCTTGGTAGGTCTAAAAATGAGTAAAGTGAGCACAACTGAAATACTGAAGTAATAGGAGTGATGGCATGCTCCAAAGCAATATTCAAAGAGGTGAAGACTGAAAACTGATCAAGGACAGCAACACAGAGATTAAAGAAAATCAGTAAACCTAAAGCAGGATAATTACCCGAAAATCTACTGGCAGGCATATTATAGTAAAATTGATTTTTAAAATACTTTAAGGCAACCAGGGATTAATAATATTACCTTCAAAGAAAGAAAGAGTGGTAGGAGCTGACTTCTCAAGAGCAAGTGTGGGAAACAAAAGATAATGAAATGTTATTTTTAAAGGGCCAAAAGATTTAAACAAAAATGCAAATCTTATAAAAATAAAGATTAAATTTTTTAAAATAAAGCTTGGCTAAACAAAATGTGAGCAAATTAATGGCCATCAAATCTTAACTACAATAAATACTAAAGGAAATTAATCAGTCCGAAGAAAATATTGCAGACGGAAATGGAATTGCATGAATAATGAAGATAATCAGAAAGTGAACATACGTGAGTAAATAAAAACGAATATCAGCCATGCACGGTGGCTCACGCCTGTAGTCCCAGCACTTTTGAAGGCCAAGGCAGGCAGATCACCTGAGGTCGGGAGTTCGAGACCAGCCTGACCAACATGAAGATACCCCGTCTCTACTAAAAATACAAAATTAGCTGGGCGTAGTGGTGCATGCCTGTAATCCCAGCTACTTCGGAGGCTGAGGCAGGAGAATCATTTGAATATGGGAGGTGAAGGTTGTGGTGAGCCGAAATTGCACCATTGCATTCCAGCCTGGGCAACAAGAGCGAAGCGCTGTCTCAAAATAATAGTAATGGCTTGTACAGTTTCAACTATATGCAGACTTAAAATGGACAGTAACTGTAAAGCAAAAGGCGGCAGTGGTAAATATAGCTGAAAGGGTCTAAAGGTCCAACAACATCACGGAAGTGGTAAAAATACAATTTGTATTAGAAAGGAAGACATCAAAGATGTATATTGTACTAGCTAGAGTAACTATGGAAAAAATAACAAAAAAAAGATACATGACAAGCTAATTTAAATAATGGAATAATAGAAAATATGGGATGAATTCAGAGGAACTCAAAAAATGGGGGGAAAATAAACATAAAGCTGTTTGTACAAACAGGAAATTAATAGGAACAAAGTAACTGTAAACCCACCCAACTCAGTAAAAACACTGAATGTGAATGGAATCCTGGTGATATTCTGCTTCTTGATCTAGGGACTCATTACCTCAGTGTGTTCAGAATGTGGGAATGTAAACTTAAGATTTCAACACTATTCTATTTGTATTCATTTATATTTTATGTATCTTTTAAAAGGCACTTTTAAGCATTATCAAAATGTTTACATTCTGGAAAATTATATTACCAAAATGCCAAAGGTAATGGAAAATGAGCTTGTAAAAATATTTTCATCTTTTATTTATGTTTGTTTTCTAATATCTTAACAAAAAAAAAACCTATGGATTTTGCATAGTTACCAAAAATTAAAATGGATATCTTTTTTCTTTATTAATACTAAATATAGATAAAGTATACATTAGAAGCCCATGAATGCAAAGATGGTAGTGTCATCTGGCCCTTCTCCTAAGCCCACCATTCTCAACATTTCACACGGAACGTACAAGGAACTGTCACCCCTTTCCTGCATCTGTCAATGTACCTGGGTTCCAAGTTTCAGAGCAGAAACCAGAATAGATTGGACTGGAAATGTAGGCTTCTTAGCCATTGGAGAAGCAGACAAGATGCTTGTAAGCCTGCAATATCTCTTTTCTTCTCTCTTCTTCCCTGGCCCTAAAAAACCTACCAGGATGCCTGAGCAGCATTTGGTGTCCAGCAGGACAAGACTCTACTCAACACCCAAGGCAGTAGATGGGGCTGCTGGGGCTGGGATTGCAGGCTGCAGAAGGGATCCAAATAGGACCACAACGTCATTGCTGTGTGGGTGATGGAAAAAGAGAAAGAGAATTCTCTGGCCTGTTTCATTGGCTGAAAAATACTATAAATTCTTTCCAATGTCTGGGAGAAAAATTGCCCAGTTTTAGTTCCAGTGGCTGGGATGTCTGGAGTTTTCTTCAGCACAGGGAAGAGATTTAGCGTAGGGAGCTCTATGTCTCCTTCAGTCCAATTCCTAGAAGCAAAACTTTTGATGTCAACAAACTCTATAGAGCAAAGTGCAGCTACAGGGATAAGTGAGTAGCTCTCAAGGCTGGCTCCTAGGTGGTCACAGTCAAATAAACCTCACCATATTTTCTCCTACTCTTTCCTCTCATCACCATTCTTACATCACCATCATCATCATCACCATCATCACCATCTTCATCACCGGATCACCATGAAGGCATCGGACCATCATGGCACCATCTTCATCATTCATCATCATCATGCACCATCATCACCATCTTCATCCATCATCATGCATCATCACCATCATCATCATCATCTACTTCACCATCAGTCATTCATTCATCACCATCTTGCATCATCATCTTCATCACCATCATCGAGTCATCACCATCATCAGCCATCATCACTCATCGTTCATCACCTATAACATTCATCACCAGTGCACCATCATTCTACAGGCATCATCTACCAGTCACTCACCATCTGTCATTTTCATGCATCACCATGGCATTCATCATCATCACTGTCACCATCATCATCATCATCACATCATCATCATCATCATCATCACCATCATCACCATCATCACCATCATTGTCACTCATCATCATCATCATCATCATCATCACCATCATCATCACCATCATCATCACCATCATCATCACCATCATCATCATCATCACCATCACCATCACCATCATCACCATTGTCATCACTGTCACCATTGTGAAAGGACCCACAAAATCACTACTGAAAACTCAAGCTGAAAACTGCTCAGGTCAAACCTGCCTCCCATTTTATTCAAAGTTATCCCTCTGCTCACTGAGATCGATGCATTTCTGATTTGCCTCCTTTGGAAAGACTAATCAGAAACTCCAAAGAATGCAACCCTTTGTGTCTCCCTTATCTGTGACCTGGAAGCTCTTCCCTACTTCAAGTCTTCAAGTCTTCCTGCCTTTGCTTCAAGTGGCCCCGCCCCTCCAGTCCGAGCCAATGTACTTCTTACGTATATTGATTGATGAAGTGGCCCCGCCCCTCCAGTCCGAGCCAATGTACTTCTTACGTATATTGATTGATGTATGATGTCTCTCTAAAATGTAGAAAACCGAGCTATGCCCCAACCACCTTGGACACAGGTCATCAGGACTTCCTGAGGCTGTGTCATGGGCACATCTTTCACTTTGGAAAAACAAACCTTCTAAATTAACTGAGACCCGTCTCAGATTTTCTGGGTTCACATCATCATCATTATTGTCATTACCATCATCATTGTCATCATCACCATCACTGTCATTACCATAATTATCATCATCACCTTCAGCAACAACATCATTATTGTCATTATTATTGTCATTTTCATCATCACTGCCATCATCATTATCATTATTGTCATTTCTGTGGACTGATCACACTGGCCTTCATCTTCTCCCTCTTCAACACACACCCATCTGCCAAGCTGGCCCCAAGAATCTCAAATATTACTGTTTCAACTTCGTTTTCAAATTCCTGAAGTTCCCATGTGGCTGGCAGGGTTAAATCAACCACTGAGGCACAGCGGAGGGTCTTGTCATCATGAGGTTGTCACTGACCTTACTGGCCTCACTCCCTGCTTCCCTTCTCTGGGCGTGGCCTCACAGAATCTCTCTCCAACACTTGAAGAAGGCACATTATTTAGCATCTCTAAGCTTTGGGTTATGCTCTTTGCTCTTTCCTCTTCCTGCATTCTGACCCCTCCAAATCCTCTGTCACAATCTGGCACGGATGTCACCTCTCCCGAGAAGTCTTTTCTGGGTCTTCACTCCTGCTGCTATGCTTTTACCAGCCTTTGCACATCTATTTCTCTTTTTTGTTCTCAATTTTTAAGCATTTACTACATATGAAATATCACACTAAGTGCCTTAAATAATACAGCCCGTCTAATTTAATACCCATAACAATCCTGCAAGGCAGATACCATAATTATCCCCATTTTACTGATGAAGAGAATGAGCCCTAAGTTAGATAACTTATCCAAAGTCTTGGCTGGGCACGGTGGCTCATGCCTGTAATCCAAGCACTTGGGAGGCCAAGGCTGGCGGATCACCTGAGGTCAGGAGTTCAAGACCAGCCTGGCCAACTTGGTGAAATCCCATCTCTACTAAAAACACAAAATTAGCTGGGCATGGTGGTGGGTGCCTGTAATCCCAGCTACACAGGAAACTGAGGCAGCAGAATCACTTGAACCCAGGAGACGGCAGTTGCAGAGAGCCAAGATCACACCATTGCACTCCAGCCTGGGCCAAAAAGCAAAACTCCATCTCAAAAAAAAAAAAAAAAGAGTCTCAAATCCAGTCATAAGTGAGATTTTAACCCATTTCTGAGTGCCTCTGAGTCCTGGCCTTCTCACCAGGTAGAATAGTTCCCATGGCTTTGTGCTGCCCCTGCACTGGCTGTGGGCTTGCTGACAATGGACATGAGTGGTGCCTGCACAGAACAGAAGCTCCGTCATTCTTCTGAAGATGTTGGCAATCCCACCATGCCTACAATGAGGAGCACACGAGGTGTCTCTAGTCTCCTGTTTTTAAACGCCACTTCAGATAACTCAGTACGGCGCCAGAGGCCCTGAGATGAACAAACGCCATCCCTGTCCTTGAGGAGCACATTTCACATTAGAATCCAGCTGAAGAGGAAGGAACGCTCACAAGCCCACCGCATGTCAGGGCTGGAAATCAGCCTCGCCTTACCTGTCCTCCAGCCCCTCTCAGCCATCCTCTGAAGGGAAGGCCCCATCCCTGGACCTACGTCGGAGGCTCCTCAGACCTACCACCTGAGCCAGCTGAGCTCCAGTCTGAAATGAAGTCACCTTGAGGGAGGCCTCCCGTCCCCTCCCACTGCCCCCACCCAGAGCCGGCTCTCCTTCCTCATCAGCTGCCCCTCCTGACACCTGCCCTCCCCAGTCAGTCCCACAGCTGGTCTGGAGAACATTCCCCATCTCAGCCTCCAGCTTCCCCAAGGGCCCAGAGCAGCACTTCGACCCCCTGTGAACAGGAGGAGTCAGACCACCCGGCGCTGCCCGGCTGCCCGGGGCAGACCCCCATGTCCTCTGGTGAGGAGGGGCTGGGCAGCGGCCTGGGGCAGTGGGACTGCAGTGCACTGTCTTGCCAGCCTGGAATCTTCCGGGGGCAAGCCACAGAGGTGGGGACAGGCAGAGACACTGATGCCAGGGGGCTGAGAGGGCCTTTCTCCCCCAAAGAGGGCTCATAAGCACCTGTGAACACACACAAGGGACTGTGGGACCAGCGAGCGGACTCTAACTGCCCCTCTATGGACCAGCGAGCGGACTCTAACTGCCCCTCTATGTGAGCAGCCTCAGGCAGGGAGCCACCCACAGCCTAGGCTCAGCCTGCAGAAGCCTCTAGCCCTGTGGCCCTGGGCAAGTTAAACAGCCTCAGTGGGCCTTTCTTTTGCCTTTTCCAAGGTGGACACTGTGATAATAGTATCTTCCTGGTAGGGTTTTGGAAGGATGAAAGAGTTATCATATGTTAATTAGGTAGAGTAGTCTCAGGAAAATATCAATAGTGTCATTTCATCCTTGATATGGGGCCCGGTGCAATGGGGCTGTTTAGCCACAGTGAAGGGATTAGAAAGAGGGATTTCCTCGTGACTGTTGTGCTTTCAATCCACAGAGGAGGCTCAACTTCCTTTCCCTGCTTTGCCTTCATATGATGTCAAACTCCAGGAACTCCTGTGGGCCTCAGTCCCCATCCGCTCCTCCCAGAACAAGGGGAGAGGCAGCTGCTTAGACCCTGAGATGAGATGCCTGGTGCAAAAACTGCCAGGCACAGCGGTGCGGCCTGTGGCATGGAGAGTGGGCAGTCCCAGCCCAGGCTGTCCTTTCCCTGACCCCCAAGACAGGCTTGAGAGCTGTTCTCTGAGCTCCATGGGCAGTGACTACTGGCTGAGCCCCACCTCAGCACTAGAATGCGCTGCTGTCATTCTCTGTCTGCCACTGGCCTTCAAATGCAGGAATCCTGTGGCCTCATCAACCCTAGCCTTGACCATGGCACCAGGAAAACAGTAGTTGCTCAATAAATGTTAGACAGATGAATGAATGAATGAATGAGTAGATGAATGAATGAATGAATAGATGAATGAATGAATGAATGAATAGATGAATGAATAGATGAATGAATGAATGAATAGATGAATGAATGAATGAATAGATGGATGAATGAATGAATGAATGAATGAATGAATGAATGAAGTTCAGGGTAAAATTGGGAAGACAAGAATTGAAGCCACAACAAAGAGCCCTTCCGCAGACTCCTGGGCCGACGTGCTGCTGCATCCCTGGTGTGAGAAAATCCTGGGGTGAGACCCCTTCACCATCAGCCGTTCCAAACGGCAACAGCCTCTAATGCAGGGTGTGGCCGTTTGGGAGCGGGACAGGGCATCTTTGCAGTTCCTATAACAGTCACCAAATTGATGTTGTATTTGATGGTGTGTTGATTAATATCCTAATGTAATTTATTTCTAGTTGTGTTTGAAATGTGTGTAAGTACTGATTTGACACAAATATTAAATAAAATAGAATATTTACAAAATTCTTTACCTGGAGACTCTAGGAAAATCCATAGCTCTGTAACTGGGAAGCCTGTGAAACTTCCACTTTGACAGGGAGAGGCGAACCCCCCTGAGGGCACCGACCAACCCTGCTCTCCCAGCGGAAGGGCCTGCCCCGGAGGGCACCCGACTTCCCAGTGGGGACCAAGAGGCTGGACAACAATAAAACAAGCCCTGGACACTTGCAAAGCTCCTCAAAAGGCAGCCCTGAGGGAGGAGGAAGGCGTCTCACTTATGCCATTTGACAGTTGGGAAAACCGAGGCTCTGTGCAATTTAAGTGCCAACCACTATTAGACTCCCTCCAGAAAGGAGGGTGCTCCAGGCAAAGCCCTTCCCTGGAGCTGGCCAGTGCTCTTCAGCCCCCGCTTGGAGCCCAAGCCCACCCACCTGGGCACAGCCTGGGGCCCCATGTAACCCCCTCACATGCATAAAGGGCTGTGACAAGAACATTCTAATTCACGCCACAAACATTCCTGAAAGGCTCACTGTGGGGCAGCAGAGCCAGCCTGAGAGCTGTGCCTGGCACAGCTGCCTGCCCAAGGGAAGCGGGATGCATTCCTGAGATGCGGCTGGCTCCAGGGGGCTCCAGGGGGCTCCAGCCCCACAGCAGCAGTGCAGGCTGCAAACTGTCGAGAGCCTTCCCTGGGTGTCCCCTGGGATCTGTCAGCACCACCGCCAAGTGTTTTCCAAGCCCTCCTAAGCACCAGCCCCTGCCGCTCAGCCAGGGCCAGCTGGGGGCTTAGGTTACAGAGGCCGGAGAGGAGACGGCCCTTCCAGGCCTCCCTGGACCCTGCTGGCCCCTCTCACAAGCTGCTGCACTGCAGAAAAATAAAACCTCAAACAAAATTTTTTTTTAAGCAAGAGGAGGAGGGGGTAAAAAATAGCAGCACACAATTAGGGAGCTGCTGAACTTCTGTGCAAACTAATGAATAAACCAGCCCTTGACAACTTCCCCCAACTGCTGCCGACAGGATAATTGTGCCTAATTTCTTAATTTTAATGCCGTTGTTGCATTTGGCTTCTGCTAATGAGATGTAAATATGTGTTGCGGGTTTGTGGATTTGTTTAATTGCAGGGTATCTAAACTGAGATTGGCCAGAAGGTTAGTCTTACTTATTTTTTATTTTTATATGCCCCTGCATTCATCAAAGACAGTGAAGCTGGGAGGGTGGTGGCTGTGGCTGTTGTTTGCCTCCGTCCCTGTCCCCCTCTTCTTTGGAAGAGAGAAAGGAAGACCTGGTGCTTCCTGGTTGAGGGCTGGTGATTTTGAGGTATGGAAAGGGGGATGAAGGGAGGGCTACTTAAACCCTCTCCCTCCCCAGGCCAACCTGCTGCTACACCCCTCCTTGGCCAGGCTGATCAGGATACCCTTCTCCTCACCAAGGAAGGAGGAGGACACGGGCTGGGCCCAGCTGTGGTCTGGAGCAGCAGGTGGGGTTCAGACCAAAGCTGCATGCAGAGTGGCAGCCATACAGCAGGGGCGGGAGAGCCTGAGGTCCCACGTCTCATCTCCGACACACCAGCCTTGGGGGCATGGAGGAGCCAGTCCAGAGACTGGGGATACAGTGGATGTTCAACCTCCCAGCAGCGCTGCTTCCATGTCTGAGTGCCGGGGCTGTTCTCAGCCTCACCTCCTGTCCTCAGCTGGGATACGAATATCAACAGCCCTGTGAGGAAGGGGCTGTCATTGCAGCCCTTTGGCACATGGGACAACAAGGTAAGAGGTTTGTAAGTTTCTCAGAGTCACAGAGCCAAGTGGTGCGACGGGGTTGGAAGCTGGCACAGTCCCACAGCAAAGTGGAGGCCCTCTGCTGGAGTCACACTTCGTCTTATCCACACAGTCAGTCTGGCACGGATCCCAACGCCAGCCCCCACAGAAACCCACCTCTGTGCTTGGGTAACGTACCACAGCAGCAACACGGAAGAGAATCTGCTGGGCCAGCAGCTAAGGCGGATCCCAGGCCCTACTGGGAGGCCATCTCGTCTACCCGCTCCGTGGCAGGGCTGTGCCTGGTCGTCCGGCAGAGTTGGACCTCTCCCCACACTCACCACGTCCCAGAAGCAGTCAGGCACCCTGCAGCCTCCATGCCAGCATTTGCACCCTCTGGAGAAGGGAGCACTTCCTCATGCCTGAGAGAAGTCCTTGATCCAAGGTTTTAAGTGGAATCTTCACCAGCCACTCTCAAGAACAATTTCAGATGTTTAAAGAAAGACATGAGGTACCCCCTCAGGCTTCTCTTTGTAGAGATAAACCATCTTGAGTGCCTCGGCCTCTCCTGAGCTAGGTTCCTCTGAGACCCTCTGACAGCTCCTCCCGGGGTCTCTTCAATGCTTTGGACCCCAGACTCACTTGAGAACCACTTTAGTCAGAGTGAGAGTAGCCAACATATCCCTTCTTGGTCCTCACAAGGAGTGATGCTTAGAAATCGGCAACGTGCTTCTTTGGAACCCTCCTCCCTGCCCCGTCCTCGCCTCCCTGCTCTCCCGTCTCTAGTCTGGGTTGCATTTCCAGACCACTTTGGTGTCTTTTGGGGAAAGAAACTGATGAAACAGGTGGCACCTTCTGTGTTACTTCTCCCAGAGGTATCTGCATTTTAACCAGGGTGTTCTGATAGACTGAGAAGATCTTAACGCCCAGCAGAAGGAATTCCTAAAGGTGAAATTTCCCAGTCAACCAAGACAAACAAACTTAACTTTAAGAAGAGAATCTTCCCATCTCAGTATCGAGGTTGGGGGGCGGTTGAGCACGACCACTGTCCCTGCCAGTGCCGATGCCCTGCCTGTGTGCCCGCGTCTCCCCGTGTTTCTTCTTCTCTGGGATCTTTGCACTCCTATGTTTTCCTTCGTGTGATCCTCCCAGCATCTGCTTTTCTCCTTTGCTTTCCTGAGTGCCTCCAGATGAAGTATAAAGTGCTCTCAGCAGGCCTCAGGACCACGCACCCTCTAGTCCCAGCTCAGATGCCCAACACGAGCCTGGAGAAATACACTCCAGGACTCTTCCCCAAGGCAAAGGCTCCCAGCATGGGGAGGAGAGGCACCTGGTCTCCCATCCATCTACAGGGAACATCTTACCCCACATTCCAGGCAACAGCTTGTCCAGCCTATGCTTGGATCCTTCCAAGAACCCACTTCCCAGTGCACCCTTTCACCCCTGAGCAGTTCTGAGGTAAGGACGTCACTCGTTGGACTGGTCTGGTCCACCCACAGGAGGTCACACGGGGAAAACAGGAGATGGGGGACCTGGGTTCACCCTTCCCCGCGGCCATGTGCTCTTGGGCACTCATTTGTCCCCATTTGTACCACAGGAATAATAATCTCCACCTCAGCGGCTGTTGTGAGGACTAAGTGAGTTCACGTGTGTAGATTGCCCCCTCCACATAGGAGGGGTGATTACTTAAAGCTCAGCCTTCTCTACACAAGGCCGTTTCAAATTCTGTAGACAGCAGTAATGCCTCGCCTCCATTCTTCTGAGACGTGCTTTAGGCATTTAGGTAAAATGACCCCACGTCCCACCACAATTCCGGTTTCTTCGTGGAAATGACACAGTAACTACCTCACTTACCCTGTTTACCTCCAACGGCCACGTAGCGTGTCAAATGCAGTCATAAACCTGGCAAAACTGCAAAGCACTAAAACCGAGTTAGGTATCATTCCTTCCAGTTTTCCTGTACCTCCTTCTCCTTCTATTTCCCTTTGCCGCCTGCCTCTTGCCCTTGTCTCTTTCTCTTCTTTCTTCAGCCGCCGCATCACTCCCCACCAGCCCTTTCTCTTTCTTCCTCTGCCTTCTCCACTCCGCTTTGCAGCAGCTGCCCTGGGCTCCACACATTCCTGCTGGCTGGGGTGCGGAGCAGAGTGGGAGGCAGACTTGGGGCCCCTCCACCAGCCTCCGAGAGAATTCACAGCTATTCATTCCCTTGCACGTGTGGTGGAAAAAAGTATATCTGCCTTCGTTTAATAATGATAATAGAAAACAGCATTTATCCTATGAAGAAAGCCAGGTGAACACTTTGCAAAGAAGATGATCCTCCTTAGCCAGCCAGTCAGCTCATGAGACAGCTCCAATGTAATTGATGATGTTGTTGATCTCACCAAAAGCGTGTGTCTCCCTGGGTTGGCTACCTGGACCCATCATAATAGCACTGAGCAAGAAAACCTGGCTGGAGAAGTGCCTCATCCATAAGCCCTTCTGACAGGCACAAGGAGTAAAATGTAGGGATATGTAATAAATTCGGCAGAGTGCCCCACTGTGCCCTATTCTTGAAGAGAAATGATTCACAACCTTAGATGCTCATTAAAATTACAGAGAAATCTTTCCATGTCAATACCCAAGTCCTACCCTAGACTAAGTGTGTCTGTCTTTAGGCTTCTTGTCTGGGCATTATTGTTGCTTTTGTTTGTTTTTGAGGGCTTAAGAGAAAAACTGTCCAACCCTTAGGATAGTTCTCTGAGAAGAAGGAGTCTGTGGCTCTGAGTTTAGAGGTGCCAGATCCCACAACCTCTTCAGTCCTCAACCTTGACCTTGTTGGAGCTCAGAAACCAATACCCCAGAAGGCCTCAGAAGCAACCTCAGAAGTAAGAGGTTCTCTCTGACCTTCTCCTCGCCTCCTGTCTCTCAGTCATATTCCCCCCGCCACTGAAGCTGGCCATAGAAGCCAGAATCCCTCTTCCCCAAGGCAGGTCATAGATACCAGAAACCCCTTTTCCCCAGAGCCAGTCACACAACCTAAAATACGACTCTAACTTTTTCTGTGCCTTGTTTGCGTACAAACTGGCCACAAAGAAATGATCTGACCTGCCTTGTTTGACGGGAGGTCCTAAGACCCCCATTCCAGAGAGAGCTCTGCCCCTTACCCACAAAGGAGGGAGCTGCTCAGGGAGGCCAGGGAGAACCTAGACAGACAGGCCTGGCTGGTCTCCCCACTCAGTTTAGTAGCATGAGATCAGACTGCTTTTGTCCAATCTTCTTTCTGTGTGGTTGTCTATACTTTGCTGAACCGAAGCATAAAAATGGACAATTTCCCCTGTAACTTTGGATCTTCATCCTGAACGCCTCCTCCATGTACACACATTAAACAAACCTGTGTGCCTTTTCTCCTGTCAGTCTGCCTTTTGTGAGTTGGTTTTTCAGTCAGCCTTCAGAGGGTAAAGGATAACTCTCCTGCCTTGGCCCCTACAACCTCCTGGAGCCAGCTGGAACGCTGGGATCCCACGCATGAGGCTGCAGACAAGAGCCCAATAGGCAGCCCCTGCCCAAGCTCAGCCCAGAGTCTTCCTCCCGGGAAAAATGGTCATTCAGACACAGGCATCTGGATCCCACCAGCTGCTCCTGGAAGAAACATTCCAGTACAATTTATTCTCTGGACCGATTTCCTTTTTGAGCTTCGAAAGTCCCAGAAAACCTTCAGACAATTCATAGAGAAAAAGCCTAAAAAAGTAGGTAATATACTAACTTCCCTACCAATATCTACAGTGTCAACATTTGATTGGAAAAACAAATTCGTTGCATCAGCGTTTGCACCTCAAGTTTGTAGAGCAGCTCTTACAAATTGTGTAACAAGAGCCAACCCATCTCTGCTTATGTCATCATCAGTACACATTTAACCTTCCTCACAGCCTCGACAAGGTCAACCACTTTTCAGGGCAGTCAGTCCCAAAGTTCTTTGACCAGAGGAGTTTTTGTCCTGAAGTCACCGCTCCTGCCTCTGCTCCCACAGAGCTAGTTCCACATCAATGAAGGCCGTCAGCGTGTACGTCCTTCCCCACGACATCATGCAGCCTGACCTGGAAGCTGCCACAGCTTGCGTCCTGGCCTGCAGCCTTGCCTTCCCAGGGCCAAACTCTGTTCTTCCCCGACCCAGAGACTTGGGCGCTTTGAGAGCTGGGAGGTGAACGGGGTGGGTGCGTGGAGGAAGGCTGCCCGAGAGTCCGAAGACCTCAGTTTCAGCCCTGGTGGTTCCATCTGCCCTGTGCGACCTTGAGGGGAGTCCCTCATTTCTCTGGCCTGTAGATTCTTCATCAATAAAAGAAAAAGGTGACTTGAGATGGTCTCAGAGGCCTTGTTAGTTCCAGTCACCTGTGGCTCATGGTGGGGAGGTGCTAGTAAAAGGGTTGGAGAGGACCCTGTGGGGACCAATTTCTCCACGCTTTTGTGTGCACCGATTCATCCCCAATATTTGATAACCTTACTCGGTCTCTGAAACTTTTATGAAAAATACTTTTAAAAAGTCTTATACATTTATTCCTCCCCAGTTTCAGTCTCTGGGATCTGGCCTCTGTGCAGACATAAGGATGTTGAAAGGAATGATGGCATCCACCAATCCAACCTCCCACTGGCACAGTCACCTAAAGGCTTGTGAAAATCTCCACTGCATCAACCCCAGTATCAAAGCCTCAGTGTGCCTCATTTTGCTAGGAGAAGTGCCACATCTCCTATCCCTGGATAGAAGGAGGACTGAAGTGTGTGAGTCCCTGTGGCCTGGAAGGAGAGGAATCGTGGGCATAGTGCCAAGGACTGAGTATCCTGGGGCTTCCAGCTGCAGGAAAGGTGCCTGAGGATGGAAGCCGGAGGCCAGGACCCAGGGGACAACTCCTAATCAAGAAGCCAACAAACAACAAATTGGGCATTAATGCTATGTTAAAACTAGAGAGAAAAGACCGTTCAATGCTATGTTAAAACTAGAGAGAAAAGACGCTCCAAGTAGGAGATAAGAAAGCTGTAAGTCAGCTAAAGGAGAAAAAAGAAAAGCAGGTTGAAAATGGACAATGGGGCCTGTAATCCCAGCACTTTGGGAGGCCGAGACGGGCAGATCACGAGGTCAGGAGATCGAGACCATCCTGGCTAACACGGTGAAACCCCGTCTCTACTAAAAATACAAAAAAACTAGCCGGGCGAGGTGGCGGGCGCCTGTAGTCCCAGCTACTCGGGAGGCTGAGGCAGGAGAATGGCATAAACCTGGGAGACAGAGCTTGCAGTGAGCTGAGATCCGGCCACTGTACTCCAGTCTGGGTGACAGAGCGAGACTCCGTCTCAAAAAAAAAAAAAAAAGAAAAGAAAATGGACAGTGGGTGGTGCAGGGCCTGGATCTTTTCTTGCACTGCAGTGAAAGTGGTTGTGGAAGCTTTTTATCCAGTTCCTGAGGCATTTAAAGGGGAAATGCCAGCCAGAGTGGACCCGGAGTGTGTGAACCGGGCTGAGATTTGCTTTTTATTTATTTTTTTTATTTTCCAAAGAAGAGATCTCCGTTTAGAGACCCAGTCTCACTCTGTCAAGACATCCTGAAACTCAGTCCCCAGGTCCACAAGAGACCTCCCCTCCCTAGAACAGCCGTGCATTGACCTCACTGACCACACACAGCCCCAAGCCCATGTCAGTCAAAACCAGCATCCTCAGCCTATGGGCCAGGTGCCGGTCTCAGGGAATTCAGTGACGCAAGAGCCCTGAGCAGCTGTCCTGGAGCCACTGGCCAAGCCCATGGAAACATCCCTCCTCGTCACTCACCCGCTGTCCCGCCAGGGAGCTGGGGAGTCTGCACCCCGGCAGCAGGGAAAGGGGTGTGATGTTATGTGTTTTTTGATGAACATTTTTGTTCTATGTATTTATTCCTATATGTATTTATTTATTTTTTGAGAGATGGTGTCTCGCTCTGTTGCCCACGCTGGAGTGCTGTGGTGCCATCTCGGCTCACTGCAACTTCTACCTCTCAGATTCAAGAGATTCTCCTGCTTTAGCTTCCCAAGTAGCTGGGACTACAGGTATGCACCACTATGCCAGCTAATTTTTGTATTTTAGTAAAGACAGGGTTTCAGTATATGTTGGTCAGGCTGGTCTCAAACTCCTGACCTCAGGTGATCCACCTGCCTTGGCCCCCCAAAGTGCTGGGATTACAGGCATGAGCCACTGCAATCAACCTATTTATTTTTAAATAATAGACTTTTTAAAACAGTTTAAGGTTTACAGAATAGTTTAAAGGAAAATCCAAAAACTCCCATAGATCCCCTTACCCTCCCTGTACATCTTCCCTATTTTTGACATCTTGCCTCAATGTGGTATGTTTGTTACAATTGATGAGCCAAGAGTGAGACGTTATTTTACTAAAAGTACATACTTTACATTAGGGTCCGCTCTTGTTTTATGCACTCTATGGATTTTGACAAATATGTAGTGACATGTGCCCATCATTACAGTATTGTATAGAATAGTCGCAAGGTCCTCTGTGCCCCCCAGTGCCTCCCTCCCTCCCCCGACGCCCACCAGCCCCGGCTCTCAGCGACCTGTCTTCACAGTTCTCTGGAGCGCCTTACAGTGGGAATCATACAGAATGACCCTTTTCAGATTGGTTTTATTACTTAGCAATGTGCCTTTAAGGTTTCTGTATGTCTTTTCATGATTTGATAGCTCATTTCTAAAAAACCACGGAACATTTCATTGTCCGAACGTACCACAGTTTGACTGACAACTTGGTTGCTTCCAAGTTTTGGCAATCCTGACTAAGGCTGCTGTGGACAGTCATGTGCAGGGTTTTTGCAGACACAAGTTTTCAATTCTTTTGGGTAAATACCTAGGAGAACAATTGCTGGATTTATGGTGAGAGTATGTTTGATTTTATTATTTTAAAAAACTGCCAAGCTGTCTTCAAAAGTAGCTGTGCCAGTTTGCATTTCCACCAGAAATAAGCAAGAGTTCCTGTTGCTCCACATCCTTGGCAATATTTGATGTTGTCAGCGTTTTGGATTTTACTGTTCTAATAAGTGTATAGTGGTATCTCATTCTTTTACTTTGCAATCCTCTGATGACATGATGTTGAGTATTTTTTCATAGGCTTATTTGCCAGCTGCATATCTTGTTTGGTGAGGTGTCTGTTCTGATATTTTCCCCATTTTTAAATTAGGTTGTTGGTTTTCTTTTGGTTGAGTTGTAAGAGTTCTTTTCAGATGCCTGTCCAATAAGTTTGCAAACTTATTGGATAACGTTTTGCAAATGTTGTTTCCCAGTCTGACTCGTGGTTTTATTCTCTTAGCAGTGTGTTTCACAGAGTAGAAGTTTTTAATTATAATGCTGTCCAATTTGTCAATTTGTTCTTTCATGGATTATGCTTTTGGCATTGTAACTAAAATGTCATCACCAAACCAAAGCTCACTTAGCTTATCTCCTATGTTATATGCTGGAAATTTTATACTTTTGCATTTTACATTCAGGTCTTTGATCCATTTGAGTTCACTGTTGTGAAAGGTGGAAGCTCTCTGTATGATTTTGCATGTGGATGTCCAATTGTTCCAAAACTCTTTGTTGAAAAGCCTCGTTCTCCATTAAGTGGTCTTTGCTTCTTTGTCAAAGGTTAGTTGAGTGTGTTTGTGTAGGTCTGTATCTGGGCTCTCTATTCTGTTCCATGGATCCATTTGTCTATTCTTTTTCCAGTAGGGCACAGTGTTGTTTACTGTAGCTTGACGTTAAATCTTAAAGTCATGTAGGGTTATCCTCCAACTTTCTTCTTCCAGTGAATCTTTTTTTTTTTTTTGCCTTTTCCAATAATCTTTAGAGTCAGTTTTGTTAAAATATCTACAGGATAACTTGCTGGGACTTAATTGGAATTGCATTAAATCCATAGATCAGGTAGAGAAGAACTGACATCTTGATAATATTGAGTATTCCTGTACATGTACATGGAATGTCTATTTTATTTACATCTTCTTTGATTTCTTTCATGAGATTTTGGTAGTTTTCCTCATATGAATATTGTACATATTTTGTTGGATGTTTACCTAAGTACTTTTTGCTGGTAATATAGCCAGCACTGAGCTTTTAATTTTAAATTCTAGTCATTCATTTCTCAAAAGAAAGCATCACCTGTATTCTGCAACTTTGTCATAATCACTTATTAATTCCAAGAGTTTGTTGCCGTTGTTGGTGGTGGTGGTGATGGTGGTTCTTTGGGATTTTTTACATAGACAATCATGTCATCTGTGGACAAAGACAATTTTATTTCTTCCTTCCCAATCTGTATACATTTTATTTCCTTTATTTTTCTTGTTGCATTAGCTAGAACTTCCAGTACAGTGTTAAAAAGGAGTGGCAGGAGACGCATTCTTGCTTCTTCCTGGTCTTAGCAGGGCAGCATCTAATTTCTCCCCATTCACATGTTTCTCCCCATGCTCTCACCATGGTAGATGTGGTCGTTTTGTAGAGGTTCTTAATCAAGTTAAGAAAGATCCCCCCTCTATTTCATGCTTATTGAGAGTTTTTATCATGAAGAGGTATTAGATTTTTGTCAACTGCTTTTTCTGCATCTGTTGACATAATAATATGTTTTTTTTCCTTTAAGTTGTTGATATCTTGAATTACACTAATTTAACTTCAACTTTTGAGTCACCCTTGTATACCTGGGATAAATCCTACTTAGCCATGGTATGTAATTCTTTCTCTGCCTTGTTGTTATTGGTATTTGGTTGAGATTTTTTACATGTATATTTATGAGAACTGTAAGTTTGTGGGTTTCCTTTAATGTAATGTCTACATGGTTTAGGTATTAACATAATGCTGGTCTGATACAACGAGTATGAAGTACTCAATCTACTTCTAGTTTCTGAAAGAGATTGTTGAGAATTATAATAATTTCTTCCTTAAATGTATTGTAGAATTCACCAGCGAAACCATGTGGGCTTGTGCTTTCTGTTTTGGAAGGTTATTATTTACTAATTCAGTGTCTTTAATAGACATAGGCCTATTCAAATTATCTATTTCTTTTGTTGTGAGTTTTGAAAAATTGTGTCTTTCGAAGAATTGGTCCATTTCACCTACGTTATCCAATTTGTGGGTGTAGAGTTGTTCTTATAACATTTTCTCATTATCCTTTTTATGTCCATAAGGTCAGTAGAGATTAGCTCTCTTCCATTTCTGACAGCCGTCATTCGTGTCTTCTCTCTTTCTTTCTTAGTTAACGTGGTTAGTGGCTTATCAATTTTATTGAGCTTTTCAAAGAACCATCTTTTGGTCCTGTTGCTGTTCTCTATTGATCTCCTGTTTTCAGTTTCACTGATTTGTGCTCTACTTTGTACTACTTTTCTTCTACATACTTTGAATTTAATTTTCTCTCCTTATTGTAGCTTCCCAGGTAGAAAATTTGATTATTAATTTTTTCTTTCCTAATATCTGCATCCAATGCTAAAAGTAGCCCTCTAAGCACTGACTTAACTGTATCCTGTCAATTTTGATAAGTTGTATTTTAATTTTTCATTTATTTTGAAATATTTTTAAATTACTATGGAGACTTTCTTTGACTCATGTATTATTTAGATGTGTGTTGTTTAATCTCCAAATATTGTGGCTTTTCTGGCTACTTTTCTATTATTGATTTCAATTTTAATTTCATTAATGTTTTAGAGATGATCTAAGACATCTTGGTATAATTTCTGTTATTTTAAATATGTTAAGGTATGTTTTATGTCCCATAATTCTTTCCATTTTGGTGAAAATTTCACGTGGTCTTGAGAAGAATGTGCATTCTGCTTCTGTTGAATAAACTATTCTACAAATATCAGTGAGACCCAGTTGACTGATGGTGCTGTTCAGTTCAACTCTGTCCTTCCTGATTTTCTGCCTGCTGGGTCTGTCGGTTACTGATAGAAGAGTGTTGAAATCTACAACTATAATAGCGGATTAACCATTTCTCCTTGCAGGTCTATCACTGTTTGCTCCGTGTATTTTGACACTCTGTTGTTAGATGCAAACACTTTAAGAACTGCTGTGTCTCCTTGGAGAATTAACCCTTTTTTCCCTCTTTATCCTGATAATTTTCCTTGCTCTGAAGTCTGGCCTTTTTTTTTTTTTTTTTTTTTTTTTTTTTTTTTTGAGACGGAGTCTCGCTCTGTCACCCAGGCTGGAGTGCAGTGGCCGGATCTCAGCTCACTGCAAGCTCCGCCTCCCGGGTTTACGCCATTCTCCTGCCTCAGCCTCCGAGTAGCTGGGACTACAGGCGCCGCCACCTCGCCCGGCTAGTGTTTTGTATTTTTTAGTAGAGACGGGGTTTCACCGTGTTAGCCAGGATGGTCTCGATCTGCTGACCTCGTGATCCGCCCGCCTCGGCCTCCCAGAGTGCTGGGATTATAGGCGTGAGCCACCGCAACTGGCCAAGTTTGGTCTTTTTTAAATTAATATCTATTCCAGCTTTCTTTTGATTAGTGTTAGCACGGTATCTGTTTCTCCATCTATTTTTATGCTGTGTCTTTATATTTAAAACAGGCTTCTTGCAGACAACATAGTTGGGTCTTGTTTTTTCATCCACTCTGACAGTCTTTGCCTTTTAATTAGTGTGTTTAGAACACTGATATTTAAAATTGTTATTGGTATCTATTTTTTGTTGATATCTATTACGTTTGTTATCCTTTTGTATTTAATTCCTTTGTTCTTTGTTTCTTTTTCTTTTCTTATTGTGTCTTCCACTCATTTTCTGCCCTCTCTGGTTTAAATGGAATATTTTGTATAATTCTATTTCTTCTTCTTTCTTAGCATATGAATTATACTACATTTTTACTTTTTATAACGGTTTTTTTACGCTTTTCTTGAGTTTACAATACGTATTTATGACTAATTTTAGCCCTCTCTCTAACAGCACTATACCACTTAGTGAGTAGTGCAAGCGCCATACAACGAGTATTTCCAATTCCTTCCTCTCCTCCGATCACTTATAGCATTGCTGTCATTCCTCTCACTTATCCATAAGCTATAATCATCACATACATTGTGACTATTATTATTTCAAACAAACTATTCTGTGTTACTGTGAGAACAGAAAATAAAAAGATTTTATTTTACTTTCATTTATTCCTTCTCTTGTGCTCTTCTGTATTTACATATATCCAATTTCTGACCTGTATCATTTTTTATCTCTCTGAAAAATTTCATTTAACGTTTCTTTCAAGGCAGTCTACTGATAAGAAACTTTCTCATTCTCATACGTCTGAGAAAATGTTTCTCCATCACTCATGAAGCATAATTTCACTGGATACAGAATTCTAGATATGTTGTTCTTTTAACACATAACATATTGCACTCCAATCTCTTCTTGCCTATATGATTTCTAAAAAGAAGACTAATGTAATTCTTATCCTTGCTCCTCTGTAAGTAAAATGTTTTTCTCCTTTGGTTTCTTTTTTTTTTTTTTTTTTTTTTTTGAGACGGAGTCTCGCTCTGTCGCCCGGGCTGGAGTGCAGTGGCCGGATCTCAGCTCACTGCAAGCTCCGCCTCCCGGGTTCACGCCATTCTCCGGCCTCAGCCTCCCGAGTAGCTGGGACTACAGACGCCCGCCACCTCGCCCGGCTAGTTTTTTGTATTTCTTAATAGAGACGGGGTTTCACCATGTTAGCCAGGATGGTCTCGATCTCCTGACCTCGTGATCCGCCCGTCTCGGCCTCCCAAAGTGCTGGGATTACAGGCTTGAGCCACCGCGCCCGGCCTCTCCTTTGGTTTCTTTTAAGATTTTCTTTCTCTTTGATTTTCTGTGGTTTTAAATTGATATACCCAGGTATTGATTTATATATACATGTATCATGCTTGGTGTTCTCTGAGCTCCTTTTAGCTACGGTTTAGTGTCTTGCCTTAATCTGAGGAAATTATCAGTCACCATTGCTTTTAATACTTATTGTTTCTTTATTTTCTGTCCTTCCAGCATTCCCATTATGTGTCTGCTACACCTTTTGTAAGCATCCCACAGCCCTTGGATAGTCTGTCTTGTCCTTATTCTTATTGTCTCTTTGCTTCTCAGCTTTGGAAGTTTGTTTTAACATTTCTTCAAGCCTGCGAGTTCTTTCCTCAGCCATATCCAGTTTATTGATGAACCCTTCAAAGGCACTTCATTTCTATCACAGTGTTTTTGACTTTCTAGCATTTCCTTTTGATTCTTCCTTAGATTTTCCATCTCTGCGTCCATTACGCATGTGTTGGCACATCCACTTTTCCCATGAGGCCCCTAGCATATTAATCAGGATGTTTTATACCCCTGGTCTGGTGGTTCCATCATGTCTGCTCAGTCCGGGTCTGGATCTGATGCTCGCCCTTTCTCTTCAAGTGGTTTCTTTGCCTGTGTTCACGGTTTGCTGTACTGTGGCTATCCGAGTTTAAGATCGCTTTTGGATCCTTGTTTACATCTCTCCTCCCGTCTTAGATTTTCCCCAGAAACTCCTCCTTAAGTAGAGTCTGAATCTTGCACTTATTTTAGCTGTAATCCCTGTGATTCTACAGGAGCCCCAACGGTGTGGGAGTAAGGTGTGGGGGGCTGGAAGCATCCTATGGCCCTATGACGGAGTCTCAGTCTCTTGCTGAGCCTGTGTCCCTGGGCTGTGACCATCCTGCATTCTTCTCAGTTGTGCTTTGTTTTCCTCCTTAAGTGACACAGAGTGGTTAGACAGAGCTAGAGCTGCATGTTTTCCTAGGTTGGTTAGGCCCTGCTAAAACCCTAGTCAGTCCCGCTTGGGTGAAACCGATTCCCCTGGCGTCAGGTCTTGGGAAGAACAGCATAAATTCCACCTGTTTGGAAACGGCTGCTTTTCCCTCCCTCTGCTGCCAGCCTGAGGGGGTCGTTCTCCTGCCCTCACTGTGAAAACCTGGTGGGGTTTCTGGAGGTAAAACTCAGGAGGATGTGTGGGCCCCGACAACCACGACCCCCTCCTGCGGTTTCTGACTCGCAAACGTGTCCACACGGAGCCTCCGCTTTGTCAGTTCTAGTCTGGGCTCCCCTGCTCTGGCCCAGGGTTCTGTGGCAGCTCCTAATCTTGGGCGTCTGCTCCAGTGAGAGCCCGTCTCTGTCACTCCGGGGACAGACGTTTGCTTGTGACCTCCATTCTTTAACAGATCTAAGAAGAGTTGTTAATTTTCAGTTTGTTCAACATTTTCTTATTGTTAGGATAGAGTCATGACTTCCAAGCTCTTTACATGTCAAACCATAAACTGAAGTCCTTTAGTAAGCATTTTTTTTTTTTTTTGAGGCAGAGTCTCGCTGTGTCACCCAGGCTGGAGTGCAGTGGCTGATCTTAGCTCCTTGCAGCCTCCGCCTTCTACGTTCACGTTCTTCTCAAGCCTCATCCTTCCGAGTAGCTGGGACCACAGTCATGGGCCACCATACCCAGCTAATTTTTGTACTTTTAGTAGAGGCAGGGTTTCACCATGTTGCCCAGGCCAATCTTAAACTCCTGGCCTCAAGTGATCCACCAGCCTCGGCCTCCCAAACTGCTGGGACATGTCCGGCCTTTAATAAACTTTGAGTTTTAAAATAATTTCAGATATACAGGAAAATTGAGAAGACAGCCTGGAGAGTCTCCCTGTCAGCATCCTGCTCCCACTGTCAGCATCCTGCTCCCTGTGCTCCACAGTCAGGCTCCCACAGTCAGGCTCCCACAGTCAGGCTCCCACTGTCAGCGTCCTACATTAGTGTGGTTTAGCTGTTACAACTCGTGATCCAATATTGACGCATTAATATCAGCTAAAGTCTGTATTTTAGTCTTATTTTCTTTATTTTCCCCTAATATTCTTTTTCTTTCCCAGAATCCCATACAGCAGGAGTCCCCAATTTCTGGGCCTTGGACCAGTGCCCGTTCGTGGCCTGTTAGGAACTGGCCACACAGCAGGAGGTGAGCGGCGGGCAAGGGAGCATGACCTGAGTCACCTGAGTTCTGACTCCTGTCAGATCAGAGGCCCCATTAGATTCTCGTAGGAGCGTGAACCCTATTGTGAACTGCGCACGTGAGAGATCTAGGCTGCACACTCCTTACAAGAATCTAATGCCTGATGATCTGAGGTGGAACAGCTTCATCCTGAAACCTTCCCCCCACCATCATCCATGGAAAAAGGTCACCAAAAAGGTCGGGGACTGCTGCCATCCAGGGCACGACAGTACCTCTTACCATCATGTCTCCTCAGACCCCTCTTGGCTGGGACAATTTCCCAGACTTTTCTTGTTTTTGATCAGTTTTGAAGAGCATGATTAGGTCATTGTGTAGAACAACCTTCTGTCAGAGTTTGTCTGGTGGTTTTGTTATGATTAGACTGCGCTGTGCATCTTTGGGAGGAAGACCCTGGAGGTAAAATGCCGTTCCCGTCCCATCTCTTCAAGGGCACTTAGTGCCAGCATGACTCATCCCTGCGGATGCTGCCTTGGTCGCCTGGCCGAGGGAGTGCTTGTGAAGTTCACTGCAGTTACTTTTCTCCTCTTTTCCCTTTTTCGAAAGAAGTCAGTATTTGACAGGATTTTTCAACTCAGGATTCTCGTAGAGGGCTTTCCTTCCTGTTTCTTCACAGGGAAAAGCAAACCAGGGGTCCACACACTCTCACTCACTCACTCACTCACTCAGTAACACTTGTCTGCTGTCCGCCCGGAGCCTGACCCCCGGCGGGCCCTGGCTATCAAGTGGAGAAATGAGCAGAGGGGGCCTTGTCCTCAGGAAACCTGCAGTCTAGTGAGAAGTCAGCCTCTAAACCAGCAATCACAGCCCTCAGAGAGCCGTGAAGTGGAATGCACAGAGCAGGGGAGGGGAGAAATGATCTTAATCAGATCGGCTTGGGGGAGGCCAAGCCTGTCTGAGATCCAAAGGGACAGAGGCCAAGAGCTGGCTTGCATGAGGCCCTGCACGTGCAAAGGCCCTGGGGTTGGGTGGTGGAAAGTGACTAAGCCACACTGCTCTCAGCCCTCTAGTCCACCCTTGCTCATTCTTTTCATCAGACTTTGCTCTACTCAAGGTCAGAGACCCTGTCTTGTGTGTGTCTCTACCTAATGCAGGTTGACTGACAGAATCAGGGCAGTCGTGAGGATCTGCGTGGTTTGTTCAGGGGCCATCAGACACTCCACAGACCTGAGTTTCTGCAACTCCAAAGACCTTGTGCTAAGGAAGAGGGAGGAAGTGGGAGGTCTGGCAGTGGGAGGGCAAAGGTAGCCGGCAGTCAGCAGGATGCAGGCACCTGCCCATGGGCAGATGAAACAAGGCCCAGGAGTGGGGAGGGTGGAAAAGGCCCAAAGACGCTTTGAGGAAAGTAGGTCAGATCTCGGATTTCTCAGCTCACTGTTCAGCCCCCTGAGAACTTGATAAAGCTGCAGTTTGCCAGGGCAAGTGCCAGCAGATGTTACCCGGGTATGCTTAGCTCTCAGGCCCAAAGCCCCTGCATTTGTTTCTGTGCCTGTAGGACTGAGCATGCTGTGAGCATGGGGGCCAGAGCACCCCTGGGAGAGGGGAGACGGGAGAGGAGAGGAAAGGAGGGCAGAGTTTCCAGCAGCAGAACCTCAGGTGATGAAAGCAGCTTCCCTCCTGCTGAGAGCGAAGGGGGTGTGCAGGCTGCTGGCCTGGGAAGGAGGCAGGGGGGTCTTTCAGCAACCAGGCCTCCTGTAACCAGCTTCAGGCTCCCCCGCCTCACTGCCCTGGGCTCCGAGCCCACCACGTCCCTTTTGCACCCCCGACCGTCTGACCCACAGGCCCACTCCCCGCTCAGCCTCGTTGCAGGGCTGCCTCCTGCACACACACACATATGTTCGTATGCATGCACACACTGGGGCTCAGAAAACAGGACCCCAAAATGCAGGCCTCAGCCTTACAAGCTGTCCCATTCTCCCCAAAGGCTAGCCATGCAAATTGGAATCCCTCTTTACCAAGGCAAGTCTTAGAAATGAGAACCTCTTTTCACCAATACCAGCCATCAAACTTCTGTGTTAAAACCGGTCATAAAAAAATGATCTGACCTGCCCTGTTTGCCTGTAGGTCATAAGACGCCCTTTCCAGAGAGGGCCCCACACCCAGAAGGGCAGGGCACTGCTCAGGGAGACGGGAAGAATCTAGACGCTCAGGCCTTGCTGGGTTTCCTCACTCACTCTGTTGGCATCAGGTCTCACCCTTTTTGTCCGATCCTCTTTCTACATGACTGTCCATACTTTGCTGAACCTAAGCATGAAAATGGACAATTTTCCCTGTATCTTTGGGTCTTCATTCTGAAGGTTCCTGTGTACACACATTAGACACATTTGTGTGCCTCTTCTCCTGTTAATCAACCAGCCTCATGTCAGTGATTTTTCAGTGAACTTTTAGGGGGCCAAGGGGGCCAAGGGGGCCAAGGGGGCCAAGGGAGCCAAGGGGCAGAACTGAGCAGGCTCGTGCTCAACCTGGATGCAGCCTTCACTAACTGGTCCAGGCCACACTCACACCTCCCCGCGATCCCTTCTGGATCCCACCTCTGCAGACCCACGGCCAGCGACTGCCATCCGTTGCCTGCCCGCCGTGTGACGGGCCCAGCAGTCCTGAGTTGGTGTGTCTGTCCCAGCTTCACAGTGGAAGATGCACTCTCTGCAAGAGGACAGGAGGGCTGCACTGTGAAGCAAGTCCCTCTGGGTCCTGAACCCATGTTCCTTCCACCAGACCATGTGGTCCCTCAATGCAGCAAGAAGAAAGTGAAGGGAAGGGGCAGGTTCCTTTGGGAGAGGAGCAGCGAGGGGCTGGGGTGGCTGTCTCCAGCTGTGTGGGTTACAGCACAGCTCCACGGTGTCTGGCCAGAGCTGGGATGGGGGTTCCAGGGGGTTATATGCTGTCAGGGTTTGCCACAACCTTGGAAGTCCTCGGGCTAGGGCTGCCTGCCCTCACATCCCAGCTACACCATACATCTGCTGCATGGCTCAGGCAAACCACTCAACATCTCCATGCTCAGATTCATTTACAAACCGGGGTGTTCTCATCACTCAGGGGACTTGGGTGAATTAGAGAAGTGTTTGCTCACAAAGCACCCGATGCAGCCCCTGCTCAGGGAGAGCCCCAGGTGAGCACTTGTTCCCATGGCTACTGTCACCTAGCCCTGGTCTCCCAGTCCCAGAGAGCCTCCTCAGCAATTCTCCAGGCCCAGATGGTGCCAACCCACGGGGCCCTCTCGGCCGAGGTGGGCAGCCCATTCTGACTTACCCGTCTCACAACTGTCCACACTTCCTAAATGGAGCACAGCCCATCGGTGCCATCACCGAGGGACCCTGGTGGCTGGGCTCCCTGCTTGTTAGGATGGGCACACATGAATAAAGAAATGAGTGCAGAGTGCTTGCCCACCTTGGATTCCTCCAGGCTCACCATGATTAGGCAGATCTGGTGATTAATGAGATACACTCTCTGCTTTACAGAGCAAGGAGCTGTGGCCTGGAGAGTTGACTAAGTGGCTTGATCAGAATCATACAGCAGGGAAGAGTGTAAGTGTGGCCTG
The DNA here is from genome assembly GCF_008728515.1 of Papio anubis. Taxonomy (NCBI): domain Eukaryota; kingdom Metazoa; phylum Chordata; class Mammalia; order Primates; family Cercopithecidae; genus Papio; species Papio anubis. The sequence goes on from NC_044987.1 coordinate 298,427, forward strand.
CAGCCTGAGGTTGCTTCAGCTTTGGAGACTAGCAGGCCTCACTGGCAGTGCTGCCTTGTGTAAGTCCCTTAACCTCAGTTTCTTCATCTGTAAACGAGGCTGACGATACCTGTCTTTGTCCATTTTAACTTGCTATAAAGGAACACCAGAGACTGGGTAATTTACAAAGAAAAGAGGTTTATTAGGGTTCCCAGTTCTGCAGGCTGTGCAAGAAGCACAGAGTCAGCACGACTTGGAGTTCACACAGATCCCCTCCTAATAACTCTGTGACCTATGACAGTCACCCCCTCTTCGATGAGGCCCTCAGGGAGCTTCACGGTGGAAGGTGAAGAGGAGCTGGCTTCACATGGTGAGAGAAGGGAGAAGTGAAAAGAGGGGAGAAAATGTCAAGTTCTTTTCTTTCTTTCTTTCTTTTTTTGTTTGAGATGGAGTTTTAACTCAGTCACCCAGGCTGGAGTGCAATGTCATGATCTCAGCTTGCTGCAACCTCTGCCTCCCGGGTTCAAGTGATTCTCCTGCCTCAGCCTCTTGAGTAGCTGGGATTACAGGCCTGTGCCACCACGCCCAGCTAATTTTTTGTGTTGTTAGTAGAGAGGGGTTTTTGCCATGTTGACCAGGCTGGTCTCGAACTCCTGACCTCAGGTGATCCACCCGCCTCGGCCTCCCAAAGTGCTGGGATTACAGGCGTGAGCCACCAAGCCCAGTTAGTCAACCTCTTTTTAACAATCTTTTAAACAATCAGTTCTCCAGAGAACTCTATTAGCAAGAACTCACTCGTAACCACAGGGAGGGCACCAAGCCATGCATGAGAGATTCAAACGCCTCCCACCACGCCCCACCTCCAGCACTGGGGAATCACATTTCAGCGTATTTGGAGGGCACAACTACTCAAGCCATCAACACTTCACAAGGGTGTTTCAAAAATCAAGCTAGGCAATGTACACGGCATACCTGACATTAATGGGCTCAGGAGGAGGCACCGTTACTGCAGCCCGTGCAGGGGATGATGGCTGGGGTCCCTGCCAACCTGAGCCCCAGCAAAGAGAATCATCTCAGGCTCCCTGTTACTCGGCCCTTCCCCACTCCCTCCCCCTCCTCCAGCAAACTTTAATTCTGTGTGAAGCTTCCCTCCAGCAGAAGGGTTATAATTAATTTATGTTGGGACCATAATAGATTCCAATACAAACTTCATTTCATTGCATCCAACTGCACTATGACTGCTGTTTGCTGTGAGGTGTAATTCCATAATTCTCCGTGAAATGTGACCCCATGCACGCTCTTCCCCAGCCCCCCAGAAGGGGAGTGGAGGCACGTGGCTGTCTTCCGTGCCGCTGACGGAGGCCTTCCCCTCCCACCCTCCCAGGCAGCACACACTCTTGTCATGCGGTCCTCCTTGTAATAACCACACGACCTGCGGTGCTCACCACCCTCTCCGACCCTCGGCTTCCTCATTTATAGAAATGGAACAATACAGGAATATATGCACTGTAAGTAATGTGTGAATATACAATCAGACAGACTTTTGTAAAATACTCACCACAGTATCAGGCTCTTGCCACATGCTTCATGACAGC